>NC_051176.1:286693899-286993899 GCF_013339695.2 Rhipicephalus sanguineus
ATCCACGGCTAATTCCGCTGTGCACGCTGAAACACACTGCGAAACCGCGTGTAACCGGATAACCTACACGCTGTCAGAACTGCATCTCTACCTCTTCTCGCGAAATGTCAACCTTCAAGCTGAGCGAATGTTTACCGCCTCCCACTTGTTATGCATATGTACACCTATGTGCTGCCTGAATAACAAATGCCTATTTGGCAGTTTCACTCATGGATTATGCTAGGTTATCCTCACTGCACGCGTACTAGTCTTGTGTACGACGGCGACGCAAGCAATTCTTTTTTCTGCGGTTATTCCCCTTGTCGTTCTTCTCTCTGTTTTTTAAACATGCAACAAAAGGAAAAAGAGGGAAAGAGGTAGAAGCTGCCACCGGTAAGGACGTCTGTGTACTCTGCTGGCGGAATAGAAACATAGTAATTATCGAGTATATTGGCAAGGCGTTCAAGGCAGAATTCGCAGTGCTTGCTCATTCCACGCATTACGTTATCCTTGGAACTGACTTCTTGCAAGAGTGCTGTGCGACTGTCGACTGCGGTGGCAGGCGAGGTTCTGTTGTCCGTCTTCGCCCAGCAACCTCAGTGTAGCAGAGATAACCTCGTTGTAGTTAAAGATGCTATTATACCGGCGTGGTCCACGGCTGCAGTGTGCTCGTTGCTGCTTGAAATGCCGACTTGAGTTTGAGTTCTCCTGACATTGCGACGGAGCCGTTGCCTTTACCTTGCGTGAAGAAAAACAAGTTTCGGCCGCGCTGCGTTGTATCCCTTACTGAGGGAAAAACTAAATTATGGATAGTTAACTGCTCATCCGAGTCTGTTGTACTACCAGAGGGAATGCGCCTTGCCATGTTTGAAAGACAGTGCAATATCTGCAGTGGAGCTCTCAGCTATGCGGCTAAGTCGGACTGTGCTGTCTCCGGCATGGAATATGAACTTTTTAAGATGGTTAGCAAGTCTATTCCTTCGCATAAGTGCAAAACATTGGCCAACATAGGTCGGCAAACTCACTCACAAGTCGACTCACTCAATTTCGGATCGAGCCGTGAGTCTCAGTCTTAGTGAGTCCGGGTGAGTAATGTTCAAGTTGGTTAGTTTGAGTTCGAGTGAGTTCGGTTGAGACAAATTTTTATGAGTCTGAGTCCGAGTGAGTCTGGCTGAGGAAAATTTTCGTGAGTCTGAGTCCGAGGGAGCTTAAGCACAACATATATTTCTTGAGTGAGTCTGAGTGAGGTCCCATTTTTTGGCAACCTATGGTGATAACCACTCAATTTCAGCATTACTATCAGCCTTATGACGGCTCACACTGATACTCACTTCTACCCACAGATACTTAATGCATTAGCGTTCATACACCAGCTCAATATTCATTGATCAGAGGCGGGCCTTGACACCCCATCCCTCCGCAAATTTTTCAAAAGTTCTTAATAAAAATATCTCGTGAGTCATATCATTCAATAAAAAAATGTCCTTACTGGATTACACTGATTGATAGCTCGTATATGAAGGTAAGAGATCAAAATGCGTGTCGTAGAGCACCGATTATGCGAGATCTTGGCGTTTAAATGCGTTGACACCCTGATCTAAAAAGCTAATTATATGCTAACGGACTCATGAGTCGACTCACTCAGACTCAGATCGAGCCGTGAGTCCGAGTCTGAGTGAGTAATATTTAAGTGAGTTTGAGTCCGAGTGAGTCCGATTGAGAAAAAAAAATTTAGTGCATTTGAGTCCGAGTGAGTCTGGTGGAGGAAAAGTCAGGTGGAGCGCTAAGGGCAAAGTATATTCCATGAGTGAGTCTGAGCTCCACATTTTTTGCCGATCTATGAGGCCACAGTGCTGGCCACGCTCGGCAAAGTATTTTATTTTGCACAGAAGTCGCTAAGACCTCAGGCACCGAGCACACGCACTCGTCACAAGATCGACACCGGATCTGCGCACCCCCTCCGACAGAAACCTTATCGAGTGTCCGCGTCAGAGCGCAAGGTCATTTCAGGGCAAGTCAGCGAGATGTTAATCGCCGGCGTAATTCAAGAATCGTCAAGTCCCTGGGCTGCGCCTGTTATCTTGGTCAATAAAAAGACGGGTCCTGGCGGTTCTGTGTTGACTGCCGGCGTCTCAACTCTATAGATGATTTTCCGCAGCGGCACACGGGCGCTGCCATGTTTGATCACGTGATCGTAACTGGCCTTCCCCCAGCCATTTGCCCCAGCCAACGCATTGGGCCAGCGAAGCGGCCGTGGCCGTACACAAGCTGGTTGCTGCAGGGTGTAAGCAAGTCACATGCTTGCGCAGCAAAACATAGTTCTACATGTAATCGCCTCAGAGTTGAAAACGTTGAGACATCTGCGTTTGTTTGGTACGTACCACGCCACAACGATAAGGGATATGTTTAATCTGCGTCGTATTTATGGTGTATGTCTTTAATTGTGGTATTAGCAACCGCCAGTAACTGGGGTTACAAGCCAACATGGCAGCACCCACGCAGACGCGACACCCCGCTTCGATCCGAACTCGCGCTTGCTACTCGCCCACTGTCCTCACAGCAATAAATAAATGGCAAAATCGGCCATCGCTTTGTGTCAGCTCACGCTGGAGAAGAAACTTCAGGTATGCTTTGTCTTTATTATTGCGACGACGGGGTGCGACGTTGACAACTTCGACCAATATATCGAGGCTATTGCCTCTGAGTTCCCGGACCTCGCGACTTTCCGGACAGCATAACACGAGGACCGTTCCCTAGATTCTCTGCTCGCTTCCACGAATGAACACGCAAACTCAAGCTGTTTCGTGGTTCATGAAGACGTCCTTTACAACAAGAATTATTCCGGACAAGGCGCCCGTCTGCTTCTAGTCGTCTCAGGTATTTCGGCTCTTACACCGAAGACACAACCTCCGGCCACATGGGCTTCGCCAGAACGTTTCAACGCATCCAGCAAAGGTCCTATTGACCCAAGATGCGACATGACACTGAAAAATACGTTGCTGGTTGCCAACAATGCCGAAATGCCAATGTCACAAGCGTCCCACGACTACGCCGCCAGGACTTATCCATCCTGTGTCACGTCCTAACTATCCCTTCGAAACTGTTATCGTCGATCTTTTAGGTCCTTTTCCAGGATCGAACAGTGACAATCAATGGGTTGTCGTCTATGTCGACCACCTGACGCTCTACAGTGAAACTGCTGCAATACCTGCTGCAACAGCATTTCACGTGTCGCAGACTCTCCGCCGTGGTTCTTTATAATTCTACACCGGAAGCTCCCCCCCCCCCATTCCCCCCTCCGAAGTTTTGAAGGAGGGGGATGTTTTAACGTAAATAAATAATGAAAGGTGTTCTTCTCGAATAGAGAAGGCCTTGAGATTCCTGGCTACGGGCCTTGCCTTGCTGGTATGGCAAGACGGTGCCCTGGCACGGCACTTAAGCGAGGGCACAGTGGCGATAGTGTGGTCTGAACACCTGTCCGCTGTTCGCCTCGAGCCCTTATTTCATAAGTGTTCAACTACCAACTCGCGCACCTTGCAGTTTTTATCAAGAATAACGTTACCGGACATCGGCACTAATTACAAAAGAATGTCTAAAAAATAGTGTGAGGTCTCCCAAATTACAAAAAAAGAAAAAAAGAAAAACTGCACTACAAAAGGAGAACCCATCAGATTTTTCTAGAAAAGTAAGGTAGGGTAAAGAGCCCTACAGAGCGTAGGACGGATGCACGGCGTATTGAGTCACAAGCTTTCTTCCAGTGCAATTAAATTGACCAAAGTGACAGAATATCGCTAATTATCAGGTAAAGACCAAGTTTCTAATAAATATTTAATATGGAGAACTCTGCGTAGGTATTTATTACAAGTGCTTTTTAGCATGTCCCTAAATTTAACTGCTACGACCTCGAATCGAACTCGCCAATTCGTGCCAAGCTGGGGAGTCCTATAGCTGTTGAGTCAGCGCGACTGCTACTAAATAGAGTTACCCTCTCTTAACGCTCGTGATAGCTTTACTGCAGTCGCAAATCAAGGCTAGTATATCTCGCGAAGTGCAGAACACACGCAAGTAGGTATTTCGGAACGCAAACAAATGAACAAGCAAAGTGCAGGACCCGTTGCGGTGGACTAGTGGTTTTGGTGCTTGAGTGCTGACTTCAAGGTGGCGAATCGCCTTGCCGTTTTTTTTTTTTTTTTTTGCAAGCGTGTCTCATGGCTACAAAACTGGCACTTGTATGAGTTTCTTCAAAAGCAAGTTTTATTAGTTTTCTTACGTTTTCTTTATATATTCTTTCCCATTTCCCTCCTCAAGCCCCCCGCATTTGCCTCTGCGCTTCTTTCTCTACCGAAATCTAAGCCCGCAGAACATCCCACATCTACCGGCCCTTCTCTCGCGCCACGCATGGTCATAGTGCGTCCGCGAAATCTCGGCTCTCAGTGTCGTATACAATTGAAAGAGCTAAGATTTGTATACACCGGCTTGCCGATTGTCCGCTTCTGCGAGTGCATCCCGAAGGCTTTAAGCAGCAAGCGGAACCGTCTAGCCAGCAGGGTGCGTTGCGTCGCATTCGGTCGAGCACATCGCGGGTCCCGGACGACAGCGGCGGTGCCCAAAGAAAGGGGCAAGTTCTGCGCGACTCAATCGGGCGGCTCAGCAGTTGGATGGGATTTCACTGCCAAGGCGGTCCTATTCCTTCGGGAAATAACGCAGCTGCCACGGGCGTTCCAGTTGAAACGCAGGAGGCCATGGCTACGCGCCCTTCCTTCCTCTGGTCGGGAAGAAAAATAAGAATCTCCCTCCCCTCCCTTTTCTGAGCGCAAACACAGTCGCCACGACGTTCTGCAGTGGCACCTTTTGTGTAAAATTTATTTCTCGTGCGTTTGTTTTCCTTCGGTGAGCGCAGTGCACCGCTCCGGTGCTGCACCTCTTGATTCTGAAAAATTTCGCGCGGCGAGTGGGTTGGTTTTACAGCGGCGACGGGCTGCTATGAAATCCATTTCTTTCTTCCGGGTTCCCAGAGCACTGCGTCGCACCGTCTCGGGTTTTTCTTTCTTGCCGCCACATTCACCAGTTTGTCTCCCTAGCGTGCGCGTAGCGTATAAAAAAGAAATGGCAAGTTTAAGGCCTCCAGTTCCTCCGTATACAGTTATAACTTCGAACTTTTTTTTTTTGCTGCTCTTTTGTCGCGTAATATCTCAGGGAGCCCGTGTGTCACACGAAATGCGGCATGATTTTATGCGTAGGACAGTATGCCGTGGCGCATTTTAATGGCTTATTACTATTACCCCCTCCCCCTTTAATACAATGTGCCGGAACAGTAGAAGGTTCCTAGATTCTTTATCTGAAAACTGCCGTAATGACGGCGGGACGCGAGCAGTGAAGATTTCTGCTTCGACGCTTTCCTGAGTAGGTGAGAAGGCCGTGCCCGGTAAGGCTCAATGCGCGACGCTAATGGTAGCTCTTTCTCGCAAGGCCCACGGAGCCGGTCCCCTGCCTACAGTGGCCCTTCGTTGCTGCAGTCATGCTCACGAAGTTGCGCAGAGTGTTTTGCGCTTGTGTGCCTCTTTTTCTCGCCCGTTCTTTCTGTGCTCCGAAGCGAGTGTGCATACCAAGCAGGCGCGCTTTTTTGTCTTCTTCTTTAATGACTCTCTTGCGATTCGACAATGTTTAGTCGCACCTTCCACTCATTCGTGCTCGCATCACCCTACTTTTATTTGAAGCGTTTGCCCGTGCACTATGATCTCAGTGCCAGCGTAGATGGCAACAATATTGTATAGTCCGTGTAATTGTAATTAACATCCTGAATAAATAAATTAATTAATTAACAAATCACGCCTCTTTCTTTCAAGTTCCGCGCAAACATATATTATCGTAGGGACAGCCCGTAATGAGGAACCAAAGCTTGTGAAGGGCGAAAATATCTAAACTTGCGTTTACGGAAAAAGTGGCTGTAATGATGAGAAGATTGCTTCGAATTTTCCGAGCGCATGTGTGTATTTTTTGTAGTCACTCAGTTTTCGTGCACTCACATTCAGTACAATATATCAGTCGCCGATGCTGCTGGGCGTGTCATGATGAGAGCATAAAACTAACCATAATAGGTAGATAGAAATAGAAATAAAAGATATAAGATTCCTTCTTTCGGTAGCCATTAAACACGGTTCATTTTTCATGTATACCCTAAACAATTTACAAATCCTGCTTTCTTCGCTGGCCTCCGTGTTGAGGCCTTCATTTCACGAAACAAGAATAATCGTCTTAGTCAGTGCAAAGAATTCATAATAACGATAAACGAGAGATCGGATTAAGCCGGGGGCGCCACTTACATGGAACACCTGACGCTTTCCCACGAGTCAGGGGGAATTTAACGGAAAGCGCGCCCTCTTACATCAAGCTACGCTTTTCCTGCTTCGAAGCTGAAAACAAAAATTAAGGAGAATAAAAAAGGATGGTTTATCTTCAGAATGATAGGTCATGACAATCCGATAATATTGAAGACATTTAGCCCTTCACGATTCAATTGTAATGCTCTATACTAGTTCACGATTTTGTCTAACACAAAGTTTAGTCATTATTCTAGTGATCGTACCGAGTTCCTTTGGTGATGTAGTTACACGAAGCTTTCAGTCGCTCGTTCCGATTCGTTTAGCCAAATGAGTAGCAAAATATTTTTATTAAACCTGAGTTTTGTTTGCTTTGGATGGCTTTTTCTCTTGCCTCTGTATCGTTACTACGGGCGCAATCTATTATTTGCCGTTACTTTTGTCTGTGTGATCTGCTTCAGAGCTTCAATTTCTATATCCTCTTCGCATACGAGTAGGCAGGCGTTGTGCCCTCTCCGTGGCAATCCTCAGCCTGAGACCCACAATTTCCTTTTCGTCCGTTATATATGTCTATATGTTTTTGTATTCAACAGTTCATCATTTTCATCTTCATCATTGTTATTATCAGCCTATTTTATGTACAATGCAGTATGAAGGCCTCCCCCAATGATCTCCCATTCGCCCAGTCCTGCGCAAGCTGATTCCATTTTACGCCCGTGAACTTCATCACACCACTTAACTCCCTGCCTCCTTCAAGTGCTCTTTCTATCCCTTGGTATCGATTCCGTTGATTTAACTGACCCACGGTTATCTGTCTTGCGCATTACGCTATATATACCTGCACCCAGGTCAATTTTTTTTTCATTATGTCGACAAACCTGGCAGCCGGTATCAGACAGGAATAATACAACTATGGCAATAATACTACGCTCGACAAGTAGGCAAGTGACGCATAAGCTTCACAGAATGCAAATTTGAAAACACTCAAACAGTATTAATGTGGTAACAAAGGGAGTGCGCTAAAGGCTGTAACAAGTCACCATATACCTTTTTATGCCAGTAGTCATAACAACGATGTTGCTGCGAAATCGAAAACCGGTGCAATCATGTTACTTCATCATAAACGTTCTCCCGGCTCGGCAATTTGTTAACTCCTCAGGTTCAGTGCTTGCTGGGAGGCCCTAGCTGAATTAATCGAAAGTCGGTATTTCCTGGGCTCCGATGGCGGCAACAAATAAGGTATTGTGTGACGAACTGAAGCTTCGCGTTGGGCTTTGTACTGACGCGAACACAAAACGGGAGGTAAACGTGCACGTTCTTTTTGACACAGCTATTTGTTTGATACATACGATCGTGAAATAGCGCTCATCTCGCAGCGATCATTACTCTATGCGTCAATTTGTTTTTCCTAAGAAAGCATGTTTTTAGGATCGTTTGCATGAAATGACGCCCCATAATGCGTCGAAAATGATAAATTATTGCTAGAATTTCACTGCAACGTATCTTTTATTGTATTATGGCGACGTGAATTGTTCTGTTTTTGCAGGAACCTTTTGTGTGGGGACGCTTTCTTGCTTGCCTGTTCTCCTCGCAGCGCTAAACGCAAAAACATTTTTATCAAGGGTAAATGTTTAATGATGAAGCTTCTTTTGTACGCGCAATCAACATCAAAGAGCTTGCTCACAAATTACTTGATGTGGGGAAAATATTGAGAACTCTATTATAGTGCTCTTCAAATGCTTTGTTGTGTGTCCAGTAGCGCGCCTTAGTTCTGCGATATATATAAAAAAGTACATTCCTATAGAAACTAAGGATGTACATTATCGGGACCTCCATAGAGTACGTATACCAATAGAACATGTCGTTATAGTCGATGGTATCTTTAGTTTAACCGGTTTTAATTGATTTTGCCTATTTGTATGTGGCACAAGATGCCTGCACATTCTTAGCCGAACCTCGGGTATGACAATGAGCAGCTGTAGCACAAGGGGAACGAAATCCTTAAACGTGTGGCGGTGTAGCCCGTATTTTTGTTTGTGTGCATATACCTTCCGTCACCATTTCTCTTGTAGTGCGCGGAATAAAGAATAAATAAGGGATTCCCAGATTATAGGCACCTCACAAGAGTGGAAATTTTTCAAAATGCATTAGTCCCCCCCCCCCTCCCCCGCCCACTCCTCGCTGTCTAATCTCAATACCATCAACTACCTGTAAGCTACTACAAAACATTATTCACAACCGAATATTGCTGTTGCGCAAAAAATGAAAATGAACTAAATGCAGCACACCGAGAAAACGGCTGTTTATTACGTAGCTTGTAAAAACTACACAATTTTCTCAACTCCCTAAATTATGGGTACCATAAAGATGTAATCTTCATGAACATCTAAAGAGAATGGGATAAAGTTACGATAAAATGAATCTGGTTTTAAACTAGAAAAGAAGAGCACTACAGAACAGTCAGCTTGTAACGTGGTTAACAGGTTATCTATCTATAACAAGGAATATGTCGTTTTCGGAGATCGCCCCTCCAGCCGACTTCTTGTTGACTCAGCCATTCCGGAGGGCTCAATACTTGGGCCATTGCCTCTCCGAATATTTAATAATGACTGTGCACGCGATATCACCGTTAATACACAGCTGTTTGCTGATGGCTGCGCAATTTATTCCTTTGTAAAAAAAAATCTTGCTATAAAGTAACATTAAGCAAGACGTTCGAGAAATTCCATTCGTGGCGTGAGGCCTGGAAAATTAAAATTCAAGGAAAGAGTCTTTATGATAATGACTACATAGGATAACTCTCTTACTTTTTCTTTATCCTGGAAAAAATATATTCCTCTCTGAATTGACAAGGTAAATATATTAAAGTTATCTCCAGTGAACTAAAAATATGGATCTTTTAACGAGGAACCATGAATTGCATTGCCGTCTAAGAACTACGGACTCGCTATGCTTCAAGTAGTCGGTTAGTATACGGGTTAGTGGTAACACTCGATTATGCCGAGATCGTTCGGGACCCGTGCGGAAGAGCAAACATTGATTAAGTGGAAAGAATGCGGAAGCGATCTCATAGTTTCATTTTTATTACTTTTGGCCGCACGTGAATAACTGAACTCCTGCGGAAGATCAATCTACCATTCTTGAACCGGAGCTACCACTGGAAGGTCCTGTCTTATTAATTAAACAATAATAAAGCATCGACGCAACGAAAGGTTATTCATTCCTCATGTGAAAATGCCACCAGGCGAAAATGTGATCTATCAATAATACCTTTTACTACTAAAATATGTATTTAAAAGGTTTCGCATTTCCGCGAGCTCTGACTGGTTGAAATAAACTAACATAGTTTGTACCTAGTCTAGTGAGTTTAAATTAACTACGTTACCCACTTCGTCGTATTGTTCTTCTCATGCGCACTTGTGTTGGTGGATTTCTAAGCATATAGTCTTTACGCTAGTTTTTTCGTTCTTTTTTGTAAATCTGCCCTACAAGATCTTCGAAAGGATAACCGCAGTGTAAATAAATAAATAAATAAACAAACAAATAAATAAATAAATAAATAAATAAATAATAAATAATAAATAAATAAATAAATAAATAAATAAATATTATCAATGCAGGGATGTTGCCTTTGTATATAGTTTATTTCTTGGCAAGTGTGTCCTTTTTAAATCAGTGGGGCCGGTATTATTTACTTCATGCATATTTCTCTCTCATTTATACTTGTAGCTATTATTTTTGTTGGGATGAAAAAATTCTAGGTAGGATCTTTCGGCACCAAAACAAAGTTTTTTCTATGTTGGTGAACGACAACCTCATACACACCTGCTGTCTTGAAAAAACTGTATTTAAACGGGTAACAAACACACAGCGAGGAATGTTTTCAAGAACTAAAATGCTTAACCGAGTACAACATGCCTGTCATACAAAAGCCAAAGCGCGTACAAGTGTTGTGCGGACTATACGGGAGTGTGAGAAACTTCCCACAGCCATTTTATCTCGCTGGCACGCGAGCCAGCCCCAATTTCCCTAGGTTTTTGCTTAATTCCCCGTTCATGGGCGAAGTCGGTGACTACGTGAAACCCATTCCTCGGGTTCTCGATTCGTGGTCGTCGTAGGTGGGACGTCGCGTGAGTGATGCCAAAAAAGATCTCGACTCTCTCGGCGCTGCTGCTCGTTTTGCGCAGTGAAGAAAGTGGGTGCTCGGCCGGCTCGATTGCCCTCGGCTCCCATTGTCGTCGCAGTCGCCAAACAAAAGAAGCCCGGTTACGAGGCTTTGTCTCCCAGTATATCGCACTTATTATGCGCCTGGTCGATATCCCGGGTCGCGTTTAGCCTATGTCGGTCGCCTGGTGCCCTTTACGCGCCCCGATGTCTTTAGTGCCTGTACATGGTCACGAATAGAAGCATCGACATCCTGAATATGAGTGCGTCTCTTGTTTCTCATTCTATTCACTCCCGTATTTCGAAATTCGCCAGTCCGCTAAGTTTCTCGGGTGTTTTATCAATGTTAATCATTTTCCGACACCGTGTCTTCATTCGACGGTCTTTATTGTTTCTTCTCGTCACTCCTACACATGGCTGTCACGTTCTTCTGTCGTGCTTTTTGGGCGGCTTCATTTAATTCTTGTCGGGCAAAGCGCCATCACGTGAACTCGTTGTTTTAGTGAAAAACAAGTATCCGAACAACGTGAGGATTAATCGCTTTGTATAACAACATGCGTAACCCGCACAGAAGTCGTTTTTTTTTTAATTTTTATACTTTTAAATGCGTCGTACTCTTCCTTTCTGGCTGTGTGCTTGTTTATGGTATGCTATTTTCAGGATTTAATGACATTTGTAGCGTTATCTGGCGCTACAAACTTATCGGCAGCAATCTTTCCTAGATATTTTAGCCTCCTCGGTTCACTCATATTTTCTACCCTTTCTAATGGGTTGCGAAGCTTCAGTTTACTTTTTTTTTATTTGGCTAGGCCGACACGGTGGTAGAGTAGTTACGGGGCTCGGCTGCTGACACGAAAGACGCGGATTCGATCCCGGCCGAGGTGGTCGCATTTCGTATGAGGCGAAATGCTAAAGGCTCGTGTACTGTACGATCTCAGCGAACAGTAAAGGACCGCTGGTAGTCGAAATTCCCACAGCCCTCCGCTACCTACGTAGTGCGTCATAATTATATCGTCTTTTCTGGCACGTAACACCCAAGAAATTGTTATATCATTTTTTATTGAGCTGCCAAAAAGAAAATTATGGGGGACACTTTCCAAGAATGTGACGCCTAAAGCCTATGTTGGAGCTCCTGTTCAACTTTCTGCTAAACTGCTGTTGTGGCAGCGGCCTCTCTCTCCACCAATTCAGCGTTCCCAGAACGCCTGCGTCGTATTAGGGCCGCATGTTGTTCTCGTCGGGCCGCTGCCGCAAGCCGCTTCCTCCCGACGGTGGTTACGACGAGCGGCATTTCAGGCTGCTCTAGCTTCTTCCTCCGGGGCGTACTTTCTCTCTCTTCCCCGCCCGCGACTAAGGCCTGGTAACGTGATATCTCTGCGTATCTTTCATTTTGTTTTTTACTCAGGGAAACGCTGCAAAGAAGAAGTGGACGCGCAGTTAGCGCGCTCACGCGACATTTTCTGTACCTCACACGACCTTAAAACATAGTGATCTAAGGCTTTTGTCTATAAAAAATTCGCGTTCCTTGAACAACCAATCTGACTCTAAAAGGACAAAAGGGAGACTACCAATAACTATAAAGGCCATGTGGTCAAAATGAATATATATATATATATATATATATATATATATATATATATATATATATATATATATATATATATATATATATCAGGGCTGGGCAGTATCGCGATACAAGAGTATCGCGATAGTATTTCAGAGATACTTTTGAGTATCTGTATTTCTGTATCGAGATACATTTGAAAAATGTATTTGTATCTCAGTAGTGAAATACATTTACGATGTATCGTTTGTATCGCGATACTATGCAGGACACGGGGATCTCTTTACATTTTTTTTTTTGTCGGAAATGAGTTGAGGCGTGTTTTCAAGGGGGGAATGACGTTTCCTTTTGTTTGTTCTTGTGCCAAGACAAGCAAAGGCGCACCGCCGGTCGCGGACAGAAAGGGCGGCGATGGTTTCCCCTCAAGCACAGAATGGCCCATGTGGTAAAGCGTGCGACGCCACAGACGGCAGAATCGCGGACGCAGTGTTGTCGGCCTCTGCTGACAAAAGTCGCTGTCTCTCAAGGCCAGTGCAGCACGCCTAATTTTTTTTCGGGTGGCAAGCCATTACTTCGTGACCCCCCCGCGGGGATACCGCCTTGGAACAGAGGCTTTGCAATGCTTCGCGTGCGTTCGGTTCTCAAAGCGGCGGCACTTCCAAACGCACTTCCCGTAGTTGCGGCGGAAGTGACTAGAAAAAGGCAATATTTTTCGCGCTTTCAGCCACCTCGCCATGTGTCACGGTGCATTCTTAACTGATTACAAGCGTGAAACGGTCTTTTGTACCAGGCTCCCCCACCGTCGGAGCCGACTTCGCCTCATGCGGCTTGCTGAAATGGGCGCTGGTGGCGTCGGTGGTGGTGACAGCTTTATTGAAGAGTGATCCTTTCGGCCCAGGCGACGAGTGCTCGCTGTAGTTTCTGATGGGGCGCTCTGAGCAGCTGTCGCTGTTTCCACGTCTGTTTAGAGAGCTGGCAGGAGCGACTTAGGAGAGCTTAATCCCTCTCACCCCCGAAGAAAGTGATTTTAGAAAGCCAATGTCTGAATTGTGCTGTATTTACATATGGGGCTCCATTGCGCATAGGTAATTATGGCCGGCTTACATGGGCAGCGGAATCCTCAGCCGTCTGACCCGGCGCCGACCGGGCCAGACGGCCGAGAATTACGAAGATGGGGGCCAACTTCGGCTTCTGAACGGTCAGAACAACCCCACGTCAGGGCCGAAGTGTTCCGGTATCTAGATGACCCGAGAAGAGATATCGCCATGCTGCAGGGCTATCCGGCTATGAAGGCGGTATTTGTTCACTATAACACAGATTTGTGATCATCTGCAGCGGTAGAGAGACTTTTTCTCTTTCGCGTGTCTTGCTCTGAGGCCGAACCGACGCTGTCTAGAAGACAGCCTATTTGAGATGCTCACACAGCAACCCAGCAAAGCAGATCTTATGTGCAAAATAAATGTATACTTTTTCTCATTTCACTGGTGTTCATTAGTGATTCGAGTGATTTGCTTAAACTATGCTATTTCTAGCATAGATCATTTTGTTGTCACCAAGCATGTCGATTTCGGTGTCCAATGCTTGTTACTGTTGCTGTGAAATAGTGTACTATTTATTGCAATTGATGCGTGTGATTATGCCATTATAACTAATTATGTACACCCCCCCCCGGTAATGTCTTAATGGCGCTGAAGGTACTGAAATAAATAAATGAACTGAGAGTTTCAATGCGCTGGAACTTTATTTACAACACTATGCTGGACTTATAAATGTGTTAGCGGAGTATGAGCATCCTTGACATCAAAAAAGTATTCCAGTATCTGTATTGCTGTATCTGTATTCCGGAATACTTTTCCGAGTATCTCTGCCCAGCCCTGATATATATATATATATATATATATATATATATATATATATATATATTCATGTATATGTACTTTTATTGTTTTCGCTGGAGCTTGTCATAACCCACAGTTTCTTTTCGGAAGCTCAGACGAGTAAATTACTGAAACAGACCCTATTTTGTCAAACTCATTTGTAAAGGGTGCTTTCCCGCAGTAATACCGTTATTGAGGAGAAGTTTACTTTGCTATCAACAAGTTCAAGCAGCTGTGTTCCGTGGGTCCAGTTCTTCGTAGAAACTAGAGGTTTCACTCCGTCGTTGTGAACACATTTTGATTCCGCAATGCTCTGAAGAGGACTAATAATAAGAAACATCAACACAATGATACGCGCTGTCTCGTTTTCTTCCGCGACCCGGTTCTGTTGTCAATGACTTAAAAACAGCGTAGCCTTGTTTCTACACGGTTTATTAACTGGTAGCACGACCGCTACATAAAAAAAAATGGTGCGGCCTGTTGCGTGGCGCCGAAACGGCGTCTCGGTGCTAGTTCTCCGCGCGTCTGCTGTGGCGCCACTGCGGCGCCACTGCTCGGGGAGAGCTTGCGATGGAGAAGCGCTTGCACAGTCCCACACTGTAGTGAGGCCCTAAATAATGCGTTTTGTAGTTACACGTTGCAGGGGAATGTTTAAGTCATCACTGCCGTTTACGCCGCGTAATAGAACAGGTTGCCACGGGTCAGGAAATCTTTTGTAGAGTGGGCCTCAGTAGTCGCCGTGGCGGTTGCCCACGTGACTCTATCGCGGGAGCGTGATCAGGTAACGCACTTCTATCGAGAGGTTCTGCCTGAAACATTTCATCGCTATGTTTATTTACTTCACGGGAACACATGCGTCCGCTAATGGAAAACAACAGGGAAAAAATGTTGCACTGGCTTAGCTCGTCTATGCCAGGATAACGTAGCGTTAGTAAAGGTTCAGCTAATTATTCTTAGCTTTCCTGGTTGTCTAGGATTAGCTTTATTATCATGCTTACTGCTTCTCCAATGACACACACACGGTATACGTATTTTGTGGCACCTGTATATTTATTTTGCCAGGCAACTACTTCGGGATCCATGAGTTAAGCTTCTCCGCTATTCTGCGCCGTTGAGCAGCATTTGCTCTCTCCATCTCCATGGCTATACCGCACTGGCAAACGCCAGTCAGAGGCGCTATCAAGCGGCTATCAAGCGCAGTGTCAGATGACGACTGCACAGCGAAGGCGAATAGCTGCGCGCGGCAAACGCCAGTCAGAGGCGCTATCAAGCGGCTATCAAGCGCAGTGTCAGATGGCGACTGCACAGCGAAGGCGAATAGCTGCGTGCGCGCCGGCGCCAATACGTCTGCCAGGGCTACGACGTCACGCCTCTGGAAAGCGCAGACCGGCGGCGGCGAGTCGCGTGCGGCGGCGGCGGAGTGCGCGAGAGGTGCCGGCTCCGGTGCGTGACATCGCTGATCCTTGCGCATGCGCAGCACGGCTCTTGAGGAGGGAGGCGAAACTGGCTCGGCTAGGCCAGTGTAGCTAACGCTACAAAAAGACTTGTATCCTGTTTCCGAAGTAATGCAACAATCCACCCGAAATCATGAGGACTCCTGGTTATTACGCATTGTAGTCTGCATATTTACGTTTCACTTATAGATGAAGCAGTGAGTGACGCAGGCACGCATCTGAGGGTGGCGAAATCCAACTTTTCCTCTATCTGATCTCCGCTCTCCTGCCAATGTTGCGGATAGGCGCGTTTCTCCCAACAGCTCCCCTCGCCCACGCGCATAGCATGAAAATTACCTTCCAACCCCCTCGCCCTCCACACTGAAAAAGTTCGGGCATACAGGAGGTCGTGGTTCTGGCTACGTGCCTGGGTGTACCTTCTTAAGTGACAAATCGGAAGCAAAATTCAATGTGCGGGAAGTTCTTGACATTTATAAGTGCATGTCCCGGGGACAAGAGTGCGAAGTGATTTGACCAGCAGCTTAGCATGTTTATTGCAATTTCATTTAAACAAGGAAAAGCTTATTTATAAACGGAGAGCATTCCTTGAGAGATGTTTACGGGGCAAGCTACATGCCAGAAACCGGTCGCTTGACTCCGACCTACTTGATTCATTTTCCCGTCAGTCCTTGCCGTGAGATATCCTTCAGCGACGTTTCTGAGCGCTAGGCCGCAGGGGAAATCGTGTTATTTTACAGTCGCGTATCTTATGGCGTTTGAGTCGCAGGGCAACACAACAGTTTCGCGGTATCGCACCGCAAAAAAGCTGGCTGCCACACACGCGCCCGCCAAAGAACCCTATACAAGCAAGGGAAACACGAGGAAAACTCGCTCACACATGATTACACGAAAGATCCTACGAAATTACACGGGAAATCATACCAAAAATTAAACGAACAAGCATAAATCCCGAGGTATCCACGTTCTGGCACGAACCGGCGTCTGCCTTTTGTCCCCGAAGTGGCGTTTTCACCAAAAACAGCGGCGGCAACTGTCACCTCAGTCGAGACGCTCTCACCCATTGACGGCGGCGCGATGCAGCAGGCCGCACCTTTCTTTTTTAACACGAAAGTGTTTTATGCCGGGGTCCACCAAGTACATCCGTCACGGATATGACGTTGATAAAATGGACGCCAACGGGTGAGAAAGAAAAAAACCAAGAAAAAGATACCCCGCTGGGAATCGAACCCACGACGTTGCGGCCGCGACGGCAAGCGCCCGACGCTCTACCGACTAAGCCAACTCGGGAGATGCTAGGCACGGCGCGAACGCGCCTTATATCTTTCACACATTCTCTTTCGCGGCGGGCGGAGCGGGGCGGTGCCGCCGTCTGTGAGAGGTGGAAAGAAGTAATGCTTCACGATCGACACTTACTAGCGCTTACTCCGAGATTGCACGTGATATCGGAGGTCATGGTTAAAGCAGTTAAAGCGTCTCGATACCAGAGAGGTAGACTGGCCGCGCTGGCGTCGCCGAGGCACCCTTGACGCAGTTACGTTCTTTGCCTGTGGATTCGTGTTAGCGTGCGTCGGCTCATCGGAGTAGTGCACCTTCCACGTGCACGAACGGGATTTCTCTGCCGCCGACTGCTTCAAATGCGAGAGCACCGACTAACAAAACTGCTGCAATATGCGTTGCAGAAAGAATTTCGACGGGCGAATTTCGACGCCTTGGTGGAGCGAGAGCAGCGCCTGCGAGACAGAGGCCAGCGGGACGCACGCGTTTGCGGCTCAGGCTACGAACCTCTACCTCCCGCGTTGCTGAAGTGCAGTGTGTGTTATGTATGCATGAGCACAGGCGTCGGCTACCCATTACTAGAAAGCGCACACCGTGCCGTTTCTCTCCTTAATTGACGACGCTTTGAAGAAGTGCATACCGGGTACCAGTGTTGATTATGAGCTTGTTGATATCATCCTTACGCGCGATTCACGATTCGCTGTGTCCAAATATATGTTCACACCGTCAGCTACCTCAACGGTTTTATCATGATCATGGGCGTTAGTCGTCGCGATAGAGACATGCTGTCAACATGGGTGCATCCACGTCAAACGGTGCTATAGCTGCCAAACACGAATAGACATTGTACAAGCTCTCATATATCATAAGCACTACTTCTGTGAAGACACGTTTCACTTTCGTGTTATACCGATTCCTATGACGGAGGGATCAGCCATGTTTTTTTGTGTAGTGGCCGTGCTACTAGCTTCGAAACGAAGGTTGCTGTATATACGGTCCGCCTTTGAATCGTGAGTGGCCGGTGGCAGAATTCAGTCGTCTAAGGTCTGCTTGTCGTAGAATAGGCACACGGCCACGTATCGAGAAAAACTGTTTTTTTCACTAGACATGAATACTAGACGCAGTGAAGCGGCTATTTATGTTACCAACTTCAATCAATCAAATGAGAAATAAAATGATGTGAATGTGTGCAATCTTTACTTTGCAACCTAACGTATTTGGCATGCTATCAATTCAACACCATATTATTAACGCAGTGTTTAGGCATATTTCAGTCCGCCGCGGTGGAGCAGTGGTAGTGGTGCTTGGCTGCTGACCCGAAGGTCGCGGGCTCGATCCTGGCCGCGGCGGTCGCATTTCGATGGAGGCGAAATGCCAGAGGCCCGTGTACTGTGCGATGTCAGTCCACGTCAAAGAACACCAGATGGTCGAAATTTCTGGAGCCGTATACTACGGCGTCTCGAATAATCATATCGTGGTTTTGGAGCGTCAAACCCCAGATATTAATATTGATGTATATTTTAATCGAACACGCTTTCTCCCCATCGTATGTTTCGATTTCACCTCGATGGCAGGCACCGCATGCGTATACACTTTCTATTAAAAGGCTAATTTAATAATAATATCTGCGGTTTAACGTTCCAAAACCACGATATGATTATCAGAGACGCCGTAGTGGAGGGCTCCGGAAATTTCGACCACATGGGGTCGAAATTAATAAGGGGACCTTATAAGGGGACATGAATAAGGGGACCTTATAAAACGTGCCAAAATCAGCAACCTACTCGATGACACCATCTGCCTTACTGTAAGCAAAACAGGGAACTGTTGTGACCCGTGTGACTCCCAGAGAAATTGCTTCTGGGCTTCGACGATGTTGAGTCTTGCAACGCTGCTCTAATTCATTGCAGCATTGCCACTGCTAGCCTGTCCAGTGTCCACTCATCAACTACTATCTCGTTAGAAATTTAATTGCGTTGCCATCGATACGCGTGACCCGCTGACTCTAGTAAAGATGTCACATCTTTTACCTGGTAGCGTCGTCTTCCGAGAAGACAGATCGACTAGAAATTAGTTTTCTTCCAAAAATTTCTGTGCGCTTCTTGACGCATGTTCTTGACTAAATTGAGGTGCACTTTATATTTGATACATTTCACATTCAGAAGCAATACTTGAACAACTGCATTTCGGCGACATTGTCTATTGGCGTATAGAATAATTCACATAATCCTGAATGTAATCTTAAAGTGAAATTAGAAACAAAGTTTCTAAGTTATTTCCTAGTTGTTTTTAGTGCATTCAAAAACGTTTAAGGATGAGTGATTAGCAGGTGTTGGAATAAAGGAGTTTGAAAGTGACGTGGTGTAGCAAACGATTTCAAAGTTTGATATAATACTTTTATTTCGCGCAAAACCCCAAGCACGTCATGAAAAATACGTTTTAAACAGACTTATTGAAAGAGTTAAAATATTCATAAGTGAAGCTGCGAGTTGATGCTGTGTAGTACAACACTCGATGCATCTAATGCATCTGGAACCTTGCATTTCCTTCTTTTTTTGTCTGTTAAACTGCGACCGCTTCTAGCAAGTAGCACCTGCGTTTTCCAAGCATGATAAATCTTTTTTCCGGATGTCATTCAGCAAACGTGGCTCACAGAGCCCAGTTTTCTTCAGCGTTTCTTCGAATTGTCGAGTGTCGGCATTTTTTTTTTCTTATGGTTGAAAGTAGGCTTCTCACACGGAGCGAACGGGTGTAAATAATGGAAATAATGTAGGCACTCATCCAGGATATATACACAACTTTGAAAGCCTGCAAGCGATTTATGTGGCTGATAGTTCGCTTTTTATCGCAAAGGGGCACTGCTGTAGAGAGGGGGGGAAGAAGGGGAAGTTGCAGGTGCAAGGAAATGCGCTACCAGGCGAACTGGGTGGACTGTCTTTCTCCATCTGCTCTTTTCTTCTTATTTTTTCAAGGAGCTATGCTTTCTTGAAATCTTCTTCGATTTGAACGTAGAGTTCGAAGCCGCCGCGGGCGACGGCTTAGCTACTGTGGCTGTCGGAGGATTTGCGGCGCCGCGCTGAAAGTTTGCTAGGCCAGTAGCTAAGTAGAGCCAGAGCTATAAGCTGCGCAAGCTATAGAACGGGCGGACCAAGACCCTTTCTTTGCGGACAGAGCTCTTTTCCGAGTCTCGTGCACGAATTCGGTGCAGTATTTTAGCATGTAAATATGCTGTACTTGTATAAGCCGGTGACTTCAGGTGCGTAGATGCCGTTACTGAAATACGTGGGCGAAATTGTGAAACTGTGTGCTCCTGAGGCATGCCGAAATATTTGTCGCGCTTTTTTGTGTGATCGCTAGGCACTGAGGCACACTGCTTTCTTGCATCGGCACGTTAGTTGGCAGCTTCCAAGAACATTAGGGGCCCCGTTCTGCGTGCAGTCGCGGAGGGCAGTAAGACATCCAAAACGACATTGATTGCTTTGGCTGAGTCCTGTTATCTACAGATGTAACTAGGAAAGTTGACATGTCGAAGTTAAGTCGAAAAGATTTCCTGTGCTAGAAAGGTTCGTAAGTTTAGATGTTGTCTATTGACGAATCGCTCTTAAACTCGCAAATTTTCATGTTTGTGATCTCGGGTTGAAATTTTCGTGATCTTATAGGCAGTGAACACTAAGACGGACTTACTTAGGGGCAGTCAAGTGTGTTGACGGGCTGATTTGTACATATTCTGCACACAACCTAACTGTTTTGGTCTGCCGAGTGAACCGCGGTCGCCTTAAGGAGATGAAAGGGCCCCGCAAAGTGGTACAGGGGTCGGACGCGCCGCATCTCGACGGATGCCCCGCGCGCGCGTGCGAGCATGTGCTCGACGTTGGGAGCCGCGTCTCGACGTTGACGCGTGTTCTTGACGCATTCCCCACGTTTGTTTTTTTCACATAGTCCAAAGCCAGACGCGGAGCCAATGTGCCGCCCGATGCCGTTCACTCCGACTCGTCGTTCGCCGTTCGACCACCATCGACCATCTGACGTTGGACCATAGTTGGCATTCTTTGGACGCCGGACAGTGCATTGACGTAGTGTAATGGAAACGTTTTTCGAGCTCCGGTGCTGACTGTCTGGAATCCCTTTCTTCCGTCAGTTAGACTCTCACTTCTCAAGCCAGTTGGCGCTAGGTGTTTGTATGACCGCCGCTTCCTTCTTTCTCTTTGACCTACCTTTTTTTTTTTTTTCGTTGCATTCTTGGAGGAGTCATCGCTGTTTGATCGATGGCCTGTAATGTGTTGTCGGACGCTGCCATGCGGTCTCCTACACCGTGACGTGGTACGGCGGCTTTAATGAGGTGTATCGCACTGCACTCGTCGTGTTCAGCGTGGAGACCGCTCCAGCCTTTTCCCATATACCTTTACGTTTTGTTTTTCATCTGTTCGAACGTTATTTATTCTGCTTAAGAAACTGCCGCGTATAAATCATGGCTTCGAGGCGTGCTTTTTCCTGGCGGCAGCGCTCCCTCATTTCATATACATGAAGGCGCTCTCGCGCCGGGCACCGCCCCTTGTTCTGCTGCTTGCCGTCCGCTCTTTTGGTCTCCGTTCCTTTGGTTCCGCAAGCAAGGCCTCTCTTACGGCAAACGCCAAAAATCACCGAACGAAAAGTAAATGCTCGTCCAGGAAGCGAAAAGGGCCTCGCTCAGATTTATCCCTGAGCACTCCGGCGATTAGGTGCTTTCGACTACATGGTGAGCCTTTCTTTAGAGCAAGAGAGGAGAAACAAGGGCAAACTCAAGTCAGCATGGTTGGCGCACGTTCTACAACCAAAAATCGACAGCTACATAGTGTTAACGATTCTTATATAGGTCACCCTCGTGCCCGACCTATTTAGTAGGAAACTTTTACAGTTTGTGATAGCGAGCGAAAAGACGACGACACAAACACACTTTGGATAGTGTTACATATGGCTGTTTCTTAATGTTTTTTTTTCTTCGCGACTCCCACGGACAAAGGCAGAACTTGTATTTACTGGCGACCTTGCGCGATCATTTTGCTGTTACGTTTATGTCACTTGTTCAGCCATAATTTATGCTATTAGCGTCCGTATGGCATCGCAGAGTCTAGGAAGGGGTCTGCCTCATGGCGTTTGCATAAGCTCGAGTGCCATTTCTCGGATCACTATCGAGCTTATCAAGGTGTCGTAGTGCATGTCGTTGTGCTTGGCGAGATGTACACAGGTCAGATGGTGATCTCTTCCTGCTGTATCTTCTCTCTGCGCGGCGACGGATTGCACGAAGGTATTCATATTGTGCTTCAAGGCAATGGTGGAGGATATATTGTGGTTCTCTGGATCCCAGGGAACCCCTATCTCGAATATGGCAAATTGTCCGGAGCCTTCAGACGACTACGCACCAGTTGTTCCCTTTCCGAGCTGTGGCTCTAAAACAAGGTCAGACTGAAGTAGGGGTTACGGAAGATTATTGCCACTTACTAGTGAGCCCGTCCTCCTCACCGATATCGCTTTCATCTTGTGCCTCACCGCCATGTTGGGACGATCGCTTCGACTTACCGTTCACAATGCACGAACCAGACGCTGCGATTTCTGCCTCCCGACGGTCGTCTCCGCCAGCGCCCGATGGGATCACCTATTTGGCTCTCTGTAACCTCATCCAAGAAGCGAGGCAAGCTCTCTTGTCGCTCTGTAATTCTACGTGGGAGACGGCGACAGTCCCGGATAGCTGGAAGTGCAGCCGCATAGTGGCCTTACTGAAGCCATGCAAGTGTTAACACGAGCTTTCTTCCTACAGGCCTATTGCCCTAGCCATTTGCATCGGCAAGGTGATGGAACGCATGGTACTAACAAGACTGCAGTGGTTGCTGGAGAATAATGTCGCCTTACCAGATTTTATGAATGGCTTCCGCAAGGGTCGATCATCTACAGATGGCGTTATAGACCTAGTTTCTCCTGTAGAAGAGTAAATACAACGTCGGGGATTAGTAGGCGCAATTTTCTTGGATATAAGAGGCGCCCACGACAGCGTCCTTCATGAGGCCATTCTTGATGCGCTTGAAGACATCGGCGTAGGAGGCCGACTGCACGCGTGGATACTCAGCTAACTTAGCAGACGTGCCATTTTTATGTCGACGTCTGACGGCGACACGGACCGGCACCACGCAAGCCGTGGAGTTCCACAAGGCGCGGTCCTCAGCCCCATACTTTTCGACGTAACGCTCACTGGCATTGAAGCTGAGCTCCCTGACGTTGTCAAAATCAGTGCGTACGCGGATGATATATGCATATAGACATCTGGAGCAACGCGACCACAACTGCGGGAAGACTACGACAGGGCACATCAATAACATCAAAGTACTTGCGTCGTCATGGGCCTACAAGTTTCAATAGCAAACTATGCTGCATTGGCGTTTACGAAGAAATCAATGACGTGGTGCCCAATCTTCGCTGACAGAGCAGTGATTCCTGCTGTCACGCACTAAAAATATTTAGGTGTCGTCATTGACCGCCACCTAGCTTAAATTGGTCGAAGCATGTGTATGTGCTACGGAACAAACTAGTTAGTTTTTTAGACGTTCTTCGTGCTATAACAGGACTAAGATGGGGCCCCTCTGGAAAAAATCTTCTGCAGTTGTACCAGGCATTGTTTGTGGGTTGTATACGGTACATCTCACATGTGCTTTCGAGTATGCGTGCGACGTGCATTCATACTTTGGACAGTCTTCAAGCACGAGCACTGAGAACATGCCTAGGCCTACCACGGTGCACTTCAACCTCTGGCACTATAGAGGAGTCTCTCACCTACCCTATACAGGTTCACACGTCTTGTGAGCCTCTTCAGGTGCCCCTTCGACTGCTGACCCGACATGCACAGCATCCATTGTCTTCGCTACAGACGGATCGACCAGGCTGCACCTATTCACGATGCCTCGATACGCATAGACATATGACTCCTTAAGACTCCTCAGGAGTGTCTCTGTGGACACTGATTAAACCTAAAAAGAGACAGGGCGTGCAAACACGGACACAAGAAAGAGATCAGGACACCACAAACGGCGTTTGTGGTGTCCCGTTCTCTTTCTTGTGTCCGTGTTTGCACGCCCTGTCTCTTTTTAGAATGAATACGTACCAACTAGCTCAGCTCTCTGTTATTCTAAGCTGATTAAACCATTGGAGTGCCTTCAAATACGTGGGATTTCGAAGAAGTTGCGTGTTCCTTGTGCTACCCTCAAGCACCTACCCTTGGCACATTTGGCTGACCGATACAGCGACTCTGTGCCCATATATACCGATGGATCCGTAACTGCGTCCACCTCAGCCACGGCCTTCGTGATCCCTCAACTCGGCATTTACCGGCAGTACAAATTAGATCGCAAGTCATCTTCGACAGCCGCGGTACTTGTTGCTATACGGGAAGCTATACAATTTGTGAACGACCAAGCGCTACGTAAATGGACGATACTGTCTGATGCAAAATCAGCACTGCAAGCAATTAGAATAACAGAGAGCTGAGCTAGTTGGTAAGTATTCATTCTAAAAAGACAGGGCGTGCAAACAAGGACACCAGAAAGAAGTCAGGACACCACAAACGCCGACTAACAACTGAAGAGACGCACAACGGCTGAAAAGAAAGAAGGCACGAAAACTTATCTGCGCATGCCCATGCAACAGGCGAACCTATCAATCCGGCACGCGTGGCGGTCTACGTTGAAGATAACTGTTAAGGCATTTGATTTCATCTTTATGCAAGTTAATCGACGGTTGGCTCACGCATGCGTTACCACTATTCTCGATATGCCATGCTTCTATCATCAGGCGCGTTTCTTCATTTCTATGACGGTACAACACTGCGCATTCATCGAATTTTGGCGTGCACTTACAATCTCGACAATGTAAAGATAGATTAGAAGGTGAGCCTCCTGTTAGCGATCTCTTATGTTCTAATAATCTCTGGTTGATGCATCGGCCCGTCTGTCCTACGTAGAAGCGGCCACAGCTGAAAGGGATCTTATACACCACACTCGTACGGCAATCAGTGAATTTGTTGGTGTGTTTTACGAAACAAATATCGGTCCGCTTCTTGTCTTTTACTCGCTCATACTTCCTCTGCACAGCGGCGCAAATCTTACCTAGCTTATTGGCAGCCGTGAAAACAACATTAACGCCGTATCTACTTCCTACTTTCTTTAGCCTGTGAGACACGCAATGAATGTACGGTATACCTACGACACGTTTCTTCTTATCGCTTTCTGCAACCATGCTCGGACTTAACACAATAGACTTCTTTAAACGTTCAGCGACCGTGGCCACTGCATCACGAGGATACCCTACATCTAAAAGACGCGTAACCTGTGCGTTAAAGCTATCACTCATTTTGTGCTCACACGACTTGGTGAGGGCTGATTTAAGGCAAGACATGGCGATACCGTTTTTTACAACCTTCGAGTGCTTCGACGAAAAATTTAACAGCGGTTTCGAAGATCTAGGAGAATACTGCCAGCACACGTGGTTCTTCTGGAACGTTAAAGAAATGTCTAGAAATTGTATTCCATTATTCTGAGGCACCTCTTTAGTAAATCTCAGCCCACCTCCATTAATTTCAAATTTTTCGCTCACGGAAGTTACCACGTTTTCAAAGTCCTCACCACTACAAAAGATCAAGTAATCGTCCACATAACGAAAAACCTTAATAACCGAATTACCTAAGGCGCCTTCCAAAAGATTGTCGATCTTGCTAAGGTATAAATCACTAAGAACCGGAGCAACCTTAGAACCAATACATATCCCTGATTTCTGCACATAAACGCCTTCCTTCCAACCTACAAGCGTCGACTTTAAATACATGGAAAGGATTTCTAGAAAAGCCCCGGTAGAAACACCACATTTATCGGTGAAAACGGTCTGGTGCGCTTGTTCGTTACTACATTCATTAACACAATTTAACAACTCCTCATGCGGCAAAGAATAATACAGGTCTTCAATATCCATACTAAAAGCCTTACAACAGCCGGGGTTCTCCTCGGAGAGGAACTGCACTAGTGCCTGAGAATTACGCATACGAAAAGGGTCTGAAAAACTCAAAGAGGTTAAGCAGTTCTGCAAATAACTAGATACAGCGACTTGCCAGGTGCCTTGCTCTGAAACGATTGCTCGAAATGGGATCTCGTTCTTATGTGTTTTGGCTGAAAAAAACAATTCTAAAGTAAGTGATTTAGCCTTCTTGACATTACAAGCTATTCTCTCAAGATTATGTCTTAACAAAAGGTCGACAGCACGTTGCCTGACTACCGATGGCTTAAGTTTTACCGTCCTAAAATTCTTTTCTATGGCTGTTAATGCTTTTTCTGAGAACAAACTGTCCGGCATAATTACAAAATACCCTTCCTTATCTGAAATTACTGGCCTGAGTTTCTTTTCGACACAGTAATTAACCAAAGGCTGGACAGGATCAGAACACTTGAGATGCATATTTGAACCCTTGATGCTAGCAACGCAGTCTGAAATGCAGTGGGAACGCTCTTCTTCAGGAACAAGTCTAGTGATTGTACGCGGCAAACTTAAAACGTCTATTGGTTTCAGGTTCGGCTTAAAACAGTATTTAGGACCTAAGGCTAGGGTTTTACGGTGACTATCATCTAAGGCAGCTCCTCCAAGGACTAGCAAGTTATTTTGCGATGAAACAGTAGAAATAATCTTCCTCTTACATGGTTGAAGTTCTCGAAGTTTTACCCTCCATATGAATTCCGCATGCTGGTTAGCTACCCTCATCCAGTCGGCGTACATCTGCTTCTGGCGGCGATCGTCACGCAAAGTCGAACAACGGACCTTGAGGCATTCCTGGTAAAATCTCACTTGACGCCATGATTCCGCGGTCAATATGGCACATATCCTCCTGGCATGTCCGGTAGATGGTTGCAGAAACCCGCACAACAGTTGAACTTCAACTGGGCAAACTCTATTCTTAGAAAACCATGAAAAAGTTCTAGCACGGACCAAGCAAATAGCAATTAAAGAAGCCAAAGAGGCAGGATTGTTCAGATAAGTAGGAGAACACGGAAAAGGGCTCAGAGTACTAGAAATGAAGCTTAGAATAACAGAGAGCTGAGCTAGTTGGTAAGTATTCATTCTAAAAAGACAGGGCGTGCAAACAAGGACACCAGAAAGAAGTCAGGACACCACAAACGCCGACTAACAACTGAAGAGACGCACAACGGCTGAAAAGAAAGAAGGCACGAAAACTTATCTGCGCATGCCCATGCAACAGGCGAACCTATCAATCCGGCACGCGTGGCGGTCTACGTTGAAGATAACTGTTAAGGCATTTGATTTCATCTTTATGCAAGTTAATCGACGGTTGGCTCACGCATGCGTTACCACTATTCTCGATATGCCATGCTTCTATCATCAGGCGCGTTTCTTCATTTCTATGACGGTACAACACTGCGCATTCATCGAATTTTGGCGTGCACTTACAATCTCGACAATGTAAAGATAGATTAGAAGGTGAGCCTCCTGTTAGCGATCTCTTATGTTCTAATAATCTCTGGTTGATGCATCGGCCCGTCTGTCCTACGTAGAAGCGGCCACAGCTGAAAGGGATCTTATACACCACACTCGTACGGCAATCAGTGAATTTGTTGGTGTGTTTTACGAAACAAATATCGGTCCGCTTCTTGTCTTTTACTCGCTCATACTTCCTCTGCACAGCGGCGCAAATCTTACCTAGCTTATTGGCAGCCGTGAAAACAACATTAACGCCGTATCTACTTCCTACTTTCTTTAGCCTGTGAGACACGCAATGAATGTACGGTATACCTACGACACGTTTCTTCTTATCGCTTTCTGCAACCATGCTCGGACTTAACACAATAGACTTCTTTAAACGTTCAGCGACCGTGGCCACTGCATCACGAGGATACCCTACATCTAAAAGACGCGTAACCTGTGCGTTAAAGCTATCACTCATTTTGTGCTCACACGACTTGGTGAGGGCTGATTTAAGGCAAGACATGGCGATACCGTTTTTTACAACCTTCGAGTGCTTCGAGTGCATCTACCGGACATGCCAGGAGGATATGTGCCATATTGACCGCGGAATCATGGCGTCAAGTGAGATTTTACCAGGAATGCCTCAAGGTCCGTTGTTCGACTTTGCGTGACGATCGCCGCCAGAAGCAGATGTACGCCGACTGGATGAGGGTAGCTAACCAGCATGCGGAATTCATATGGAGGGTAAAACTTCGAGAACTTCAACCATGTAAGAGGAAGATTATTTCTACTGTTTCATCGCAAAATAACTTGCTAGTCCTTGGAGGAGCTGCCTTAGATGATAGTCACCGTAAAACCCTAGCCTTAGGTCCTAAATACTGTTTTAAGCCGAACCTGAAACCAATAGACGTTTTAAGTTTGCCGCGTACAATCACTAGACTTGTTCCTGAAGAAGAGCGTTCCCACTGCATTTCAGACTGCGTTGCTAGCATCAAGGGTTCAAATATGCATCTCAAGTGTTCTGATCCTGTCCAGCCTTTGGTTAATTACTGTGTCGAAAAGAAACTCAGGCCAGTAATTTCAGATAAGGAAGGGTATTTTGTAATTATGCCGGACAGTTTGTTCTCAGAAAAAGCATTAACAGCCATAGAAAAGAATTTTAGGACGGTAAAACTTAAGCCATCGGTAGTCAGGCAACGTGCTGTCGACCTTTTGTTAAGACATAATCTTGAGAGAATAGCTTGTAATGTCAAGAAGGCTAAATCACTTACTTTAGAATTGTTTTTTTCAGCCAAAACACATAAGAACGAGATCCCATTTCGAGCAATCGTTTCAGAGCAAGGCACCTGGCAAGTCGCTGTATCTAGTTATTTGCAGAACTGCTTAACCTCTTTGAGTTTTTCAGACCCTTTTCGTATGCGTAATTCTCAGGCACTAGTGCAGTTCCTCTCCGAGGAGAACCCCGGCTGTTGTAAGGCTTTTAGTATGGATATTGAAGACCTGTATTATTCTTTGCCGCATGAGGAGTTGTTAAATTGTGTTAATGAATGTATTAACGAACAAGCGCACCAGACCGTTTTCACCGATAAATGTGGTGTTTCTACCGGGGCTTTTCTAGAAATCCTTTCCATGTATTTAAAGTCGACGCTTGTAGGTTGGAAGGAAGGCGTTTATGTGCAGAAATCAGGGATATGTATTGGTTCTAAGGTTGCTCCGGTTCTTAGTGATTTATACCTTAGCAAGATCGACAATCTTTTGGAAGGCGCCTTAGGTAATTCGGTTATTAAGGTTTTTCGTTATGTGGACGATTACTTGATCTTTTGTAGTGGTGAGGACTTTGAAAACGTGGTAACTTCCGTGAGCGAAAAATTTGAAATTAATGGAGGTGGGCTGAGATTTACTAAAGAGGTGCCTCAGAATAATGGAATACAATTTCTAGACATTTCTTTAACGTTCCAGAAGAACCACGTGTGCTGGCAGTATTCTCCTAGATCTTCGAAACCGCTGTTAAATTTTTCGTCGAAGCACTCGAAGGTTGTAAAAAACGGTATCGCCATGTCTTGCCTTAAATCAGCCCTCACCAAGTCGTGTGAGCACAAAATGAGTGATAGCTTTAACGCACAGGTTACGCGTCTTTTAGATGTAGGGTATCCTCGTGATGCAGTGGCCACGGTCGCTGAACGTTTAAAGAAGTCTATTGTGTTAAGTCCGAGCATGGTTGCAGAAAGCGATAAGAA
Source organism: Rhipicephalus sanguineus (assembly GCF_013339695.2). Lineage (NCBI taxonomy): Eukaryota > Metazoa > Arthropoda > Arachnida > Ixodida > Ixodidae > Rhipicephalus > Rhipicephalus sanguineus. The sequence goes on from NC_051176.1 coordinate 286,723,258, forward strand.
GAAACGTGTCGTAGGTATACCGTACATTCATTGCGTGTCTCACAGGCTAAAGAAAGTAGGAAGTAGATACGGCGTTAATGTTGTTTTCACGGCTGCCAATAAGCTAGGTAAGATTTGCGCCGCTGTGCAGAGGAAGTATGAGCGAGTAAAAGACAAGAAGCGGACCGATATTTGTTTCGTAAAACACACCAACAAATTCACTGATTGCCGTACGAGTGTGGTGTATAAGATCCCTTTCAGCTGTGGCCGCTTCTACGTAGGACAGACGGGCCGATGCATCAACCAGAGATTATTAGAACATAAGAGATCGCTAACAGGAGGCTCACCTTCTAATCTATCTTTACATTGTCGAGATTGTAAGTGCACGCCAAAATTCGATGAATGCGCAGTGTTGTACCGTCATAGAAATGAAGAAACGCGCCTGATGATAGAAGCATGGCATATCGAGAATAGTGGTAACGCATGCGTGAGCCAACCGTCGATTAACTTGCATAAAGATGAAATCAAATGCCTTAACAGTTATCTTCAACGTAGACCGCCACGCGTGCCGGATTGATAGGTTCGCCTGTTGCATGGGCATGCGCAGATAAGTTTTCGTGCCTTCTTTCTTTTCAGCCGTTGTGCGTCTCTTCAGTTGTTAGTCGGCGTTTGTGGTGTCCTGACTTCTTTCTGGTGTCCTTGTTTGCACGCCCTGTCTTTTTAGAATGAAGCAAGCAATTAATTCTTGCTTTAGAAGAGGCCAATATTATGCATTAGCTTTAGGAATCGTCCAAGCATTCTACCTTACACAGAGAAGTGGTCACTTGGCTACATTCCAATGAGTTACTGGACACTGTGGTTTGGTTGGCAACGAGCTAGCTGATAATGAAGCAAGAGTGGCAGTATACAACGCCCCTGTGGACGTAAAAACACCGTATTCAAGAAATGACGTTAACTCATTGTCTAGGTCGCTCATGCGCGAGTGCGCAGCAATCTACTGGTCTCAAACAGGATATCGGAACAAGCATCTGCGGGAAACAGACCCCGATATGACTTTTCGCCTCCCGGCTAAAATCAACTGAAGGCATGCTAGTGTGCGGCACCGGATTCGCCTGGGCGTTGCCTTCACTCGACGCCACGCGCACCAAATCGGCCGTGCGGACCGCCCGAACTGTGAACACTGACAAGTGCGCGAAACTTTAGCCCATATATTTTCTGACTGCCCCCTATACGTGACACAGCGGAAGACGCTGACTTCAACGCTGACAGGCATCGGAGTAAGAACAGTGAAAGCAGCATTTTGTCCGCAATGTGCGACCAGACAGTGTCAAAAACTGCTACGAGGGCAGTTTTAAATATTCTCACAAGCACTGTGCTGCAGTGTAACTGCTGTGCTAAGTGGCTATTGTACATGCGCCCCGCCTCTTCCTGTCGCCATCATCATCCTTCATCACTCTTTTTCCCATTTCCCTTCTCCCCTGTGTATAGTAGCAGGATAGAGTGCATCAGCTCAGGTCGACATGCCTGCCTTCTAATAAAGTCTCACTCTACTACTATCGCATCACTGTGACTATCCTGGTGTTTGGCTGCACTGGTTACACTATCAGCGGCACAATTTGATTGGTTGAAACGATCCCTGATATTAAATGCGTATGATTTCCGCGTGAGTAGTTGTCCTAAATGACTTCACAAAGAGGCCTTTTATGCAAAACTGGTGAAACATTTTCGAATTTTATTTCATAACTGAGCGCCTGAGAAAATGTACAAGAAAAATGCTGTTTAGTATTTGTTGAAACACCTCGTTTCTTTTTCTTCTTATTTTGTAGCTGTTAGTATGAATAGCCATAGAGCCCCAGAAAGTGGACGGGAGGATGACCGCCGCCGTAGCTCAGTGGTAGAGCATCGGACGCGTTATTCGAAGGTCGCAGGTTCGGTCCCTGCCGGCGGCAAGTCATCTTTTCGTCCACTTTACTTTCTTCACATTTACATTCTAAATACTACAGATAACACCCCCTGTACTTTCCTTGGCGTTATTGTCTGTTAGTTCTCATTAATATTGTGTCTAACAAAGATAAACGAGCCCTTGAAAAATCATAGCTTTCCTTCATTCATAGCGAGGGTCTCGTCCTGGCAGACTTAATGCCTTCAGGTAGTATGCGAGGGATTATTGGTCAGCTGCCAACTCGTAAAAAGATCACGTGCTACGTGACGCCAAGAGGCAAAAAAAGAGTGTTCCACACTCGCCGCCATGGCTGCGATTGGCGCTGACTAACACTCCTAGGTTTAATCAACATATATACCCCAGAAAGTGGACGGGAGGATGACCGCCGCCGTAGCTCAGTGGTAGAGCATCGGACGCGTTATTCGAAGGTCGCAGGTTCGGTCCCTGCCGGCGGCAAGTCATCTTTTCGTCCACTTTACTTTCTTCACATTTACATTCTAAATACTACAGATAACACCCCCTGTACTTTCCTTGGCGTTATTGTCTGTTAGTTCTCATTAATATTGTAGCCATAGAGCTTGAAATAATTGCACAGGCTTATATTCAAGAACTTCTGCAGAAGTAATCCGTAACCCAGGCAGAAGTGATCCGTAAATCCCGGCAAGGATTACGGATTACTTCTGCCTTTGTGTACTGCACTTTTGTGTACTTGTCTTTGTTTTTTTATCTTAACCTACATTGTTCCTACTTTTGTATCTGACCCCCCATACCCAATGCTTCTGTGATGCCTGTAGGGTATTTGTAAATAAAATAATAATAAATAATAAGTGTAAATGCCCCGTTTGTCAAATCACCATCATGGAGTGTGTCCCCACAAGCAGCGCCACCTCGAGGCAAAGCCGAGAAACACGAAGCAATGAAGCATTGCGAAAAAGGCGCTTGTGAACCAAGAAGAACAACGCGAGTAGGCGGAGAAAACATTCGCGCACTAATTATGCATTAACTACCATGGCGTCTGGATGCACAAGCAAACACGAACACATGTCACTCGGCTCACTCGGTGACTCCGAACATTCGATTTCTCAATGCTGGGGTCAAGGGGTAAAGAGTGAACCCCTTTTGCGCGCAAGCGTAAGTTCCCCATTTGTCGAATCACCGCCGTGGAGTGTGTCAAGGTCAGCCTGGTTAACGTAAAGGGACATTCTATGGTCAATCAACAAGGGGATAGCACCAATTCGCTTGCCCGTAAACCGCGTTCATGGAGTGAAACGTCATTGTATTTTTTTTAACCGTTTAGTAGTTAAATTGCCCTTTTTTTCTGATTAAAGGACACCATGCTACGTTTCCCAATGATCTATTACATACAGAAAATCGCGCAAAGAAAGCCTTCACCAAGCGCCGGAGTCACGCGAGTTCACACAGATTGTGGCAGTTGTCCCTGCTGCTATGTGAAGTGTGGGGTAGGGGGGTGGGGATTAGGATACCACCAGGATTTTATCCCAACAAGATATATTTAAGGTACAGGACCTGCTGTCGTGCGTTCTAAGGTGGCAACAAAACGACTGCGTGGTCAGTGGGACGCTAAAACATATGCCAAACATTTGGATTGCACCAGTTGGTACAAGCTAGCTAGACATCTTCAGGTTTAAACGCACTTGCGAACAGGAACTCGGTGTGTGCCTCGACACAATCAGGGCAGTTATAATTCACGCGGCCGGTGGTCGCAACGCAATTTTTCCTGAAACGATTTTCACAACTCGAAACCGCTGCAACAATTGTCTCGTTATCTCAATGCTCGCTATCATGATCCCCAACACCGGAAGCTCCTGTGAGCAAATAATGTTTTGCGAAGGTGGGCGGTATATTTTTGAAGCCATAACCTGCGACAGTCGCATTGTTGAGATTCGTGGATGTGTGCCCAAGTTTGAAGCTGTACGACCCGTGCGAACATTCGACTTCAAACAACCGCACAAAGATAACAAAAACTGAAACTAACAAAGTTTAGAGCGAACTCAACTTTTTTTCTACACTGAAGAATAAAGTGGGGATTTCGGTTAAATTCACATTCCCGATGAAGGAAAATGGAGATCAAAGTAATAGAAAAGACGACTTCTCACTGGTCGGCGGCACAATGAGAAAATATTTATTAGCAGTATTGATGAAACATCACCGTCAAGAGCATTCCGCATTGCAGTTTAAACTTTAAGGTCGTACTTGCTGATAAGTTGACAAGTATTGGCATGATTTAAAACTGTTTTAGTGGACATAATTCATTCATAACCTTGAGCACTTGGCTATCGTAGCATAGTCTTTTTTTTTTTTTACTGTTTGCGCTGTTTTCACATTTGTTTCATAAAACAAATGCGAAGTATAAAACAAAACATAATTTTTAAGTTCATTTTAAGCTGCACTCAGGGACAAAAGAGAAATACAGAGTATTTCTTTAAGCTACCTTTTAGTTGTCGGATTTTGTAGATACAAAAAGATTAAACTTTCATAATGTGTGTCGTAAATAGTTACCATGGTAAGGTCCTGTTGTTTTCTGGATGCAGTAAAATGCATTTTCTTAATGTAAACAATTAGGTCACCTCGGGGAGGTATTGTCATTGCATTTGGTGAACTGTGCAGCTAGAGGAATACTTCAAGGTGGCGTTGCGACCAGCCTTTGATTATCGCGTACAGGGGGGAGGGAAAGAAACGGGAACAGCGCGGCGCGCTGTTTTTATCGCGCTCTGACCTTAGTGGCAATAAAAAAATGCTAGATGGTTCTTGATTGTATTATGGATGACTCCAGTGGCTCTTTATCACCATCCAGGCTACAACTGCTTGCAAATAAATGCGATGCAGCAGAAAATGTAGATACCGCATGTTCGCGTTTCTTTCCACCCCCACTGTACATTTTCATAAGCACCAGTCGTCCATACGCAGTAAAAATAACCCGCTAAGCTTTAAAAAAAAAAACAACCTGCAGATTTAGCTAAACTAAATACTTTCAGACTTGATAAAGATTGACCCATGTTAGGAAGGTATGAGCAGTGACAATACGGCGGTAGTGCTTTTGCCCACAATGCCGCTGCATGGCCTTCGCCGACGCTATTATACTGGTAGAGATAACAAGATCATCGTTACAAATAAATGTAGCGCGTATAAGATTAGCACACACACAAGAAGAACACAGACGAGGACTTGCGTGTGTGTTCACTTTTCGCGCAAAATAAATCTGTAACGATGGTAGACCAAATAGCCCCACAAACTGCCCTTTTGGAGAGAACAAGGTATTCGCGAATAAGGGTAGAACTCATACGTGAGCAGTTAGCGGAGTGTTACTCCGATAACCTTGGTTGTTTGTGCTTATGGCGCTTACCTCAATGTAGCGGAGTCTTTTTTTTTTTCTTTCCCCGAACAGAAAGTTGGTGATCCAAATGAAACAGAAGTTCAGGACAAGATGGAAGCTTGAACAATTGAAAAATTTTTGAACACGAGAGTGTCGCGCTCTTGTCTACAAGGCTGCAGCCTTGAAGAAGTCAAGACCGCTCGTCGAAACGTCGGCCCCGGTGACACTCTCGTGTTCAGAAATTTGATGACTGACGCAAGAAAAAAAAAACACTTATTCACTGGTTTAAAAAAAGGAGGGGAAGAAGTTTCTCGCCATGCGAATAGCCAAAGTAATAAAAAGATTGGCGCAAGGGCTTGAAACACTCCACCGTATACCTATGGATAACGTAGTGACGTTCGCATTGTCTGGGTCATTAGACGCGCCATTTGGTATGACTTAAAATTGGCCCCTATTGGTGTCAACCCGCTTGAAAAAGTGAGCTCGCTCGAGAGTCCTATTCCATGCGTAAGAGCCCTCTAGCGCTTGCACGGCAATTCTCGGTTGCAGTTGCATGGCGCGTGTTGGTGTCAGGAGCTCGCGAACTGCCTCCTGTACCAAATAGCCCGAAAAGCCGAGCGGCAGAACGGGTGTGGCCTGGAGGGAGAAATGCGCGCTTATTCTCTCTTTCTTTAGCACGTTCCGATCATTTTGTCAAGTTTGATCGCGTACCTCTGCAAGCCCCGAAAGAACGGGAAATTTGTCAGGCGAGCGCTTTTAATACGGGCGTCGCAGCCGTACCCGGTGCCTGCACTGAATTATCTCGGGCAGCCCCTTTTTGGCATGCACGCCTAATGACACACAGGTCCTAACTGCCGCAGCCATTTGGTAGGAGTGACGCCCAGCACCGAGGAACGGAGCTGAAAAACAAAACAGCGCCCGAGGTTACGAATAAGCTACCGCACGTAACTGGCGCTGTCTTAAGCGCCCTGCAGATTAGGGCATCCCGTTATAAAAAAAGAAGTGCGCGAAGAAACGGAAAAGAAAGCGGTATGGCGGCCAGTGATTCTGTGCGAGAATTCCTGGCGAACTATGCCAGCGACTCCGGTGGCCAGTTTCCCATCTCTCTTTTCCTTCGGTGGTGCCTGGTTGATGCGTCGCTCAGAGCCATCTGCGAAAAGCGAAGAGAGTTCGGGTCTTCGAAGGGGGAACAAAAGAAGGCTGTACACCTACCGTACAAGCGGGAATAATTCTTTAAGCAGCCTCGCTGTATCTCGTTTGGCGAGCGAGCCTTCGAGGGGGCCGAGTTGTTCTCGTCGGGCAGCGTATTGATTGGGCCGACCGGAAGGCTTTCGGTGCGGCGGCGACGCACTCTTTGTGCGGACTGGAAGAAATGGGACGAGAGCAAGCCCTCAGGCGCCCGACCAAGAAGCGGGACAGCGGCGATCCCGGAAGGCGCCTCCCTGGGTCCCGCCGAGATTGGGGCCTTCGCGGACATCGGTCGGTCCTCCAGGAAACGGGCTTCCCCGCGCGCTCTGTCGCCGCGCGGACAGGCAGCCGAGGGCTCTCGGACGTCTCCTTTTCACTCTGCTTTACGCCGCTGTGCTTCGCACCTCCTGAAAGTGCGCCGGCAGCAGTGCGGCTCGGCGTGAGTTCGAACGACCGTACGTGGCACCTTTTGCGATACAAAGCCGATAATGTAGGCAGATCGTGAAAGCAGCGCGCGTGGATGAGTGACCTTGCAGAATTTAATGGCGGCGCGTTGTGCTTGCATTTGGTGTTACCTATATTTTTGTTTCTCGAAAATATATTACACCTCCTAATCCACACATGCATGACACTGCAGAACCTTCTTTGGTTGTCTTACTTTCTACTGCTTTGGATAACTCGGTGGTTTGTTGCAGCAAAGGAGTTTAGTATATCACACTCAACTTTCTTTATCAGTGGGGTCTCGATTTGCTTGGCAATTTTCCTGAAGATTCTGCTTACATCCGCCGTACTCACATTCCTTGGCTGGCCCGAAGGTTGCGGGATCGAATCCCGGCCACGGAAGCTGCATTTTCGATGAAGGCGAGAATGTTTGAGGCCCATGTACTTAGATTTAGGTGCACGTTAAAGAACCCCAGGTGGTCGAAATTTCCGGAGCCCTCCACTACGGCGTCTCTCATAATCATATCGTGGTTTTGCGACGTTAAACCCCAGATATTTAAAAAAAATTATTGACATTCGTTGTTTATTGGTTGAATTAGCCTTCAGAGTGCCGTCAGGGCCACCAAGCCTGCACCATACTCGAGCCCGATTCGCACAATTGGGGGCTGTAGGTATGTCTCTCTCTTTATCTATTTCTTTCTCCATCTTGCTCTTTCTATTATTCTTCCCATTTTTTTACCTTTCTTTATTTCTTTTTCTATTTATCACTTGCTTCCTCTTTTTTTTCTATTTTTATACGTGGTTTTGCCTTGGTTACGCCAAGCGACGCCAGCATAGACAGCATACGACAGCGCGGGCCCCTAACGTGCTCTGCACTTAAAAAGAGTATTCATTGAGGTGTTTGCATTGAAGTCTTTGCCTGGCGTGCAGTATTCAAAAATGTCATTCAAACAATTTGTTTCATTAGCTAAGAAGCAATGAAGTAGTAATTCATATTGGGTTAGTAATCTAAGTGCACATTGGATATCGACGCAGCACTTAAAGCACTGTACATGGTTTAACTACGTTACGTCATTCGTGCAGTAAGCGAACTCGGCGAACAAATGTCGTCCCAAGTTCAAGCTGATTGTGACTAAACTAGAACGGAATGAATATAAGCTTTATTCACAGATATCGAGGCGCTCCACTATCACTGACCACGGCCGTTGTTGCTCTTCTTGCCTTGCCTCTGAACACGCAGTCATAAAAACAGCGCAATAGAGAAAGAAAAAGTACCACCCTTGACGTGCTTTTTTTGGCGCTGACACCCATCGCACGCCGAGGCCTTCCGTGTCCCGATGCGGGCCCGTCATGGCGCGCGCACCCGATTCGGGGCGTGGTGTGTCAGCGAGCACGCGGTCGCAACTTTTCCCAGGAAGCCGCGTCGGGGGTCCGACCTGGAGCTGAGCCTCGTTAAGAGTGTTTTATCCCGAAGGGCATGACACAACATTCACGGCTGGCCAGCGAGTTTTTGGCGATTGAACCCCCTCGCTCCTCCCGCTGCCATCATACCCTCTCCCTCTACGATTCGGGCTCCAAGATGGGGCTTCGGCGTAGAGGTATAACTGCCGCGGAACGGGAGACGGCGGCGGCCGGGTTTGGACTGGCGCCAACTTTCGACCTCCTTCCGGCGGAAATTTAGGGCATTCGGGAGAGCGAGACGGGGGAGTTCGATTGGGAGGGAGCGCTTTTCCTCCCGACCAAGGCTGTCTTTTTTTCCCCTCCACAGACCGCCCCCCCTTCCCTCTGGCCTCCCGAAAATGAAAGCCCTGGCTCCGACTCCTCGGGCTAGCACCCCAGGGCGGCCATGGATGTGGTTGTAGGGAGCGCCTGCCCGTGTTCGCACAGACCTTTTCACGCACGAAGTTTTGTAGCAAAGATGGCCTTCGTCTCACTTTCCAGTAAGGCTTCTCTGTGCCTCTCAATGGCGGGGGCGAAAGGCATAATATATATATATATATATATATATATATATATATATATATATATATATATATATATATATATATATATATATATCCTGCATTTCCTATATCATCTGCGTTGCATAGCCCGCAGCTGTAATCCTTTTCGACCAAACCATATATTGTATTCTCGGATCTTAGTTTCTCATGAGGTGTTGCGGTGTTTTCGCGTGCGCTTAAAGATCCCACAAAACTACTGCGCAAACCTGACAGCGAAGGCGATGTCTCAGTACATCCCTCATGCGAAGCGTACAGCTATTCGTATACGTATTTTTCACGTCCGAGTCCTAAGAATGCTGCTAAAATCATCATCACTACGTTTGTATACTCGCTGGCCTAAGGGGAGTGAAGCATGTAATACCCGACGAGTTTCGACTTCTTTTTTGTCACTGCCTGCGCGTTTTCTTTCTTCGTCCCGAGACACACACAGTGGCGCGTAAATAACCCGCTGCAGCGCGGCGCCGAAGGCGATGTGAGGAAACACTCGGCAGCCTCTTAGCGGAGGAGACGTGCCTCGTGCCTTGGCGCTCCAAGGCATGATGTGCTCGCCTGTTACGTAAACATTTTAAGCTTTGGGTAAACAGGCGCACGTCGCCTAGTTTCTCCGGTAGCTCGCGTTGGTGCCCTCCGGCCTAAAGCTTGCATCGTCACGGGCGACGCGCTCTCGGAGTAATCCATCTTCGGCGAGCTCGTAGTGTTCGGCAGTATCCCGACTGCGAAAAAGAATTGATCAATGTCGAGGCCGGGGCGTTTCTCAAATGAGAAAATTTCAATTAATTCCGGTCGTCAGCTGTTAACACTCCTTCTTGAATCGAGGAGTTTAGAACAATTCATTCGTGTAGTTCACGCGTGTTCTACCAGGGCAGATTTCACTCAAGTGTCGCGCCGTAGACCGAGCGCATCTTCGACGTGAGTTTGCAATCGCGGCCAAGATCTGTCGGCAGCACCTTTTGCTACAGTGGTATACGTTTGCATTTTGTCAAATGAGAGACCTTGTCGGACTCTCCTGTTTGTTTGCTTTACTACGTCTGCATCCGTCGTCACTTCTGCTGGCATATAACACAGGCGTATGTGAAAGTTTACGCCATCCCGCGAGTCTAGCCAGGAAATGTCTGTGGAAGCTAGACGTTAGGGTAAATAATGAGAGCCGAGTCGCTGATTTATGGCTGCGCGTTCCTCCAAATTTTCGTGACGCCACCCGCCTGCTTTTTTAATGTAAACAGAAAGTCCCGACTCTGAAAAGAGGACGCTTTGTAAGCAACCGTTGACAGGAGCGCATTCTGGAGACCCGCGAACCAGGGGAGATGGCGGCATCAATCATGCAGTAAGCAACGCTATTTGTGTCCTCAACCTTCAAGATGTGTTCTAAAATTGTGTGACCCCTTTCTCAGGTAGCGTCACGATGTAACAGACAGGCATAAAAGTTGGACGAAGGCGCATGCCGGCATTACTTCTGCATGCACATGCGTGTGCCTTTCGCTTGTTTCGATCGTCTTCTCTGTCCCATTTTCCCCCCTTTAAAGCAGTTGGGCGTGGTGTCTCTTTTAGGACACAGTTTTGAACTCACTTTTTCTATTTGTAATGTCTTTTTTTATATTTCCCCATTTCCCCAGAGAAAGAGAGAGCGAAATGTTAACCAGACCCGTGTTTCGGGCCTGAGATGGCACAGTTCGCCTACAGTAGGTCTGGAGGCCATTCTGCGATTTTCTTTCAAGCATATGCGCCTTTTTCAGATAATTTTGTTTGGCCTGCATCTGAGCTGTGAAAGGTGGAACAGTTTTGTCTCCGGGTACTGGCGAGTAAAGTAGGCAGGAGAGTCCTTCGCGTCAGTGTCCGATCATTATGGTGCCACGACGCTGCTGGAATGATAGGCCACCTTGCTATTAAACCCATGACTGGTGTAGAGAAGCGCGACGGGAACTGATCTAAATGAGCGCAGATATGCCTCACGGCAGTCTTCTACATGGTCAACTTCCCTGCATAAGAGATGAGGCCTGTCTGACTCTCCACATTTCGGGATCCCACCCAGTGGGCGCATGTGGACGCCTCGCATTGTCCTGACGTGGACGGCCTAGTTTAGACACGCGCCGTAAATCATGTCCACTTTCTGCAACGTCGATAAGAATTTACGAGGGTAAATGAATCTTTCGTATCCAGTCTCGTCTATTTCTATTTGGCCGTTGTGTGGAATCAGTAAGCAGTGAGAGCTTTCTGAAAACCGTCACGGGTTTATGTTTTTCACTCGGGAACTCACCTAGTCGCCTTTAGTGATGGTGATGACCATCTCTATTGACATCCCCTTTGGGCTGGTGATAAGCAGCCACCTTGCCTCTTTGTTAATTAGTCTATTGCAGCCTACCATCCTGGCTTTCTTATTTTCTTTCTTTATTCATGTAATGCTCTATTGTCATAACGTTGTACTGTTACCTACGCCTGTAACGAATCTGGTTCTATCAATCTTTATTTGTTAATACTCTAAATATCTCAATCGCTGACTGTTTGTTTTGAATCCCAGAGCCTTCTAGGGGTGGACGCCGCCTGCTCCTTGTATCCCATTTGCCGTCTCCGTTTCTCTTTCTTTTCGGTGACTCCTGGTTGCCAATTTTATATTTACAATTACACTGTACTTTGCTGCCAACTTTCCTGACTTTTTTCCCCAATTCGTTGTCCAATGCTTTTGAGGTACAATTATTTGTGTGCGTTAGCTCCTTTTTTTTAAATTCATTTTCCTGGGCCTTTCTTCGAAACTAATTTTGTGTTTCGCATTTCTCATTCCAAGCGAAGTCAAGCCAACGTCAGCCTACCCTGCCTCATTTGTGGTTTAACTCCCAATCCCAGACAAAACCCCCGATTTATAGCTTAGAACTGCGCTCGCAAAAGTTAGCCCTGCTACCATTACTTTTTTTCAAATTTCCCCGCACCATTTCATATTTATTGTAACTCCAAAGAGGATTTCTATTTCATTGTTTCAGCATTTTGTTTCGCCTTTGTTTCTGACATTATCTTGGTGGGTGTTGGAGCATATCTCTTTTGCGCATTGTCCGCTAGTAAAATTATGCTGTCCATATGCATTAGCCCAAAAATCCTCTACTTCGCCATTTGCTCATTACGATTGTAATACAGGGTGATTTTCTTAGTACGGACCTATTTATTTAGACTGAAGTTTTCTTTCATAGTACCCGATTTCAATGCGGTTTGCGGCAAAACATTCAGTAAGGATGAAAATTTAATGGCCTTTCAGTTTTTTGATGTGCAACTCCGAAAAAAGAATAAATAAGAAATAACGAAAACCGCAAAATGCTATAGAAGGAGGGATGGCTTGTCCGGCGCAGCGTTCGCTTCAGCTAGCGGCGGTGAAAGTTGGCGACGTCAGGTTCATGACGTTATGTTGACGTGAAAACCGAGCCCTCGATACTTCCACGCGCGCGCCGCGCCGCGTTGCCTTGACGCATTCACATTTGCGCGCGCCCGGCGTCCCTTTCGTATAGAACTTCGCGGAATGTCGTGGTTTTAGTTATTTCTTATTTATTAGATGCGAAGTATCTTAAGGCCGAGCTCAATCCGGTGGTGTGCGGCGTGACCACCCTTACTGCGCATGCGCATACCCTCTCCACACACCTCCTCTCCCCTCCCCTCTCCACTTTCCCTCTCCCCTACCCCTCTCCCCTCCCCCTCTCCACTTTCCCTGTCCCCTCCCCCTCTCCAATACCCCTCTCCTCTCCCCCTTTTTACTCTTCCTCTGAAACGCGGGCTAGACGTGCCGAAATTCTCTCCTGCGCAACGCCGCGATGAGCTCGAGCGCATGCGCGTCTCCTGCCCTTCTCTCTCCTCTCCTACGCTGCCCCCCTCTCGCCCGCCTGTCGACCGCGTTCCCCGCTCGCCCTGTGAGAATTAATGGCCAGGCTAGATGGAAGATACGACGCGCGTAGCGTCCCTCTTCGCGTTCCACGACGCGAGGTCGGTAGCATGCCCAACGAACGCCAACGGAACGCGATCGTGCAAGTGCTCCGGCTTCGCATCGCCTCATGGTCTCCTTTAGCGGGAGATGGTGTAATTTTCTTCTTTTTCAACCTTGCAGATCAAAAAGGTGGACAGGCCAATAAATTCTAGTCCTTCCTGAATCTTTTGCCGCGAATTGCATCAAAATCGGACAAAATGTAACAAAACTACATCCGAATGAAATAGACCAGTTCTAAAAGAATCACCCGGTACAAATCAAACTCTAAGTCACTGTTTTACAATCATCCTTTCTATCTCCTTAAAAGTGTCGATAGCAATGGAGGCTGTAGGCATACATCCGGCATGTGCCAAAAACAACAACACGAGCGTACTCGTTCCTGACTCACGCTTTCTGTACTTTTTACTAAATCTGAACGTAACTTTTGCACACTACCTTCCTTTTTTTTTCGCATGTTTGATTTCTCTCGCCTTTTCTGTTAGTCTCTTAACAGCGAATCTGTTCTAGCTTCATTGTTTAAACAGCGCAAAAAGACGAAGACACGAGAATGAGGACTACACAGGACAGGCGCCTGTCCTGTGTAGTCCTCATTCTCGTGTCTTCGTCTTTTTGCGCTGTTTAAACAATGAAGTTAAACCAACTAGCCCAATTTTACACACTGTTGCTGTTCTAGCTAGGCGTAAAATGCCTGTCGTGGCCCATCACTGTCATCATCATGAACCGGGACGCGCTCTCTACATCCTCTTCTTCATCTTCTTCGCTCCCAGAACACGTGCGCCTATTTCTCCGGCGTGGCCTGTAATAACCATGATGGGTGAGAGTACGAGTAGAGAGAGAGAGAGAGATAAAGAGAGAGAAAGATATATAAAAGAAAGACGAAATTCTTGCTTCGCGAGGTGGGATTCAAACCTGCGTACCCTCAATCCGAAGGCGAGCGTCCTGACCACTCGGCTATCCAGGCCCGCTAGCAGGCCACGGCATAGCCTTGTATAGTACAGTGTAGCAAGGCGGTGGGAAAGGGAAGTGAGGAAGGGAGATGTGATGCTGCGGAGGAGGGTAAGGAGGAGGGGAGAGAGAGTAAAGCATAGCATAGAAAGAATGAGAAAGAGAGAGTTATAGAGAATTAAACAAATAAAAGAAATAAACCGAGAATACAGAGAGAAGAGTAAGAAGAAATACAGAGAGAAGAGTAAAGAAGAAAGAAAGAGAAAATTTGCGAAACTTGGCAAAAGCCAGGAGGACTACGTAGACGTCCATCAGCTGCGCTGCCTCGCCTCCAGTCGCTCATTTTCCTTTTCCCGTTCCCCTAATCTAGGGCAGCAAGCCAGATGTTTCAATTCTGGTTAATCACCCTGCTTCTTCCTCATTTCTCTCTCTCTCTCTGAACGTAGCTTTTAATGAAATTATGCGTGAACCTTTGATGATGACATCTCATCACACAAGGAATATTTTTCACTGCTATTTATTTCCTAACAGCTGACACGGCCGCAAATGTCCTAATCTAAGCTATTGCGCGCTGTTACCTGCCGTTGAGCGCGTGTCAGTTTAACAAACAGAGACAACCTGACAAAAGAGGAAGTTAAGGCTTCGTCGATGTCGATCCGAGCTTGTACGAGAAGTATACGCGTTGCGCAGTAGGTCCCTACAAAGCAAGAGGCCGTATCGCAGATCTGGTTTCCCATCAATGCCGTTTTCTTTGCCTCTTTTCTCTTCCTGGTGTGGTACCGTGTGACGTAACAGTATCGTACTGTTCGTCTAAAGTAGTGGAAGCAAGTCTCTTTCGCAACTGTAAATGTGGTCCTGCATTTATGCCTTCATTTGGTAAGGTGGCTGCTTTGATGAAGTTACCTCTAGCGAATAGTATGCGTAATTTTCGTTGTTTCCGTCAAATATCAGATTTGACGTTAAAAATCTACTTCAAAACACACTTGTTTTTTTTTTTTATCTAGAAAATAGCGACCTTAAAATACCAGCCATTTTGCGTTCGAGAATTTTCTAGGTGCCACAAAAGTTATAACTGACGTACCTGAGGCTCTAATAAATAAACAGCATCGCGGAATGTAAGAAATTCGGGCTGAAAGCCCGGTGCCACCTCTACGAGGAAAAATTAATACGGGGACGACAGGCGTCTCTGCTCGTGTGCAATTGCCCTCTATATCTTAAAAAACCGTAAATCTCAAGTGCCGTCCGAATGTACTCTCGACTTTAAAAAAAATGCGGTACTATAGCTTTGCAGGAAAAAAATATATACGTCAACGCAGGACGGGCTGTCGACGGCTGAACCTCTGAAATGTGTGCGTGCGTGTATATAATATATATATATATATATATATATATATATATATATATATATATATATATATATATATATATATATATATATATATATATATATATATATATATATATAAGCAACCCATCTCCTTTCTTTGCGCCGTTTGCTTTTACAATTAAATAAATAGAGCCATTTGTTTCTAGTGCAGCGAATGGAAAGGGGAGTTTAAGTGTTTTCATTTTTGCTTGTAAAATCATTGAGCGCTCTCGATCCCTCTTTAGGCTCCAGCAGATTGGGCCAGGGAACGGGAGGGTACCATCCCGCTCACGCTCACGAAATCCGCTAATGTGCCATGGCAGATTGTAATTGAAAAAAAAAAAAAAAAAAAAAGTTATAGTAATGGCAGTGTAATCTCGTCACTCGCCGGTCATTGTGCGTGGAGAAAGAGGGAAAAACACGCACAAAGAAAGTATGTCGCGGAACCCTAGCTTGTGCGATGCGTTTGCTTTCTGCGTCGCGTCTTCACAGAAATGCCAGTTTTGTTTTGCTTTTCGTTCTTTTTAGATTTGAAGCGATTTCACTGCACGAAACTCAGTGGCGTGCCGTCAGAACCGAATCGCAATGGGCACTTTGTTTCACACATATAAGGTGTGATGCAAAGCTTATAGTCTTTTTTCGAAGCACATACCAAGATATTTCGCTTCACAGGCACTGGACAATTGAGCAAAGAGCATGCGAAAATTGGACGTGGTCTATTTGCCGCCTGCAGATTAATGCCGTAGTTAATGGTGCATTTAGCTCTTTGAGAATGAAAAAAAAAATGGTCCGTCTGGAGGTCAAGGCAGTCACGAATACTGCCGACAGTTTAAAATTGATTTATGTCGCAAGCTTAAGTAAATAGGTACATAAAGAATGAAGCTTGTTTAATTGCTGGGTAAATGGCATTCACAAACAGAAAGAAGCGACAACGGCCTGAACGCCACATAGGATTCGCAATAATAATAATAATAATAATAATAATAATAATAATAATAATAATAATAATAATAATAATAATAATAATAATAATAATAATAATAATAATAAACTCATTTATGCGAACTAAATTTAATACGAGGAACTAAGCTTGCCAAAGCCTCTTAAGAGATCACAATCCCCCTTGGAAAATCAAAGTAACAAAGAAAAATCACACAAAATTTTCAGTTGGTAACACATTCTGATAAAAAAAAAGATAAGGTTAAACAGCTTCTGAACTCTTATTCAGAAAGCTTAGGGTTTCTTACTTGAACGATGTGTGTTTAACTCGTAAAATGTTATTGATATTTTTTGGTATTTTCCGCGCATGAGCTTTTCCTTTTAAGATGACCCTAAAACGTGTGCTACATGCAACTCGAGCTGCGTCATTCTGCTAAACATGTGTAGATACGCTCCACAGACGTAAACACCAATCCGCTAATCCTTTCATTTCATAGCGGCCGTGGACGAGACGCGCTAATGGTCTCGCTACGAACGGAGACAAATCAAATGTCCCCCTGCGAAGCAACTTAACGACGAGGCATTCGAAAGCAGCCTGCTTCTGTTGTAATACAAACAACGCTAACCGAAAGCGACGCAGCGCCGATTCATCTCCTCTTGCCATCACTGCTTTCAGTTTTGGGATAATCTAGCAGTCGACTCGGAAGTCATGCATGAGTCATTGCGCATTTTCGTGTTTGCCCGTAGCGTGGAGGAAGCCGCTGTGCAGTCCGGAAAGTTAAGCCGAGAGCTCGCTAAAAGGCTCCGTAAATGCCCATTTGAGCTTTTGTCACGCCTCGGGATATTGCATTAGAAGGGAATGGAATGAAGAGGACTCGGTGGAATGCCAGATGCACTTATGCCACGAGTCGCGAGCAGTTTCTGTGCTCGCTTCAAGGTCACCCTCTCGCGCGTGTTTGAAACAGAGAACACGAAAAATGCACATAGAATATTTACTTGCGCGTCGCCCTCAGGCATTTGTTCCCCTGATATCGAGCTGAAACGACCTTAAAGGACAGGTTGGCATTTGTAGACAGTGCAGCTTTTCCCGAACTACTGGACTGCTTTATAGAGACCGAGCTGCGCGAGATCGGGAAACACAAGATAAGATAACACGATCACTTGAAAGCGAGCGCCCATCTCGTATGCAAAAGTGAAACAGACAAAGGAAGTGAAGGGGTGGGGGAGCCAGTGGTATGCGCAGATCCGAACACTTGGTCATTCTTGTTTTGTTTTCCCGCGGAAACATTCAGGCTACGCGGGACGGCGGATGGTAAAAACGGCGTTCTTCGTCGCTCAAGATTATTTTTTTCCTGCGGTTTTATCGCCAGCTTTCGCTCCCGGCCACCAAAAACGTGCGATTTGGCACGCTGTGTTACTCGTAAACAAAGTAAGCGTTCGCCGTACTTCGCCTACGCGTTCACCTTGTCCTACATTTTGGCTTGCCAAGTCTCTGTCGGACCGTTCCTACGCCGCAAGTGCGACCTTGATCGTCCACCGCACCCGCTTGGGCGCCGGTGGCATCGTTGCCTTCTTCGCTTACCTTGCGCTGGCTAATAATATTTTGCCGAGCAAAGGGACGAAAGAAATGGAATGTCCGAGTTCTCTGGAGTGGCAGACAGCGGTGAAGTTCCGGTAAACAAAGCAGAAGACTCGTGCGATTTCGGTTTCCTCGCAGATGTTTCAAAGGAGAGGTCCCACAGAAAGAAGCAAAACTCGCAGATGCGTTTTTTTTTTTTTTTTGAGCAAGCACTTGAGCACTGTCTTGTCAGTACCGCTCTTTCCGGCGAGCTTTATTGGAGAAAAGTATTGTGCGGAAAACGGGAACTAGGCCACCCTATACAGATGGCAGGTTCTCTCGACCGCGCTACAAGTTTTCTACATTTCGTTCAGACTTGTTTGTTTCACTTTTCTTTCATGTAAACAGCGCTCAGGCTGAAGAAATAAGAATGAGTTTCTTTATACGCGCTTAAATTTCCACTCTTCAGTAGTGCCTCATGGGACTTGTAAAGTACAGGTGAGAATTCATGGGCTGTTTTTGCAACGATCGTAAAAAAAAAGTGCAACTGAGTGTGAATATAAGGACTGTTGCCACCCGCACTATACATTTGTTATAATTTTTTCTATCCACCTTGCGCTCATGGTTGGGCAATATACAGAGCACTGAACGCAAATCAAAGCACTGCGATAAAGTTTTTACGTACAAAAGCCAGTTCCGTGCGGTAAATTCGACGCGTTTACACAGTGGCTTGTGTACTGTGGTGGCAGGTTTATGTTTCCAGTAAAGCGTCAGGTTCTCAGACAAGCAAACTGTTGCGCTTGTTTTTCTTTTTTTTACATCCCATGATTCAAGCTACCTTTCGATAGTGTATAACGTCTCTACAATGTCCTTTCAATATGTATTGACCGCCAATTCACGCACGATGTACGTAGAACGGCATACAAAGCTACCGTGTCCCTGAGAACGCGTGTGCATGTATGTAGCTGTGCACGCATGTGGTTGACATTACATGTGAAGCGTTAATTTCCTCCGAATACGGCTATTAACAGTCGCGTTTCCAATGCCAAAGCCTAAAGGGTCGAGCGGGCGAAATCCGTGTTCCGAAAATAATAGTGAAAAACCAGCAAACAGAAATAGACGCTGCGAGCCGCTATGTTAAGTAAACGCGTGTCAATGTCTTTTCTTTCTTTTAACCTCAGTCAGCATACACGATGAAAATGCTCCGTATTTTTCATCATACTATTTTTTTAGGTCACTGCATTGTTCTGGGTCGGTGTGCTCTGTTGAAAAAATTTTCTCAAGCCTGTATTTATTGAAAGTAACAAATTCTCGCTCACCCTGTGGCCGGTACAAACATTCCCGAAAAGAAACATCGCAATGACTTCTATTGCGCTGAGAAAATAGAAACGAGTGACGTTTACTACCTTCAGCTTGGAAGGGCGGTCGTTGTCACTGCGTTGCGCATGTCTTCAGGTCAGGCAGTTGTTATTCATTGCATTCGCTATTCGATCATGTTGTCAGGCTTCAGCCAACTACTATTGGCTTGTTGCCCCCTCTTTCGACTGCTGGCTGCGGCTCATGTTCTAGTGGCAAATGATGCATTCCGTGCACACTGATAATATAGCTTTATGAAAACATGTCGCCTAACCGGAAGTCCTGGGATTTTCGACCATGATTGAAGCAGTAGAATGTCGATTGGATAAAGAGCGTTCGTAAATGGCTGCGTTAAATATATACAGGTGCTAAGTCAAGAATGCTAAGTAGAAGCGGCTTGCGGGAAGATAAAAATAAACGTGTGTACGAACGACGTTTTTAAACTGTTGTTGTACACCCACACGCGTACACACACACACACACACACACACACACACACACACACACACACACACACACACACACACACACACACACACACACACACACACACACACACACACACACACACACACACACACACACACACACACACACACACACACACACACACACACACACACACACACTTTTGTTTCAATTTTATGCTTTCTACATATTTTATTCGAAATGCATGCACAAAGTGATGCAGCAGTGGCGTCTCATGTAGCATCGCGCTAGCATTGCTAACATGACTGGCATCGCTGACACGTTGACGACATCTCACGCGTGCACGTTTTACTTGGCCTGTCGTGATCTTCCGGCTTCATTTAAGCAGAAAAACGGCGACCGGCATTGCCTGCCTGTAATACATGTTAAAATATCACCATATTTTTTTATGAGCGGCTGCTTTAGTGACGTTTCTGTATAGTCGTTATGTTTCATCTGTGGAGACAAGTGCCGTAACGGTAAAATCCTTGAGGAGAGATAAGGAGAAATTGGTGGGGAAAGCAGAAAAAAATACGTTCCTTGCGTGAAATTGGTTACATAATAAAAGGATGTGATTTTTTTTCACTGCACTTGGTTACACGCTTAGCACCGAAACAAAACTACGAGGTTCGAATTTCAAGGCTGGTTGCAAAACAATTTCAATGTAGCGCCAGTGTCTGCATTTTTCTGTCGCGCTTGACATTACGAGAAAAATAAGGAAAAATAATACCTGAGTACAATGAACACCTTTCTTTCTTTTTTCTACTTTTGTAGCATCAGGTAAGGACCCAACGGCGCTTCTTATTTCCATTCGCCGATTGCATAAGCCGACCCTGGAGAATCTTTTCACCTAATCTCGACGTCTCCGTCTGAGTTTTCTTGGGCACGTCATCGTCGCTTCTGACCTTGGCCCTGATGGAGCGCGCGATGGGAAAAAAAATCCTATTCTTTTTGCAGTGATTTGCGCGGACATTTGATGCAATTTTTTGCCTCACGTTCGCGCAGCGTGCAGGTTTAGCAGGGGCGTTACGAAAGCGACAATCGCCTCAAGTTCAGCGAGGCAGTGAAGCGGCGCTGAGCGAAAGACGAAACGGCAAATCGGGCCCGCACATAATTATGCTCATTTGCGTCTCCAGCGCTGCGCATTCCCCATTCAGTCAGATTTTTTTTCATTCCTTTAGAGCCGAGTTCTCTTCGCAGAATTATTCTGGTTCTGCGGATTACCCACGTGCGCGCCGCAGCATATGCGCCGGCAGCTTCTTCTTACTGTTTCGTTCGTTTGTTCCGCTTCTGAGTTAATCCCACGACTCACGACGTAGGCAATCGAGCATGGCTCCACGCAGCGTGGTGAAAGATATTTCCCGGCACTAACGCTTAATGCGTGCTGTAACTTCAAAGACACGCGTTGTGTAATTGGAAATGATTACCATACGTTCTCGTCTTTACTTGACGATTACACAAAGTAAGACGATACAGATGTAACGTGAGTCGGAGTGCTTTGGGTTTAAGAATAAATAATAATATCCGGGGTTTAACGTCCCAAAACCACGATATGATTATGAGAGACGCCGTAGTAGAGGGCTCCGGAAATTTCGACCACCTGGTGTTCTTTAACGCGCACCTAAATCTAAGTACACGTGCCTCAAACATTTTCACCTCCATCGAAAATGCAGCCACCGCGGCCGGGATTCGATCCCGCGACCTTCGGGTCAGCAGTCGAGCGCCATAACCACTAGACCACCGTGGCAGGGCCGCTTTGGGTTTATTTCGTCCTCTTTATGTGGGCCGCTATAGGTAAAAAATCTGCGAATAATAAAATTTGAAGCCGGTCGCTGACGGGACGTGGTATATGAGGAAATATGGTGAGCAGCAGTGTTGCAGGCGCTGCCGACATTGTAGCTAAATCATTCGCATAACGCCCTGTATTGTCATGCGCTTACTACGGTCGCATTACTTCTAAATATGCTTAACGTGCTTTGTAACACCATAGTATATCCGCCTACATGAACGTTGACTGACCTATCTACATGGATTAACACTCAATATGAGAAATATGAAACAAAATACATCGATTTGTCAGGAAATATCGACCATTACACTTAGGCTATGTTATGGTGAATTCCCAGCCAACTTTGATAGAAATAATATGCACCCCCCATCCCCCACCCCTTCAAAAAAATGATAAAAAATTGGAGGACGCATGAGCTTTGCCTTCAAGAGTAGAAGGCGATAGCGTAATCGGGCCCCGTGCGCATCGCCTTCAACCTTGTTGCAAGGGAAGGAACGTCACATTGGCCGTTTCACACTATCCTAGAATACCTACTGCAAGTACAGTTGCGAAGTGTCCACTACACCATAATTCCTCCTTTTTCAAATTTGCGAAGTACCCACTAGGCGTCCGTAAGGTGCCACGCGCAGCTGTGCACTTTGTGATGGATGGGGAGCTTTAAACCACCCACTCGTTCTCCTGGGTTTGATTCTCACTTGGACCGAATATTTTGTATTATTTATTTATTTGCATCTATCTCGAGTTTTCGCTCACGGACAACGCCGACTTATCGCTCACAACCAACGACGACGCCGCCGACGCCGACACCGACGGCGGCACGGGAATGTCTGCGAAACGAGCTCTTTAAAGTTATCGCGTTAAGAGAAATACTAACGCCTGTGTACTTTAACGTGCTCCTAAGTACACATTAAGAAGAAGGCAAGTGGTCAAAATTAATCCCAACTCCTCCACTAAGGCGTGCCTCATAATCATATTGTGGTTTTGACATGTTGAGATGAACTCTAGAATATGTCCTCTTTATCCGATGGTGAGACATGTTTGCTTCTGTTCCATTGTTAGAGCTCGTTTGAAGAGCCTCAAAAGTGATCTCACAAACTGCGCAAGGGCATAGACGGTTTGAAGAATGCGATAATAGCTGCAAGCGTTCTACACCAAGAAACTTCCGGTCACTTTATTTGTCAGTCTCTAACACCGAAGCTGAAAGCCCGTGTTTATGTTGAGTCAGAGCAAGGAAAGCCTTTTTTTACGTTTTAATTAATATTCGAGGGTACCTCTTATAATGTTGTGTAGAGCTTAGAATGATGCTTGTTTGAAATATTTGGCGAAACACCAGGAGGACAGTGTTGAAAATCTGTGGGCTACTCGCCAAGGCTTTTCTTCCCCGCCATTGCTAGTAGGCTACGTCGGTGGACAAAACCGGATGCCGTCCAGGACATGTGTTTGTCAAAATCGAAACTGGCTATACAGTTTT
Organism: Rhipicephalus sanguineus; assembly: GCF_013339695.2. Classification (NCBI taxonomy): domain Eukaryota; kingdom Metazoa; phylum Arthropoda; class Arachnida; order Ixodida; family Ixodidae; genus Rhipicephalus; species Rhipicephalus sanguineus. The sequence goes on from NC_051176.1 coordinate 286,745,995, forward strand.
CATATTGAGCAAAGTCGCAACGAACGTTTTTCAAGCAACACATCTGTTTGCCAATACACGAATCATTGGGAGCAGTAACATTTGATATATGGCAGGCGGTTATTAGAAGAAGCGCGAAATAGCCTGGCGCCGGCATGTGGTTCAAACAACGGTGTACTAGACTGCTAGCAAAGGGATGTCGTGGATAAAGAAAGCGCGTCACCTGGATCGGTAAACATTGAGGCCACAGGCAAGGCTCCACGCTGAGTACCGCGGCATAGTTTACCTAGCATATGTTATAATGGAATGACACTTCTTTGTTCTTCCAGGTGCGCGAACGATGTTGTGTGAGCCTGTAGGGTATAACGAGGATTCAGCAATGCTGTTTGCGCACGTGCGGGAGTATGCGGGAGCGTTCGCGTCTGCGTGTCGTGGAGCATGTATGCGGTTGGTTGTCGTATACGTGCCTTAGTACACAAGTTTGTTCTTTTCAGTGTGCGTGCAAGTGCAATACAAAGGACAACGCGAGAATGAGCGTTGGATGCTGCATTTGCATTGCATGCAAGCGCCATCAAAATGTACCGACTAGTTCGTGTTAACGAGATTTTTTTCATACCTGGCATCAAGACAATGCCTGGGCACTGTCTACGATATCCGGAACTTTCTCGTAACCGAGTCAGCCTTAGCGGGTGCATACTGTTAATGTCTATAGCGAGCACGACTAAAATTTTCTTATCTTTTTTTCTTTTCTTTCTTTTTTTTTTGCTCGTTGTCAATGTTGCACTTGTGCATCGCCTCATATTCAACCTACTCAGTCAAGCGAATAATCATTTACGTAGGTGCCACTTCGAGCGTATTTTGCGAATTCTTATAGCATAATGAAAGCATACAGGACAGACATAGCCTGCACATATAATAGACCAAGATGTCAGTTAGCTTATTAATTTGAGCCGAAAGGAACTCTCGCAGTGTTCTCCAAAAAGTAACAAAATTTTTTCGCATCAATCGTAACATCAATCGTAAGAAACCGTGACAATATTGTGGATTATTTATTTATTTATTTATTTATTTATTTATTTATTTATTTATTTATTTATTTATTTATTTATTTATTTATTTATTTCAATACCTTCAATCCGAAAAAGCGCTACAGAAAAGAGCGGTAGTTAAAACTAACATAAAACACCTGTTCCAAGCAAAGTACCGCGATATAGTGCCGTCATCTGGTGGTCAGGCGTTAGGAAACAGTGTCTACATTTAAAATTTTCAGCTCAATTTATGGATGGTTGAGAAGTGTTCAACGTTGCAAAAATTGTCAGTGCTGCATTTTGTGCGTTCAAGGACGGCTAAGGAGAGGAAAGTGAAGTGGCATTACCACTTGCTCTATCATTTAGGCTTTATTGGACAAAGCTCCAAAATGAACCAAATTGGCAGTTTCGCCCGAATGCGACTCACTGAAAGTGATAGTAACGTGATAGTAGCGTCGTGCTCGTGTTCTTCCCATGGTGTTCCAACAAAATGTGGAGTATGCATGGCACGATGCAGCACACGAGACAACTCTTCCTGCGCAGCAGATGCAGAGCACTTGCCGGTGCCAGGCTTATCACGAAGCTGGTGCGATGAGGAACGTCGGGAGTGGCGTTATCGCTGTCACACTTCGATTGTGAAAAAGATAAGTCAGAAAAACCTTCGGCGTTCGACGGTGCCCAATGAAATATTTTTACAAATTTAGCTTGGCGCTTGCTGCACAGCACCCAAGCGCACCTTTGGAAATCTAATTCACCTGGCCGGGCCCGCATCGTCGATAAGAGGGCAACACGACGGCGCTTGTATATGCATCGAATGTCCGTGAGATAGATATCGCAATAATTCAAGTGCATAATGTCCACTGGCAGAGGCGTTTAGGAGGGACGTTAACAAACGTAATATTGCGTGGCAGAAGCGTAGAAACGCACCAGGCGTCACACCATGCGAACTGCGTAAAGAATGAGTGGTGTAGCGCTTCCCATCCATTTCAAAGGGCTCCGCCATCATTCATCGTTATGATCGTCATTATAATCAGCCACGGCATCAACAACGTGTACTCATACGTAAGAGCGCATGTTGCCTGACATATCCGTAGTGGGTACTTGGATGGAGTCTGCAGACCTTAGAAAAAGACTTACTACGAATGCAAAAGTACTTGTATGAGGCGTTTAAAAGGCCGATTTGTAGCAAAACATGTGTACTTGCTCGTTGCACATCACTTGTTTTTTCGACAAGTTGACATGCCTTCGGTCTTCAGCCTAGTTGTCTTCAGTCCACATGTCAAAACATTGTCTCCACCGACATTCGCTGTTCAATGATTTCTCATCACTTCAGTCTTCCCCTGAACTTCTCTCTTGTCTGGATGAGCGCAGCCAGGCTTTCACCTTCTTGTGTTATAAAAGTATAACACCTGGGTCTTTTTCTGTACTGCATCACTCTCTTTATAGGCATTTCAGGCAAATGCCATTCCGTGTCGCCTGCGCTTTCTTTTTCTTTTTTTTCACTTTAGTGCGTGATTGGCACGGTGTAAACGATCACTTAGCTACAATTGTGTATCTCTGAAAGTGGCATGTCTTCAGAGAAGCTAGACGTCGATGTGAACACCTCGAAGTGGCGCGCTTACTCCGAAGTCGTTAATATGGCCATTCTGGCAGCGACGAAATGCGGCAGCATTAACACTCCCCCGTCCTTCTTCCCTCGAACTCTCCTTCATCCTCGAGTAAAACCAAGGTCGATGCAGCACCCCGAGAAGCCGACCGGTCGGAATTCGGTTAACACCGCAACCGGAGACGGTGGCGTTAAGAAAACCTGTCGCGAGGAGTTGCCAGTGTGCGCGTGTGTAGGCTTTCCTGCAGAAAGACTGTTTGCGCGGAAAAGCCCTCCTTGCGGCAACGGCCTGTCGTCCTCTCCTTTGGCCCTTCTCCTCGCTCCGTCTCGCTGCTCGTCATCATCATTAGTGGCGCCATTATTGCGGACATTGCCGTCACTCTAACGAGTCGTTTGTTGGGGTGGGAGACGTGGGTCGCCGTGGATTTGGTCGGAGTCTCGGAAGAGGAGTTCGAGAAACGACGCACCCACCTTAAGACCGCCCTTTGCAGAAGCGGTAATAGCGGGGGTGCGATGCTTGTTTGTGGATGACGCGCGTCGCTCTAGTTGGGCCCAGCTTTCAGTTCGGAGACGGATGTTTACAACGCCGCCGTGTTGCCGCGCCCTGCCCCTCTCTACTCTTATTTTACATTTATTTAGCGATCTTGCTAGTACTTCCTTTGCTGTTTGTCATGACCGACTTATGGAAAAGGAAATTCGTTTCTTACCCCCCCCAAAAAAAAAAAAAAATAGAGGAAGTGCCACATCGATAAATGCAAAAAACAGTAAAAACCAGTACTCAGGTTCTGAAGTTCTGAAATCCAAAACGTGGCCATTAGTCGTTTTCTGATATAGGAACGAGAGTGGGCTAAACAAATATTTTCTTTCTTTACACTTTGTGCGCGGCAACACTGAATATATGCTTCAGGACAAACAAAAGAAGCATATTAGCACCGATATTTTAAATATGCAAATGCTACAACACGTGCCTCACAAAAATAACAACCGTTAGAAGTTCCTACAGTGAGACAAAGACGATTTGAGCGCAGCGTAGAACGCGTGTAAATTGTGCTACTAAAACATATGTCGTGAGCCCGAAATACCGGCTGATATATATATATATATATATATATATATATATATATATATATATATATATATATATATATATATATATATATATATATATATATATATATATATATATATATATATATATATATATACTGAAGGATAAAAAACCCAAGTTGCTTTCGAATTCTTGCTGGTAATCTCCAGCAATCGTGGATGTAAAGTTACCAATATTTCTCTTCGTCGGTACCGTATCCTGCGATAGGGCCTCGAGGTGTCACTGATGTACGCTAGGCGAGATTTTAGGGTTCTAAGATTTTTTTACGAAGAATTTTTACGAAAGGCCTGAATTATCTAAGGAATAAAATGTTCGGCGTCAGAACACTCAAATTATAAAATAAAAGCCCCGGCCGAAATAAACAGAAAAACTTTATCAACCCGTCTCTATTCCCTTAAAAGAAATGAAACGCAAAGATAGCCATAGACGCATGAAAGTTCCTCCTCCTGAAAGCGCGAATGGGGACTTAAATGACAATTGCGCGAGTTTACCTTAAAGTGCTCTTACTGCGCAAGATACTTAGTCCCTACAAAATAAATTGCCCTCACAATAATAGCGAAAATCGGCGCTGTGATGATAGTTAATAAAATTGTCTTTTAAGTTGAAACCTACGATGTAGCCTATTTATGCAGAGAACTTATTATCTAGGTGATGGAATTGTGCTGAGGTTTATTGCATGACAGCATCCCATTTATTACCTGCTGGAGAAAAAGTGGGTCGTATTAAATAGCCTACATGTCAGCCGGTAAGTGAAAAAAGCTCCCTTTTTACAACAGTCTCCCGCATAGTGGCAAAAAGCAAATGTAAAACTCAGTGCAGATGGGCCTCAATAACTTCATTTGGTGCCTGAATAGCGAAGTACTTCGGACTTGAGAAATGGCTGCGGGAGCTTCGGATTTGTCGTCAAAATTAGGCCTCGACTTGTAGGTAGTGCTTCCTCCTTTCTTGAAGAAAGTGTTAATAAAATATTATCGAGGAATTTTAATTTATGACTGCTTAACGCATACAATATCTTTTAGCTTTCTGTGTTCCTTTGCATAAAGAAAAAGAAAGGATATTAAGGGCGTGCAATGGATAAATATGCGCGGCGAGAAAGTAATAAATGAGAAGTCGAACAAAGAATGTCGCTGGAGCCCATGTTTCGGCAACTTTACTTTGTCAGAATAGCAACTGCTTCCATTTAAAGCTTTTTATGTTCGCCTAGTTCGCTCTACGCCACACTCATTGGGGGAGGATGGCACTATTTTAGGGAAAAAGCTAAAGCATGGACTATGCGAAAGGCTCACTCCCACTGCGTTCACATGGTGAGCTGTGTGGCTAGACTAGCAGAGCGAATTGGCCTAGATGGTGTGGGGAATATTACGTCCTAACGGAAATCTGTACTATTAGTGTGTTTGTATGGGTTGTGACGGGCTTCAGAATCTACCGAGCTTGATAAGTGAAACTCCTGCGGAGTATTTGCCGACAGTTTTTGCAAGGTCATGCCTGTCTGTGTAGCTAGTAACATTCCTCAAACTCCGGGCAGGTGAAAAATTAGCGTTAATTTATATATACCAAGGAAGAGATTTAGTGCACTAATAAGGCAATGCAGTCCATCAGTATGGTCAGAGAGATATCACAACGCGATGCAGATTCCTTTACGCTTAGTATATGTGACGAAGTAAAAATCCCTAGAAGAGAGCTAGATTCAGCTGATTCACTCATTTTATGTGACAAGTCACTCGTGACAAGAGAAATTGACCGCGACAGTCGATTGTACACTGTCACCTGCGCAGCAGCAGCCAATTTTTACCTGCGTATGTGTTGGAGACTGCTTTGCTTGTCATGAATTTGGTGGTGTCTACGCTAACGGATGATCGACGGATGATCGATAACCTTACCGCAATTTATCCTAGTCCACTTCAAGCACCCGCATTATCCTTTTTTTTCACGTGAACATTAACTACCGTTAACCGTAACGTCCTTGTCGTGAAGGCTACCGCATAGCTGCCCACTTCTTCTGGAGGGGTAGCAACGCTTGTAACATATATGCAAGAACTGTTCAAACTTCTTTGTCCAGGGACCCTTGGGAACCCTTTGAAAAAAAAAAAGAAAAGCAGTCATGACACTTGCCGAGATATTACACCTGCAAAATAATTAGAAAATGTGCGGTGAAATAAAACAAAGGCTGGCTGAGACTTACTTTTTACTATGTGTGACGTTTAAGCGTAGCCATAAATGAGAGTGAGACGCAAAAGGCGGACATGACGCCCCACGTACACCCTTGCAATTTCCTTAATAATGTCCGCGAGCGCTGCGTACGGGAAATGGTGGTGCCTGATATCAGCGAGAAGTAATGAACGCACGCGTGGAAGGAGGTCTCTGCAAATCGTTGTCAAAAGTAGCACGCCAACGACCGACATTCAAACTCCGCTTTCGGTGGCCCCTCGTTAAGGCCACGTATCCGAGAAAACAAGTATCACTAAGTAGGCACCGTATTTTGTGCAGAAAGACCAGGCATGTATGTTACTTTTGTTGATGCCTTACATCCACACTGGAGACATGGGGGCGCACCTCAACACATCTCGCAGATACATATACATATGGCCGAAAACTGCTGCGGGAACGTATAGTCATAGTTGTGGTATTCCGTGCGTCGGTCAAGAAACTGCGATGCACTCCACACAGAAAAAAAAAAAAAAAACATCTCTTGCTTTTTTTTCTTTGTTACCATGCGAAACATGTCGAACAACTAAGAATAAAACAGCACTTAAGACGGGACGAGATGAGGACACCTCATCTCGTCCCGTGTTAAGCGCTGTTTTATTCTTCATCTACTGTGTATCAACCAGCCCAATCAAGCACACCGGGCAATTAAAGTATGAACGAGACGTGCACTATCAAAAACTCGCACAGTACAAAGCTCTGTATACGGTTGGGAGCATCGTCCTCGCGTGAATGTTTTTCAATATAAGCAGCGATTCGTTCGGATTATTTACGAGCCTTGTCTACGCGAACACAGCACGAGCTACGATCTCGCACCATACAAAGAAAGGCGTGCGCTGTGTGCGAAGTAATTGCTTACATTGTTGCTGCCAAGTTCAGCTGCGTCGCTTGACATATCTTGCCCGATACAACGCCGTTTACTACGTAGCGTACGACGACCAATGCGATGTAAGAACGAGTGCAAACAGCATGACGGTTCCAGGAGATGGCGCGTGAAGTCTCCAGCCACGTGCGTTGCGACAAGACTGAACGTGCGGCTGAAGCAGACGATAGAGTTATGCGCTCTTTTTTTCCTATGATGCATTGCGCCGGCGCATGGTGGCGTGCGAGACCTTTAGGAAAGGCCGTTTGGTAAAGCTGATGCAATGGGCACCTCTACACAGGTGTATACGAAAGCACGGATACCGAACAGATGGTCAGCGATAGGAAATAAGCGACTGAATGGAGGGTAGTAATCACCGGTAGCTTCTGCCATACCACCTTGCTAGTGTAAAGAATGTTAACACTTGCATTAATGCGTGGTAGTGTGAAACTTGGTGGGGTGTATCAGCTTACGAGGAGATAAAAGAACTGAATACTGGGCAAGTTGGCAATCCATACTGGAAATGAAAGGTGAAAAAAACTAAGGACGAGAAGGAGTGGACGACAGGGCGCCAATATAGCGTAAAAGCCATTATGGCAGAAGTTGAGGGGGAGATGGAAGCTCGAAGAAGGGGTCGGCACGGCGCCCGTCCTTCTCACCCCCCCCCCCCCCAACCCAACTCTCGTTTTCGCACTTGCCCTTTCCTCCTCTTTTGTTTGGGTTGGAGGAGAGTGTACGGAGCGTGCACATACACGCGCCAAGACAGGCAGCTGCAGCCTCGAAGAAGACAGGACCACCTGTCCAAACGTTGGCTTCAGCGACACCCCGTGTTCCAAGGATTTTTCATCTCTAAAAACCATTTGTGGAAATAATCGCTCAGACAGTACACATTGTTGCACAATCTTTTTTTAATGATATTCCCGGAGATGTTAGCCTGGTTTATCGCCTGGCTTGCGCCTCCAGGTGTCGGGTGATGACTATGACATATGCAGTGGTCACATATACGCACAAATAATATGTACAGTCACAAACACACATATATACACAAAAGAGAAATTCACAAACTTCCTTTAAGTCGAGTGTTCCTCACAAACGCCAACAGCGCTTTTGTGTTCCGCATCACACAACGACTGCTTTGCCACGGGCCAACAAGGGGCCGCAGCTCCAAGCTCATGCCGCGTTGCAAATGAAGTGCTGCCTTCAGATTCTGTCGTTCTGCGTCGTAACGGGAGCAGTCACACATGACGTGTTTTATATCTTGCTTATTGTCAGAATTACGGCATTATTAAGGTACAAAGCAGTTTGATCTTTGATGGTTCTTGTGGACAGCATACAAAATCAAATGTGCCGCTCCTGATCCATATTTGTGATGCCAACAAACAGGTGCAAAGATTAAAAAAAAATTGTGGCCAGTTTTCGCGGAATTTTTCTCAGCATTACCACAGAATTCGTCCCTCAATATTTCCTCGATTTTAAAAAAAAAATGTTTTGCAAATATCCAGAGAGGATACCTCGTACGAAGTGTTCTCGTCGCACATAACGATAACCTAATACGCGTTATAAATGAAAAATGGCTCATTTAGAGAGATGAAGATCATTACTGAAAATTTGTCTCCCTTGTTGGTGTCGCAAGTGTCCGTTTCGCAAGGACTTGCGTTCAGTCACGTTCACCGATGCTCAGCATTCTTGTTGTTCATCCTACATGAGCCCTCCGAAGGCCATCAAAAAAGTTAAAAAAGCATCACTCTTTGAAGCGGGACATACCTTTTATCTCACCACTTCGATGGATGGTAGCTCAGATAATGTGGTGCGGCAGGCAGACGGTTGTAGTGGCTCGAGCGGGAGCTACCGGACGTGAGACGGGGTTAGCTGAACCAGAGGGGAGCACCTTTAAGTGCGCTTTATTGCGCTTGGCTCAGCACTGTGCGTGGTGTCTAGGGCGTCCCGCGCTGTCTTCAATAAAAATTCCGAACTGGTCACACCAAGTCCTTGTTCTCTCATCGCAGACATTGATAGCCAGATTCCTCTGATCGTCCGCTGGAAGCGCGTTCAGGGTCCCGTTGTCGGCTGCCGCCCTTATTTGAACCTCCTCTGTTTTACCTTTTCAAGTTCGTCGTCAGTGAATTCTTGGACCATGGCGTCGCTGGTGCAGAAAACAATACGGTTATTACTACACTAGATCGAGTCGAGATATATCGAGGCAGCCTATATACATTTCGCGTGACTTTTCTTGAACTTTTATCTAGAGCACTTTCTTTATCGTAAATGTTGCGCTAAGTAGACTCTACACAGACCAAGAAACATAAGACAGGACGTTGAGCGCGACGTCTTGTCTTCTATTTCTTGGTCTGTGCAGTGTCTACTTAGCGCAACTTTAATGATGAACTAACATTAACTGGCCCACCTGCTATACTCAGATTCTTTCTTTTTTTCCTCTCAATTTATCCTTTACGCCGATGCAGTGTAGCAAACTGAACATTGGTCTGAATAAATTCCATGGCCTTCCTTTCTTTTATGTGCTAGGTATTACACCTGCTACCGCTTGACGTAAGCCTGGCCTTGGCTTGGTTCCGGACATACGACTTCAAGCACATTGATACAATAATTGAGGACTCCGGGACAGACTGATAGCTATATCGCATTCCATCGCGTTAGTGTCCGGGTTTTCTTCATTTTGTCTTTTTTTGCGACTTCTGTCTCTTCATCCACTTTTTACACCTTTCCACAGCACAAGGTAGATAGCCGGTACATACGCTCGCTTATCTCCCTCTCGCCTTTTTCTTCTCTCTCTCTGAACACCGAACATTTTCTCTCCTGCAATTGTCATTATCTCAAGAGCCATTGAAACGGTGACCTAGAACCAAAAAAAGAAAGTGCAGATGGGCAAGATGTTTGGAATTTCAGCAGAAAGAAAAACACATTGTCAGTATCAGGGAGCACAATGACATCTCAAATGTAGAACAGCAAGGTTCGTTAATAATGAAAATACAGTGCTTCCTCTGCAAGTGAAGTGCACTGTGAATGTTATATATTGTTGCATATTGACCTGTGCACATTTTCTGCGTTCAGTTGCGGGTGCTTATCACAGGAACGATTAAAGCCATAGATTTGGTGGACATAGGTCATATGTCGTGAATGAGGAAAGGAACAGTCCTTCTGCAAAAGCATTAGGTTGAGCAACCCTGTATATGCACTCATTAACCTGGATGCAACAGTGAACACTGACTCAGCCCTGAATCTTTGACTGCTTATGTTACATTTGTTTGCATAGACTCAGTCTAAGAGGGCAGCATCACAGTAAATAAAATAAAGATACGAAAGACGTTGCTTAGCAACAGTTTGTGACATGCTTTCGAAGTGACTAGTAGCGCGGAAAGGCAACGCAGTAATAAAGTGGTGCTTACAAAGCAAGCGCGGGAATAAAAAAGTGAAATCACGTGCTAAAATAGCTCGTACAAATAAGCGCTCGACAACTGTGACAGCGAACTGTGAACGTATTATTAGCGAAGGCGGCCGGTGAATAACAAATAGTTTTCACGATCGCAGAGCTCTGTAAATATTTCCACATTGTATTGCGTTGATCTGGAATGCTCGAAATTAATTATATGAGCATAAAGTTTATCCGTTATACTTTTAGTTATTAATTTCTTTACGTCGTTTTTGTTTGAACCCACTGCGTGTCACTATAAAGCGTAACTGCTGTCAGTCCGACTTTCGAGTCACGCTACAGTTTCTTTTTCTTTCTTTCTTTCTTTCTTTCTTTCTTTCTTTCTTTCTTTCTTTCTTTCTTTCTTTCTTTCTTTCTTTCTTTCTTTCTTTCTTTCTTTCTTTCTTTCTTTCTTTCTTTCTTCCCAGTGTAGACGTTTCAATGTGGCCGTCTTGCGATTATCTGACGGACTGCTATAAATGCCAGTTGTCGCACTGCACCACTAATGATAGCTCATCAAGTGTGAGGACAAGAGCAAAGTGAAATCGCCGCGCTCTGCTGTGCTGCAGCCTCTGCCATGTATTGATTCGACATTTCCATACAGGCACATCGGCCAGGGCTGGAGTGCATGAACAGAAGGTTATATTAAAGACGATAGTCTTTCTTGGGGAACTTAAACGCAGAAATTTTGGTCTGTCTTTCTGTCTGTCTTTCTGTTTGTCGGCACGTCCCTCGATTCAGCCACTCGGCCAAAGTTGAACCACTTGCCCAAGGGCCAGCCATCGTGAACTGCTGACTAGTTTCATACTTGTGTACATTGTTGATCAAAAAGCAAACATTACGCATATCTGAGGCGCAACATCACTAGGTAAGTATTAGGTGGTGTGTTCCTTTAATAGAAAATACTGTTACGGGGAGACGACAGAAGAAGGCTGTATTTACAATATTTACACAACCACAGAGGTAGGGGTGACAACCAAGATGGCGAAAGCAGCAACGAAAACGTCCTCTTCATCTTCGTCCTCTAGGTAAGCGGCACATAACATTACCCGCCGGCGGTGAAAGCACCGACTCGGTGCGCCCGGGCAAAGACGGTCGCGACGATGGTCACTATACACACGCGTCGTTGGGTTCCGGTATGTGATAGGGCTACAGACGGACAACGTGAACAATGTCGGTGCGGGGCTCAGTCGACGAGGACGAAGACAATGGCTCGATTTCATACGTCACGTCGGTCACTTGGCGGCATATACGGTATGGTCCGGTGTACGGGAAGAGGAGCTTTTCAGAAAGCCCAACACGTCGTGCTGGAGACCAAATGAGGACAAGAGACCCAGGAAGAAAGTGGGCGTTTCTGTGACGGCGATCGTAGCGAGATTGTTGGCCCGCTTGCGATTCGGTTAACCGAACGCGCGCAACTTGACGTGCATGGGGGCGCGAGCAATAGCTTCTTGAGCGTACTCAGTAGGTGGGCACATAGAAGGCGGCATCATCGTGTCCATCGTATCTATGTATAACAATACATAGATACGTAATTCTAGAGACCCTAGTTTCTTAAGCTGCGCTGAAAATGCGACTGCGCCGAAACTTGGCTTCCTCCGTGCCCTCTGCACGAGCTCATTGTTGTGTTTCGGTTTCGGTTCAGTATTGCACTGTACGAGTGCCATGGGGCGCCGCTCTGGCATTCCTGCTTTACCTAGGCGACGTGAATATAAAAGAGTGTGTGGAGAGTACTCGTTGAGTGCGGACGTTTCTTCTGCTTCGGCGCTTCGCGCCAAACCGCGTGTTCGGGCTGGCTGGCGTCCCCGCCGGTCGCGTTGGTCACCGCCGGTCTTCGCCTGCTGCTGCGCCGGGACTACCAGCCCGCAACACAGCATTCACGTTTCCCGACGTATTGCCAGATGGCGTTCATATCTCACGCAGCGCCTCTTCTATCGTCTTTACACGACATTTGCAGCGAAGCACGCAGATACGCGGCCAATTTTTTGAATAAACAGAGTTCTGAAATAGCGCGGCCTGTATTCTCACTACTTTGTGTTGCTATGGGCTGTAAGCTATAGCAACCCTAAGTCTAGATTGCAGAAACGATTTATCATCGTTTAAAAAGACTGTCTGACAACAATTTATTTGAAATTGATCGGAGGCTGTCGATAGCTCTGTACAATTTCTCGAATAATTTCGCGTGGGCTTATTTCTTCATTTTAATGTAATCGGATTTCACCGGCAAAAGCAGTTACCAACGCTCGGCGCAGGCCACGCCGCTATGCGCAGGTAACCTCGATTATTTTAGACTATTCTGATAAGATTGCGCGCACGACACGAGTAGCCGAGTTTATTCTGGTGCTGACGCGAGCACTGGCGATAACAGTGGAATTTTCTACCATTCATGCATTCATGTGTAAAAGACGACGCGTTCCGCCGGCGATCAGATTACCGACGACCGACGACAATGGTCGCCGCTAGGAGTGCATTGCTGGTACCGTCAACCACGAAAGTTTACGGACCACGTGAGCGCGTGGCCAGGAGCCTCTTCGTGACATTTCCGCTGCGTTAGCGGCGATCGACAGCAGCGCTACTCTGAAGACGCATCCATCCCTTAATTGATGGCCTGGCTATTTTACCACTGGGCACTAATATTCTCCACCTTTCACTGTTTAACGCTATGCGCTCTTCGGCAGCCGTGGCTACATGCTTCTGTTTCGAGAGCACTTCATCAGCATAGCTGTTATCAGTCGCAATATTTCTCACAATGTGGTATCTACCCAACGGCACACCGTTCGAAGTAGTCGTGGTAGCTTTGATTCTGCTATCAAAGTAGAAGTGCGACGCTCATACCGCAGGTAAGCGCTTTGTCTGATAACAACTAACTAACAGTGTTCTGCGCGGCAGTAGAAAGTCGATATACCAGTGAACAAGAAGAGCTCCGGTCGATGGCAGATGGAGCACCGCTTGGTGGCGCGGACAGGTAGTTTCGCACGCGCTCGCGTGGTCCGTAAACTTCTGTGGTTGACTGTTCTTTCGGTTACTTATTTTTCTGGGCACAGGTTCCCCCAATAAAGAGTTTCGTCTTTACCACAGTCAGTGACTGCCGCCTTCTTCGCTGTCACTACCATGTGCCAAACGCGTTTTGGATTGGGTTATTGATAAGGTCATTACCTTAAAGGCAATGATGATTTAAAGCAATAATGGACGAAGACATATGTCTTACATTCACATATGGGGCACCACAAGGCAACAAATTCGGCTCTTCATTATTCCCGTTGTATGCCGACGACGTGACTGACGTTGTCAAGCAAGATGGTAAAATACGACTGTTTTTTTTCGTGTTTTTTTTATATAATTGGGCTTTGTTTAAGGCGACATGAACTATCGACCAGAATGACATCCATAACAACCTGAATAACACTTCGCATTGACGTTAACACAGGGGGATCGCCATAAATTTATAAAACATGTTTTGATTTCCATTTCTCCAAAGAAAGCATAGCTGTTTTATACTTGCATGCTAGGCTCTTCCGTACTTTACACAAGTTACTAACTACAAATATTTGGTACCACCTTGTGTAGCAGACTGCCGTGGTACCTTCATGTTAGCAAAAAAAGTGCCTCCAGGTTTCGTCAACTGTATCTTTTTAAATACAAACTTGAACACGTTTCACACTTGTTAAATTTTTAGCTTATGCTTTCTTAATTCGACTGAAGATGGAGAATGTCTCTGTTATGCGGTGCGATGAAGTCGCACTCCGTTTTTGCAGGCAGCACGCCTACCGTGTCACCGATTAACATGGCTGGCGTGTCAAAAACCGGCGATGAACATTGACTATCGATTACTAGTGTTAATTCAGTTCGCAGCAGCGGCGGCGTCAAGAAATACAAAAAAAATGGCGCGAGCGTCAGCTTCTCCGCAATGCATGGTTGCTAGCGGCTAGAGGTGTGCACGGGCTCCGGGTAGCCCGAAAGCCCGAGCCCGACCCGGCCCGCGGGCCGGGCTCGGGCGGGCCGACGCATTTCCACCTCGGGCCCGGGCCGGGCTCGGGCTACTTAGAGTTTTATCGGGCCGGGCTCGGGCCGGGCGCAAAGCCCGACTCAAGCCCGAAATATAAAAAAATGAGCGGGAATTGTTTTCCAGCACGCATACAGCGTCTTTTCCGTGACCGCCCTTTACCGCTTTTCCTTTCCATTCGCTACTTCAAAGAAAAGGGGAGCTCTCCAATTATCTCTCTATGGAATCGTCCGCCTGTCCATCTGAAGTTTTAGTCTTCTGGAAAAACAAGCAGCAGAGATATCCCAAGCTTGTCAGGCTGGCAAAAAGATATTAGCAATTTCGGCGACGAGTGCAAGCAGCGAACGCAACTTCAGTTCGGCGGGCTACATAAAGCAAAAGCGCCGCACTTCGTTGAAGCCGCAATCGTGGGACTGCTTGCTGTTTTGCACGACAGTTTGTAATCTGTGTAATAGAGACTGTTCGTCGTGTGTCGTTTGGTCATATTCGATATTCTCAATAAAATGCCAAATTACCGGAAAACGATCTTTTGTTTTCGCAGCGAACCTTCAAAACGCCGGGCCGGGCCGGGCCGGACCCGGGATTGTGTTTTCGAACGTCGGGCCGGGCCGGGCGGGCTCGCAGCCCTTTGCCGTCGGGCTCGGGCGGGCCTTCGAAAAAGTCAGCGGGCCCGGGCCGGGCTCGGGCTCGGAAATACGGCCCGTGCACAGCTCTACTAGCGGCGTTTGGAAGACAGATGCGCAACTCTGCTGGCTAGAGGTAGCATATACAGTAACTCTAGTGTGACACAAGCAAGCTTCAACAAATCCAGGCTGTCTAGTTATTCATAAATGTTTTACCTTTGACTCCAATACTATACTGAATAGATGTAATGATGCTTCAGCCCTTCAATGTAGTAGTAAATGTTAAGGTTGAATTTAAACACACACACACACACACACACACACACACACACACACACACACACACACACACACACACACACACACACACACACACACACACACACACACACACACACGCACGCACAGCGCAATATTTTATTAAGAAATCAGTTATTCATGTAAAAAGTAGGGCAGTATACAGCACATTGGAAACCGTCGTAAGCGCACCGGTTGAAGTATGCAGCTGTTTACAGGTGTTTCTACCACAACAGTGGCACAACGCAGGTTACATCGTCTGTAGTTCGGTGCCGCATGTACGCATCACTTTTAGCATAATATTCTGCGGGTTGCAAATCCACAAGGTCCTTGTTGTCACGCAGACGAATATGTTAAGACACATACTAAGCATTCGTGTTTGAGGCCCAGCCCTGATATATATATATATATATAAGGAAGGTAAAAGGGTAAATATATATATATATATATAGATGAAGGAAAGAAGTGTTAATTTCAAGGGCTCGTTTTCTTTGTTATACACAATATTAATGAGAACTAACAGACAATAATGCCAAGGAAAGTATAGGGGATGTTTTTAGTAATAATTGTAAGGTAATTGTGAAGAAAGAAAAGTGGACGAAAAGATAGCTTGCCGCGGGCAGGGACCGAACCTGCGACCTTCGAATAACGCGTCCGATGCTCTACCAACTGAGCTACCGCGGCGGCCATCCCCCCGTCCACTTTATAGGGTATATGTGTGCGTTTAAACGTGGGAGCGTCAGTCAGCGCCGCCAGTAGCCATGACGGCGAGTGTGGAACACTCTTTTTCTGCATTGTTGGCGTCACGTAGCACGTGAACTTATTACGAGCTGGCAGCTGACCAATAATCCCTCGCATACTACCTGAAAGCATCAAGTCTGCCACAACGAGACCCTCGCTATGAATGAAGGAAAGAAGTGTTAATTTCAAGGGCTCGTTTTCTTTGTTATACACAATATTAATGAGAACTAACAGACAATAATGCCAAGGAAAGTATAGGGGATGTTTTTAGTAATAATTGTAAGGTAATTGTGAAGAAAGAAAAGTGGACGAAAAGATAGCTTGCCGCGGGCAGGGACCGAACCTGCGACCTTCGAATAACGCGTCCGATGCTCTACCAACTGAGCTACCGCGGCGGCCATCCCCCCGTCCACTTTATAGGGTATATGTGTGCGTTTAAACGTGGGAGCGTCAGTCAGCGCCGCCAGTAGCCATGACGGCGAGTGTGGAACACTCTTTTTCTGCATTGTTGGCGTCATCGGACGCGTTATTCGAAGGTCGCAGGTTCGGTCCCTGCCCGCGGCAAGCTATCTTTTCGTCCACTTTTCTTTCTTCACAATTACCTTACAATTATTACTAAAAACATCCCCTATACTTTCCTTGGCATTATTGTCTGTTAGTTCTCATTAATATTGTATATATATATATATATATATATATATATATATATATATATATATATATATATATATATATATATATATATATATATATATATATATATATATATATATATATATATATATACACGCGCGCTCTCGCACGCTTGCACGCTCGCACGCCGAACGCAGCCAACGTCCCGCGCACGCACGGTTCTTCCAGTCAGGCGAATTAAACGACAAAAAGTGCTTGAATTCGGCTGGTGTATCGCAGGAGTGTTTTGTACCGTCAGTTTCCTCACTATCGGATGGCGTGGCGGGGCCGCCGCTACCGTGTATTTACGTTAGGCCGTGCTCTCGAAGTCATTGAACTCTGCAGAGAGTGCTCTGGGTCTTCTCGAAGCCGGAGAGTCGAGCCTAAGCTGGACTTCTCGGTTTCAGGGCAGCGGCAGTCGGCAACACGACCACAAATGTCGTTAGCAGCAAGATCACTCACAGCACTTACTTCTTTTCAGCAGACTGCCTGCGCTTTTTTTTACGTTTGTTTGTTTTGCTTGAACTTGTATCGTCTGGGCAAGGTTCATGACACTCGTTGTTTCAAGCAAGGCTGCCGTTCCCTCTCTCTGCTCAACTACACAAGACCGTGAGCTTATCATTACTCTGCACCGCGTCTTCGGCGCAGTGAATGCACGGTATATCCAACCTCTTTACCCGCCGAGGTAGTGATGTCGTTTTAAGCCATGAAATGTTGGCATCTGAGTTTGTCTGTAATAGACTTTCCGTCCCTATAATCACGAGAACAGTTTACGAGTCTCAGCGTAATGCTTTTTGTTTTTCTTGCCGTGGTCTCTGTGAGAGCGTATGTGATGCACTGGCTTGCTACAGATCTGACGTTCTTATCGGTCTTCTAATGTAGTCAACGACATCGTCTTCACAGTTGTTGCCTGCACCTTCGTAGGCCAGTATACGCCTCAGCTTTTCATTAAAATGTTTATCTCGCTACATTTCTCCCAAGCATCTATGCCTATCGAAAAACAATAGATTATGCTTTTATGCAGTGGCATAGAGCAGTAATGCAAATGAGTATAGAGGTTATGAATTCACATCCGTTGACGACAATTTTCTTGCTTACTTATTTATCGTCAGTGATTAAGACATTTTAGTACCTATTGCGCGACTGAATCAAGAGTGTTTCCAAACTTCCATCTTTGAAAACAAAAGAGTCACATATTTTTTACGTGTTTTGATATAATTATTGGTAGAAATCATCCCTGAGGGACCCTCTTTAAATGCGTACCGTATAACGTCCATATATTATATCCTGTTTGTTATGTATGACAGTCCGCTTGTTATGCTTGCAGAATTAAATTGGGAGAAATTGTCGTCTGTACCAGAATCATTTTTGTGAAGGCTCCTATCTAGATTCGTAGCTTTCCTTGGACGTGAAAGGGAAGGGAAAAAAGTAAAAAAAAAATCGAAGTGAAATGAAAATAAAAGAAATGGAAGTGAAAGCAATCGTGTTGAATGTTGCTGTTAGAAACGGTATCAAAAAGTAATGCTAAATGTTGTTATCTCAATATTTTCTGAAAGGTTTCTTGCAGTAAAGACATTCGTATGGACAAGCCTGTTCTTAGTAAATACTGCAGTGTTATGAGGCGAAAAAAAAAGGAAGAAAACCATACGGCGCGCGGACACTGCAAAATGAATGAACAGAAATGCACTTAAAGGGACTTCGAAGGGTGTGCAGGGCTGATGTTATCTGGCCTGTGTGAATTGTACTAAGATTTGAAGCTCTTTCAGCAATAATATTACTCGCGTAGTGGTCAGTTCGTTATTCAGAAGGAAAAAACTCACAGAGGCCCGTATACGCTCACCTAAGACGACTGGAAGGCGAAAGCCATCTTCTTCTTCTTCTTCTTCCTTGTCGATTGCATTCATCCTGCCCCACCACCCACCGAAAGTTTTCTGCACGATGTCATGGTACGATGGCAAGCTACGACGTCATGTGACGTTACGTCATGGGACGTCACGGCGGCGTCATAATAACGTCGCAAATTTTGGCGATCTATGACGTCATGATGACGTCATATATGGTGACGTCATCACGTGATGATTTTTTTTGCATCACTCGTCACCGAAGGGAGACGCCGACGCGGGACGTCGGCCAATTTTCGCGTTTGGTGAGGCATCTAAGGCCTTAATAAAAAATAGGACCAGTGTCTAGGTGAAGCACTGAGTGCACTAGTTTGAAAACAATGAAGCACGCAAAGCATGAAAAACACAATACGAAGCTCCAGAAGTTTAACAATTCACGGCAAGGGTACAGCTGGCACCAACCCCGTTATTCATGGCGCTGAGCGCGCATACTCTGGTAACCAAATAATATTTGTCAGCTGCGCATGTTTCTACAATTTCGAAGGTAAGGTATGCGATTCGTGCTCATCTCAATGGTGATTAGCGCGCAATGTCACCAGAAATTGACAGTAAGACTTGCTACGCAGCGATTTAATTTGTACAGGAGCGCTGCTTGAGCTGTCACTAAATGCGTGGCTTGGACGTACAAATAATTAAGGCGAAAGCCTTAGGTGCCTGATCAAGCGCGAAAATTGGCCGGCGTCCCGTGGCGTCAGCGCCGCCAACACGAGTGATGCAAAAGATCATCATCACGTGATGACGTCCCCATATGACGTCACAGATCGTCAAAATTTGTAACTTCATGACGTCATTATGACGTCACATCACGTGACGTCACATGATGACGTCATCACAAGGCATCATCGCTTGGTCAAAGGTGGGCCGATCACGAAAGCAGTGCAAAACCAGGTGAGGTGCCTGCGATCCTTCAGGCAGTGCAAAGCCACTTTATGTGCGGAAAGCTTTCGGTGGGTGGCGGGGCAGGATCAATGCATCGACTGAGAAGAAAAGGAAGATGCCTCCCAGTCGTCTTAGGTGTGTGCATAGCGACCCTGTGATTTTTTTTTGTTTTTAAGAGGACGATAGCACACGTGACCCACTATTCCGCTTCTGCTCTAGAAACAGGTCAGGTGAACTCATCCAATGAAGCCATCGTGGTTCGGCACGGGTTCGCCTTGTTACCCACGGCACGGGTTCACCTTGTTAAGAGGCGTCTTGAGATCTTTGTAATGCACAACATATATCGGATATATTCTACGTATAAACGCAACTACCAATTAGTTGTACTTAAGAACAACAATGTGCTGCATGACTGAAATAAAAGTCAATCTAGGATTTCCTGCGTGACGCTCTGTTTCGAGGGTCGTATGCTGATATTGCATTTTCTAAGCGTAATTCGCAAAAGTGCCTGCGTAAACTTTACGACCTGTAAGACATTTCATCGGCAACTTTGCCATACGGTTTGGCTTTCAGCATGTGAATATTTGTACGGGTATACAACAGACCCTAGTAACGTACGCTATCGCTGAACGGCTGCCAGTATCACCACTAAGTATGATAAAGAATCTAGAAACGTGAAAATCATGCAGTGCTGATTGTAAAGCGCCATTCACTCTCGCCTAATCGAGGTACAGCAAGCGCGAAAGAAAAAAGTCAACGTTGTGGATGATGGGACCGTGCAAGGAATAAAAGGAGGCGCGTTCGATGCGAAGCGAACGAGGGGCATTGCCTTCTCAACTACACCTGGCGTGCGATGTTTGAGTGTCAAAAGAAAGCGTATACTTGTTGGAAGTTTATGGGTACATAAGAGCATAACCGCTTCAGTGCTCATGCTTATAGTATTTATAAACTGTTTATATTGTACTTTATAAACGGCGGGCATTACCTGAACACGCAAAAATCAATCGTGCAACAATAGATGCTAGAAGTGTCATAAAACGTAAACGTGCCGTCAGGTCAGGTAAGGCTATCCGATCGAGTCTTTCGTCACGCATCTATTACGCCGTACGTCATCTTCGGGCCGGATATTAATCTCAAGTTCGTCTCTCAAGGTGCCCTATCATCGCACACCAATTCTCGCCGCCCGAGGCGATGGCCACGGCGGGGCCCTGCCGTTGCGTAAGCACGTCTCCGTCCGCCTGTCATTTTCCGAGCTGTCTCGACTGGACGCAAGAAACGTATGACAGTGGACTACTTGGAGCCCGTGTTTGCCCAGCCCGCGAGCGAGCGCACGTCATAGTGGTGCAAGCCCGTCGTCCCGGATAGAGTTGCCGCGCCACTTGCGCGGGTTTCTAGAGTCTGAGTGGTGCACCCCCTTTGCTCATTATTTTGCTGCCGCCTCGCTCGCCTTCCGAATCGCGCGATCCTCTCCTTTCCTCCTTTTCTTCCCTTCACTTTGTATTTCCGACGAGGGCGGGACTGCGCCCCGCGCAGCGCTTCGCTCCGCACGCTGCTCTGAGGCGGCGCACCTTACTGGATGGCCGCTAGGCGAGGAAATGGCGCTGCACTCTTAGGGAAGTGCCTGGGAAAGTAGGGAAGGCGAGAGGTGCGCCTTTGGGGAAGTATGGGAAGCGCGAGGAGAAGAGTTGCTGCCGCGTGGTCCGTACTGCTCCGCCACCGGCAGAGGGGGCGTGCGTTTTTTTGGTATCGCCTCCGAGCGCTGGTTCCCAGTGCTATGCCTGCCGCGGTCCGGCCCGCTCGCTTGGTTCGGTCCCGCGCCGCAGCTCCGCCGTAGCCGATGCTGCCTCGGGTGAGTGCCTCCGGTCCACGCTGCGGACTCCGCGCGCTGGCCAGCGTTGTCCCTACTTGCTGTCTTGCAACTTGCATTTTCTCTTCGCTGCGTTTTTTCCTCGTCTGCATGTCTGTCATTTTCCCTAATACACGCACCACTGCCGCGTGTTGACACACTTAATTTTGTTTCCTAAAGAACGCAACCACGTTTTCATTATGAGCGCGTCACTTACTGCGAATGTAGATCCGCAGTGGTTCCCATCCTGTCGATTCAATGTACTAGGAAAACCACGCGTGCCGAGGGAATCGGGCAATGCATGCTTTTGTGTACACGGCCGGCACCAACTTTCTACGTGTGCGCGACGTGCATTGCATGAGGAACACAGATCATTTGCATCCCATAGCTGTTGTCCACACACGAGTACAATTGTGTTCCCTCTTCCTTCCTTTTGTTTTTTAAGTGCTGCGAGTTTGGCCACGCGCTTTTTGTTCTCATCGCCGCGGCGGAGAACAGCTGGCGCCTGTCCTTTCGCGCAGCCAATGCAAGCCCCTGAACGCGCGCACTGTTCGCTTGTTTTTATCGTGTCGCGGACGCTGAACGTTCGTCTCTTTCGGCTTTTTTTTTTTTTTTCACCGACCGAGTACTTGACACGCCTTCCCTCCCGGTGGGGTGTGCTGAGCGCGGAATGCAATATTCAGGGCGTTGCTCGTCTCTCAGCAAAAACAAGGGGAGCAACTTTTGTTTTATTCCCAGTGTTGTTCATATAAATAAGTCAGTGCACTTGTTAGGATGCCCAAAAAATTCTGAGAACAAAGTTGAAAAAAAGAAGGACGACCCGAAGCCAGCAGTTTTTGAAAAACCTTAACGCGCGAGACAGCGCGCTTTGTCGACAGGAGATACTGTCAGGCACTCCTCGCTTCTGCGCATGCGCAAGTACACGCGCACGATTTGTTCCGACAGAAAACTAAACTTGGTGACATCAGTGAGGTGGGGCTTGTGTCAGGAGGCAAGGTAAACATATTGAAGTTTGTAAGCACTGGTCTTTAACTCTTGCTTCATGGCGCCGATACTACACTATCGCTTTTTGCTGCTCGTGTGGACACAAGAGATGTCTGTTCCAGATTTACACGATTTGTTTCTGTTGCTGATACGGAGCGCTATCGAAGCAAAACTTTGCATCGACATCATTGCAGCGAAGGTGGAACGAGAAGGTAATAAGTTTAAACTAAATCAATGTTAACGTTGACATCAAGTTCGCGAGGCGCTTTATTTACATCAGCACGTTGCGTAAGGACTTTAATTTTACGCTGCTTTCCGCAGCGTTATGTAAATGAAGTAGGATCACGCTTTCTGCGCACGCTGTTAACTTCAACAATTAGTATTTGTTTTGCATAAATTACATTCGAATAAAAGATCATGAAAATATTGATGAGTAAATGTATGTGTTTTAACAATACCTCATTCACGCGTGAAAATCACTAAAAAACAATAAAAAAACTGTTTCTGGCTGCCATGAGTATCGCGGGGTATGTTTCCAGACTGCATATTTTTCTCTGTGAAACAATCTAGCGTTGATTACCTATGTTACATGCATGTGCGACTGAACTGCACAACGCGGAAGCGGCCACCTTCTCATCATGGCGCCTGCTTTGTTTAAATAATGCAGCCGTTCGAGATATACAAGATCTCTTTTACTAGACTGCGGTTCAGTCGGCGACATTCTATTGACGTCGAAAGAGTGCAAATTGCGCCTGAATGCCGACTACGAAAGTGTTTGCTGAAGCTCTAAATATATTGTTCTGTACTTCTAATGTATGACTTGAATCTGCCATCTCTCCGAGGATTTAATTCCGTCAGTTATTTACTAGCAATTCTGTCCGTTTCTTTACCTTAATAATCCAGTCCTCGTAATCAGGATAGTTATCTGTCAAAATAAATTTCTATCTGCAAAAAACAGCATGACGAGCTTTCGCCGCCTACAGGCGAATCATTGAGGCAAATGACTTTATCTACCAGTTAAGCTCAACGCGCAAATGCACTTATTTAGCAGTGTGCCGTCTATTGAATATTGAAGCACACTTCGAAATTGTATTTCTTATGAAAGTGGTTCTGCTCAATCGGTAGCCGCCTCATAGAATGCTATGTTTTCATTGAAATAATTTGTGGAATCTTTTTTTTTTCTTTTGCCTGTGCATTTCATGAGCGCACTGCACTGCTAATTGCGTTAGTAAAGGCCAGCAAACAAGCTTATCTCGACATATTCAGTCTGCAGTTGCGCGTTTGCTGAAGTAACTGATTTCTTACTGTTAAAATTAACATCATAGTGCGTTTATTGAAAAATTTTGTGGGCGCTCTACATTTTCCACTATAACCCAACTATACAGCCGTTACTCCTTACAAACTAACATTAGTAAAAGCCACGGAAAGGCGTACACAGTCCAGTTATGCTGGTTCAGGTGCCCTTGCGTCTAGTAGCAGCGGTAAAAGGAAGCTGTATGTTCACTAATTAGAACGAACTAGGAAGTCTTTTAGGGGATGAGTAACAGTCATGAAAAAATTTTGAGACGCATTCTTGAAACGTTTCGGCCTTTTTCTTTCGGGAATATGATGCCGTGGTACGTATACATAATCTAATTTGCTATCTCGTAGGCACAAGATATTTTCTAAAAACTCAGAGCACGCAGCTGTCTAGGTCACTAGAGAAATTTGGCTCGCTTGGAATGTCACTTCACCTGAGGACACGGGACGCACTCAAACGCGTAGCAGTCGATGGTGGTTCATTCCTGCTGAGTATTTGAGAAGACGGTAGTGTGCAAGTTTGATGTAGGAAAAGGTCTGGACAAAATTAATGAGGCAAGAAAGCGCGCTTATCATTTATCTCCTTGCCTCTGTACTTTCTTAGTGCAGCTTTCTTCTGTTGTTTCCGTCGGGAGAGGAAATCAGCGTACAAAATTCCAGCGCGCTGAGCGGCTGAGCTTCGTGTCATGTTCAGTATTTTGCATAGCACCGTATACGTACAAAATCGTACTACTACATTTGAGGAGGGGAAACCGTGTTTAACGTGAAAAGCACTTTTGGTCAAAAAGGTCCTTGTTATTTGCAAAAGTACCATAGAGTGTTTAAATATTTCCGACAATCCCTTACGATATATATACTTTACGATATTCGCGAGAATACCTTAGAGTAGGCAATATATTCTTGTGTTTGATCTCAATGGTATCGTCAAAAGCAAACGACTAGAAGCCGTGTGAGGACAGTATGCGTGCAGCAAGCATTGATGGATAACTCACTGCCCCAAAGCCTTATTACTGCTTGTAAATATTTGGTTTACACCGCTATCGATTTGTTAAGTACACTGAGGACAATCCGAGCGAATTACTTATCCGGCACCGAAGAGAGGAGTATAAATGGGAAATGATGCGCATTGGCCCATATAGCAGAGGTCTTCTTTCGCCGTGCAATCAACTGGCCGGTAGCTCTCTTGTATCCTTACGTAGCATGTGTTCAATCGCTATGCTTATGCGCCTTGCGAACTAAGCATCCGGAAACGTATCAGGAATTTGCGACTTAAGCTGTTGGTGAGATCGTGTTTAGTTGTCGACTTTTAAATCAGCACCTAGAAATGCAGAAGTGAACAACTTAATGTCAATGCCTACGGAAGAGAACGACACATAATACAAAGACGCCGACTTAAAAGAACCCGAGAATCAATTAAGATGAGAGCAGCTACTACAATGCAAACTGATGGTGCTGTAGATGCGATATTGCGGTTAGTTGTCCGGAAGCCTGTTTAGGCGTACGCCGTATACCCGGACAATTGTCCTCTTGGTATTGTTTTACAATGTGCTGAATTAAAAATAAAGAGCGTTTGCTTTCGATGTAGTCGGTTTCGGGAGCGCTTCATTCACATTCCAGCGAGCTTACACATTTCGGAGCATGTTGCACTGGCGCCCTTTATTTTCTTAATAAATATACAAGATGATAAAAAGGAAGCGGGAAGAAAAATGTATCTCTTGCTTCATGTAAAGGGCGGATGCACTTCTTTCCTTTAGTGCGATCAAAATCAGTCATCCCGAGCGGTTCGCATAAAAATTCATTTTAAAAACAGCGTAACCTGCACTTCGTTCCAATAAAACTGACGTCCGTACTCTAACGTGAGTGCCGACGTTACGTCGGGCCGTAAGCTGCCTTTTAGGCGCCCGTGTAGTAGATGTGACTGGTAGGACCATGATATACGCACAAGTACTGAAAGTGCACGCGCAAAGACGTCACTCCACTTTGCGACGCTTGGCTCAAAGCAAACGAAATGCGGCACAGGCTGCTATTCGCTGGCTGCCTAGCATGACATCAACTCCCACACTGCGCGCGATCTGCCGGAATTTTTTGTAATGTAATGAATGCGAACACGACCGGTCTTTGGCACTTTGCTCTCACTCTGAAAGTGGAGGATAGTTTACCTCGTGACACCTTCCAAACACACGCTCTTCATGGTCCTAAAACCGCAGTTATTAGTGTAACGAATTCAGAATTTTTTACAAGTCGATCACGCAATAAGAGCGTCTTCGCAGTTTGGACACAGCAACATATTTTTCTACCTCCCGATGCAGCATATCGTCGCCCTAACACATGCCACAGCCTTCCACAGCACACACAGCACATTGCCTTTTGATTATTGCTACCTTCTCTGAAGCAATAATGAAAGAACCGCCATTATTATTAGAACGTTCCTCAGCGTACGTTAGGAAAACGTCTGCGCAAAAGGACTTGTGCTGCCTCAGAGCACCCTTTACAAAACGTGATAGAATTTCACGTATTCTTGCCCGAGACGCTCTGATTCTGGTGGACCCGGAAATAGTCCGCTATCACAATGGCCTTGCACAATGTTTCGCTTTAATGCCACCTCAAGATTAAAAGCCAAACGTCAGCAAGAATGAGTTGCGTCCCCATCACAAAAAATGAACAAAATGGAAAGCTCCCAGACAGTTCATTCACGGGCTAGTTGGTGTGTTGTTCTTAAAAACTGTTTATGCAGCGCAAGTGGAGGCGTAAATGTAGGGACAGCTGGTAAGTAATTACTGCGAGTAAAGAAAGTACAAACAAGCGCTTGAGAAATAAATCATAAACAGTGATAAAAACGTTACGGTCCGTTATAGCGGCATAGAATTTTATTCTTGCTTGAAACCGCGCTTCCATCACTGCTTCTGACAAGATAGAATTGCAATCCGTGCATATAATACTCTAATAACAAGTTTCCAACCTCCATTATATGAAACAGTCATCAGTGGCTTTCTACTAAGTAGACAAAAAAATATTAATTGTGGGCTGCTTGAGTCTCACTGCAGTTTGAGTAGCCCAGCCATTCGGTAATCGGTCATGGGATCTAAGTTCGAAAGGGGAGCAAACAGGAAGTATATTGCTGCAGCAGTAAAACGAAAAATAGAAACGAATGCAAGAAATAGCGAACATGAGCGATTTCTCTGATCATGCGGCAGTAGTAGCTCCCCCTACCTGCTACCCACTTGCTACACAGTGGCCCCTACCGCACGCACTAGTTACTAATTGTCGCCACATAAGTGACCTGTATGTGATGTTAGCTATTTGCGATGTATAAAGTGCGCGAAGGTCGTGGGATCGAATCCCGGTCGCGGTAGTCGCATTTGAATGGAGGCGAAACGCTTGACGCCCGTGTACTTAGAATTAGGTGTAGGTTAAAGAACATCAGATGGTCAAAATTTCCGGAGCCCTCCACTATGGCGTCCCCCATAGTCATGTCGCGGCTTTGGGACGTAAAACCCTAACAATTATTATTATTATTATTATTATTATTATTATTATTATTATTATTATTATTATTATTATTATTATTATTATTATTATTATTATTATTATTATTATTATTATTATTAGCAATGCATAAATGGGTGACTTCGTATGTGACCCTCTTATTCTGGAGTAACAAGCTAGGTGCATGGCCAATCAAACCTTTGAAGCATCCATTAAATCCCGTTTCTCGCTTACGACGCGCACAACTCTGCGCAAGACGCCTGTAATCCTGTGAAAATCGCGTGTTACGACTACAACACGAAAAACGGCAACGACGGCGACATGATAATGACGACAGCACCGCGCCAACGTCGGCGCGACAAATACGGTGACACTGCTACTGCAACGGGGGAGCTATGACGACGTTTTGTACACGGATATCTAGCTAATCGAGAACCCTTCTTTGCGAAAATAATGCTCGTATTCTCTACTGAGTTGAAACTGGCGCAGTAAACGAATGCGAATTCGCGCCATAGCTTCGAGAACTCTTTGCCGTACGTTAAGGTGACTTCTCCGTTAAAAGCCTCATGCAGCGGCGAGGCACCCTTTACAGTACGCGATGAAAGTTTACGTATGCTTACGTATGCAGTATCCGGTGCTGCCTCAGAAACTGATGTACAGACGTCACAACTCTCTCAGTCGGCGCCGCGCAAGCAGCACTGTCCACGTTATACTCGGCGAGCAAGTGACAAAACGCACGCGGTCCCTTATGCTTTCACCTAAGATGACTCGAAGGCGAAAGCCATGCGCTTCTTCCTTTTCTTTCACTTTTTTTTTCTTCACAGTCGATTGCATTGGTACCCCATATGACGTCATATGGTGACGTTGTTTGTGTCTCCTGGACGTTATGTAACCTCACGGTGACGTCATCACATAATGATGATTTTTACGTCACATCGCGTTGACGCCGCCGCCAAGCCGACGATCACTTTTCGTGTTTGATGAGACAGCTAAGGTTTTTGCTTTAACTGAGTCGCCGGGATCGTCCCGCTCCCAACTGTGGTTTGGCGCAGTATCGCCAGTTCAGTCACCAGTGGCGGCGGTGGGAAAGCTTTGATGTAATGCTTTAGCACCATACGAATAATTGAACGCCATTCGTTGGTATGGGTTATCATCGAACACAGTTGAAAGGGAAAATGAAACGTGTGCAGGCACACGTCTTCTTTGGCGTTGGATGAAAGCGCGGCATCGTGCCCTGCACTCACTGGGTCACGCTGGTCGCACGGCGTCAACCTCGCAGAAAAGTGGTTTCGTTCAAAGAGGAAGCATCCGCTACTGTGGCAAAAGAAAAAAAAAAACCGCTTCGCTTGCCTAGAACAGTGCGGAAAGCGACGCTGCAGACGAGGCGATGGCAATATTAACGCAAAGTTATTTGTCTCGCTAAGCGAGAGGGAGACGCAGTCAACGTGAGGATCTTCAAAAAAAAAAAAATAGATACACTCAATGCTAATGTCAGCTTCGGGACTTCGAGAAATAGAATCGTCTTTGTTGGGGACTTGAAGAGTACACGCATTTTCTTTCTTTTTTGGCGGCCACATGTTGAGGGTGATCACATGGCATGCCGGTGACACGATGGCTTTGCTTGACGGACAGGAAGAGGATAGAACAGTCCTAGTTTCAAGCTCTCCCTACATTCATATCTCTAGCAAAACAAAGATGAGCTACGTTGAAAGAAGACGCGTAAGCGCATACGCTTCAAATAGACTGAAATACTTTCGTTCGGCTACTTTCGTTCGTATAGCCGGCTACAGTAGAGCCGGCTATCTCAATACTAGATTAAAAAGTTTCAACTGTCCATGGCTGAGCACGTCAGGTCGCATTAGCGCGATCTACACTTTGTCAGTAATAGATGTGTTCTGTTACAATTTAGGAGGACATGGAAAGTATGCTCGTAAGACGTCCTCAAATTGGTGACCGAAAAGCGATTGGCCGGAGCCTCCCTTCCGCGGCCAACGACATTGTCTTTTGCGCTGTCCATCTCGGTGCCCGAGAGGCTTCCCAAACAAGGCGGTTCGAACACAAGAGCTCCTCTTTTTGACCATGCAGTATTTAGCAGGGCGATAAGACACCGCCTCACGTGTTTGCCGCGCTCGCAAGTCGTTCGGCTAATTAGGACATTTTTTCTTTCGCCGCTAATTCCTCTTGCTTTTTTTTTTCGACGACTGTACTTCCGGCGTGTCCCCCCCCCGCAAACCCCTCTCGCTCTGCATTGGCGCTGTTTGAAAATGGGAGCGACGGGCGCACGGTTGTTTGCGTTCCTCGAACATCGGCCATCTTCCGCCCTGTTCTTTCTTTTTCCTTCTTCGCTTACTGGCTTCGTTGTGTTCATCCCCCCCCCCCCTTTGGTTTCGAGCCCAAGAGGAAGGGATATGTGGTGGACTCGCTGCGTTTATTAGACTCCTGATAGGGGATTAATGGGCTCGGCTTTGGTAATCTTCCGCAATCCGTCTCTCTTGCTGCTCCTCTGCTTCCAGTGCTTTCACCACCACTCGAGGGGCAGCCCAAGTTTTATTGCTTTCAGTTTCGGTTCCTGTGCACCTTTAAACTTCTCAAGCCCTTTTTTTGTTCATGCTGACGCTTTGCTGTTAAAACATGAATACCTATTGCGTATTTATTAGTTTGTTTACCTCTTGCCATTATCTTGATTAATCTACTGCCTCGTAAAGAAGCAAGCATTTTCATTTTGACCCCACGAAAATTTATTTTACTTATAACGTAACATACATATTCCTGGTTACCTTAATAATAATAATAATAATAATAATAATAATAATAATAATAATAATAATAATAATAATAATAATAATAATAATAATAATAATAATAATAATAATAATAATAATAATAATAATAATATAATCAATCAATCAATCAATCAATCAATCATTTATTTAACGTGCCCAGGAACAACCGTGAGGTCTTTGTGCAGGCGCACGCAAAAAAAAACAATAAAAATAAACAATACAATACAGACAGTCTTCAGAAATAAAAAGAGCAAAAACACGTAGACAAATAGAAATGAACACAAAAGGGGAGGAGTAAAATAAGACAACATGAGAAATGTTGAAGGGGAATAAAAAATTAGATTGCATATATACAACTATGCGGAAAGACGGAGAAGGGAAGACTTTGTACATTGTGCCATACTATGTCAAAACAGTGCAAAGCTCAAATAAAAACAGTGATTGTGGACTATGAAAAATGTCAAGGTCAAGAAAATTAATATTATAAAGACTTTGTATTCTGTCAACGGTAGAGTGTTGGAAGAAGCAGGTGGGTACATGAAACGGTCTGTTCTCTCTGGTTAACTTACGCGGAATTCGAAAATTAACACAATTGAGAAGTACAGGGCAGGATATGATACCGTGGACTAGCTTGTAAAGAAATAAGAGATCAGAACGATTTCGTCGGCAGTGAAGTGATGGCAGTGATAATGATTCAGCAGTATTTGAACGAGATCCAGAGTCATTTTTAGCAAAGCGATGGTTATGTATGCTGAGGAATTTTTTCTGGACCCGTTCAGTGGTGTTACCGCTGGATTGAGCAATGCCATTCCACATCACGGACGCATACTCAAGTTGTGGAAGACATATTGCCGTGTACAATTTGTGTAGGGCCATGGGAGACCTGAATTCTCGAGATATTCGACAAACACATCCGAGAGAACGAAGGCCCCGCATAGCAGCACGCTTAACGTGAGAAGAAAAGTTTAACGCGCTGTCAACAACAACACCAAGATCGCTGATTTCATAAACCTTGCATAACGACACAGAATTGACAGAGTATTGAAATGACACGCTAGATGTTTTGCGAGTGATAAACATGAATTTTGTCTTTGAGGTATTCAGAGAAAGGTTATTGCCGTTGCACCATTCGGAAAAAGAACACAAATCTGACTGCAGCAAGCGACAGTCGTTAACTGAATGAATTTCCTTAAAAATCTTGATGTCATCGGCATACAAGAGGAAAGAAGAATTACTAATGGCAGAAGAAACATCATTAACGTAAATTAAAAATAGGAGTGGGCCTAATACCGACACTTGAGGGACCCCACTAGTCAGATTATACAAAGAAGAGGTTTGGCCATTTACGGCAACATAACAATATCTATTGAGCAGATAGCTCTGCAGGAGATTCACAACTGACAAATCAACATCAAAGTGCGCAAGTTTAACCATAATCAGCGTGTGGCTGACTACGTCAAAAGCCTTGCTCAGGTCACAGTAAATTACGTCAACCTGTCCTCTCTGAGAAATAGGTGTGGAGATCTGCGTCACGAAACTAGCAAGATTTGTGGTAGTTGAGCGGCCAGCAAGAAAACCATGTTGATTTGGAATCAATGAGTTTTTCACACTAAAAGACAATATTTCGTGAAGAGCCAGTTCGAAGATCTTTGATGTGGCACATAGTAGAGAAATCGGGCGATAATTAGAAACATCTGTCTTAGAGCCCGACTTAAATACTGGGAAAACACGAGCAGTTTTCCACATGCTAGGAAATGTGGAAGTGTCCAGGCAGTTATTAAATATCGTAGTCAGTACTGGGACAAATATACTACCATAAGCTTTTAGTATGGCGGAGGGGATGCCATCTGGGCCACATGATAAGGATAGTTTTAAGCGCTTAATGCATTCGCTGATAAGATTTTCATCCAGCGACAAAGCACTGGATGGGCTAACTACCTTGGGCTGTTGTCTGATATCAGTGCTAGAGTCTGAGGCCTTCTAACAGATGAGAAATGCGTGGCAAAACAGTCAGCGACGGCATGCACTTCTGCCCCATTTGAGTCCAGTAGTCTGAAGGACTCTCCGCTTTTGCTGGACCGTTTACGTACATACTTCCAAAACTCAGCCGGCCTGTCAGAGGCGCTTTTTTCTAAGAATTCAATGTACGAACAACGATCCATTTTTATATAGGCGTTTAGAGAGAGTTCGAAAAAAGCTGAACTCTTCCTTCCACTCGCTGGATGGAGAACATTTAGATTTCCTGTGTGCGTGATCTTCATGCTTCAGTGCACTGATAAGTTCAGATGAGAACCAGTCGGGATGCTAATAATAATATAATAATAATAATAATAATAATAATAATAATAATAATAATACTATATATTATTATTATTATTATTATTATTATTATTATTATTATTATTATTATTATTATTATTATTATTATTATTATTATTATTATTATTATTATGTGGCCCCTCGGATGCCTCTTCAAGCCATTTCGTGGGGAGCTGCGCGATGACATGCTTCATCCCTCTTAGCAAGTGACTGGAATCGAAAGTGCCGTGTAACGTAGACATATTCTACCAAAATGCTCGTGGTCTACGTACCAAGACACGAGAGTTTTTCTCTAATGTTCTTTCGTCTTCTTTTCCTATTATTGCTATTTCTGAAACCTGGCTAGGCGCTGAAATTCCCTCATCTGACTTTTTTCCCCCGACCTACACCACCTTCCGCAGTGACCGAGATTTCAGTGAAACCAAGCAGAAAGGCGGTGGCGTGCTGATTGCCATTGACAATTCACTGAAATCCGTTAGACGGAAAGACCTAGAAGCTATCGAAGAATCCATTTGGCTAGAAACCAACCTTGAGCGCAGTGAAAAATTGTTGATTGGATGTTTCTATTTACCGCCCAGCATGTCCCCTGCCTCGTTCCATGATGCCATGTCTTCCATTGAACTTGTGGTATCTTCTCATAGTGGGCACAGAATTATTGTTCTTGGGGATTTTAATGCACCTGGAATTGACTGGAGCACGCTTACTTTTTCTCATTACAATCATTTCATAGAGAAAAAGTGCAGCCTGCTCTTGGACTTTCTGGCGTTTAATTCCCTACTGCAACATAACTCAGTCGTCAATTCCAGTGGCAACGTCTTAGACCTGTGTGTGTCAAACGATCAACCCCTTGAAGTTTCCCGCTCCGACATCTCTCTTGTACGTGCGGACAAATTCCACCCACCACTTAACGTAAGATTATCCGCATCAGCCGAAACAACGAGCTTCAGCAGTTACGTAAACAAATCTCCGAGATTTGCCTTCAAGCGAGGTGATTACACGGGCCTCTATCATCACTTGTCTACCGTTGAGTGGTCACAGGTTACTGACAAACCAAATGTTGATGAGCAGGTTGATCGGTTTACAGAGCTTGTACTGAGCAGCATGCGTAATTTTATTCCCCAATATACACCTAAACAACGTAAATATCCCCACTGGTTCTCATTTGAACTTATCAGTGCACTGAAGCATAAAGATCACGCACACAGGAAATCTAAATGTTCTCCATCCAGCGAGTGGAAGTAAGAGTTCAGCTTCTTTCGAACTCTCTCTAAACGCCTATATAAACGGGATCATAGTTCGTATATTGAATTCTTAGAAAAAAGCGCCTCTGACAGGCCGGCTGAGTTTTGGAAGTATGTACGTAAACGGTCCAGCAAAAGCGGAGAGTCCTTCAGACTACTGGACTCAAATGGGGTAGAAGTGCATGCCGTCGCTGACTGTTTTGCCACGCATTTCTCATCCGTTTATAAGGCCTCAGACTCTAGCACTGATATCAGACAACAGCCCAAGGCGGTTAGCTCATCCAGTGCTTTGTCGCTGGATGAAAATCTTATCTGCGAATGCATTAAGCGCTTAAAACCATCCTTATCATGTGGGCCAGATGGCATCCCCTCCGCCATACTAAAAGCTTATGGTAGTATATTTGTCCCAGTACTGACTACGATATTTAATAACTGCCTGGACACTTCCACATTTCCAAGCATGTGGAAAAATGCTCGTGTTTTTCCAGTATTTAAGTCGGGCTCTAAAACAAATGCTTCTAATTATCGCCCGATTTCTCTACTATGTGCCACACCAAAGATCTTCGAGCTGGCTCTTCACGACATATTGTCTTTTAGTGTGAAAAACTCATTGATTCCTAATCAACATGGTTTTCTCGCTGGCCGCTCAACTACCACAAATCTTGCTAGTTTCATGACGCAGATCTCCACACCTATTTCTCAGAGAGGACAGGTTGACGTAATTTACTGTGACCTGAGCAAGGCTTTTGACGTAGTCAGCCACACGCTGATTATGGTTAAACTTGCGCACTTTGATGTTGATTTGTCAGTTGTGAATCTCCTGCAGAGCTATCTGCTCAATAGATATTGTTATGTTGCCGTAAATGGCCAAACGTTTTCTTTGTATAAAGTGACTAGTGGGGTCCCTCAAGGGTCGGTATTAGGCCCACTCCTATTTTTAATTTACGTTAATGATGTTTCTTCTGCCATTAGTAATTCTTCTTTCCTCTTGTATGCCGATGACATCAAGAATTTTAAGGAAATTCATTCAGTTAACGACTGTCGCTTGCTGCAGTCAGACTTGCGCTCTTTTTCCGAATGGTGCGACGGTAATAACCTTTCTCTGAATACCTCGAAGACAAAATTCATGTCTATCACTCGCAAAACATCTAGCGTGTCATTTCAATACTCCGTCAATTCTGTGCCGTTATGCAAGGTTTATGAAATCAGTGATCTTGGTGTTGTTGTTGACAGCGCGTTAAACTTTTCTTCTCACGTTAAGCGTGCTGCTATGCGGAGCCTTCGTTCTCTCGGATGTGTTTGTAGAATATCTCGAGAATTCAGGTCTCCCATGGCCCTACACAAATTGTACACGGCAATATGTCTTCCGCAACTTGAGTATGCGTCCGTGATATGGAATGGCATTGCTCAATCCAGCGGTAACACCATTGAACGAGTCCAGAAAAAATTCCTCAGCATATATAACCATCGCTTTGCTAAAATGACTCTGGATCTCGTTCAAGTACTGCTGAATTATTATCACTGCCATCACTTCACTGCCGACGAAATCGCTCTGATCTCTTATTTCTTTACAAGCTAGTCCACGGTATCATATCCTGCCCTGTACTTCTCAATTGTGTAAATTTTCGAATTCCGCGTAAGTTAACCAGAGAGAACAGACCGTTTCATGTACCCACCTGCTTCTTCCAACACTCTACCGTTCACAGAATACAAAGTCTCTATAATGTTAATTTTCTTGATCTTGACGTTTTTCATAGCCCACAATCATTGTTTTTATCCGAGCTTTGCACTGTTTTGACATAGTGTGGCACAATGTACAAAGTCTTCCCTTCTCAGTCTTTCCACATAGTTGTATATATGCAATCTAATTTTTTATGCCCCGTCGATATTTCTCGTGTTGTCTTATTTTACTCCTCCCCTTTTGTGTTCATTTCTCTTTGTCTACGTGTTTTTGCTCTTTTTATTTCTGAAAACTGTCTGTATTGTATTGTTTATTTTTATTGTTTTTTTTTGCGTGCGCCAGCACAAAGACCTTACGGTTGTTCCTGGGCACGTTAAATAAATCATTGATTGATTGATTGATTGATTGATTGATTGATGATTGATTGATTGATTGATTGATTGATTGATTGATTGATTGATTGATTGATTGATTGATTGATTGATATTTCTTTTTTTAAGTAACGTCATCGAAAGAGAAGTGCTTAACATACCAAAACACTGTCACTAATTCTTCGTCACGAACCACCGAGACAATAATGGAGAGTTGCCATTTCACTGGATATGCATTTCATTTCATTAGATATGGGACTTAAGTTTAGACTTACTAACACTACCTCATGTAGACGCTTCATCTCATCACGTGAATTAACGGGTAAGTGATTCGCAACGTACCCACCTTTCCACCCGGCATCAATTTCTTTTTTTTCCTTGTTTCAGGGATGGGTGGTGCTACGGTGCAGCAATTATATTTGAATACTTTTGCGGGAATGATATTTATTTGGTTGCTGCGAGCGTGCTTTCACGTGTTCATCCTCTCTGCGTAACTGCCGAGCATCCGTAGTGGTGACGAATGAGTGACCTTTGCAGGCGCAAAACCGCCATTCATCGCTTTTTCGTTGCCTTTCACTCGCCTCGCATCATTAGCTGAAGACGAAGTGCACTGTCACTTCGCAATGCTATCGCGTTCAATCTACTGCTATGTACAGGCCCTGTGCGAAGACGCTAACGAAAATAAACACGCAGGCGCGTATCTTCCTTGTCTTTTTCTTCTGGGTCCGAAAGAGCAGAAAAGAGCACATGACTGACTGCCTTTGATTAACTATAGATATATCCCACCGCGGGGCAGGAGGAGAAGCTTTCCTCAGTGATATCTATCATAGGCTTACTCTGAGGGGCTTCCACTTTTGATTTGCTTCTTCACCTTATGTTTCAGCCATGCTCATTACGTGTCGAAGGCAAGTAATGAATGTTTGAGTGGGCAACTGCAAAGATCAGGTGGCAGTCTGATTCCGGGATTCGAGCAGCATGCTCCGTCAGATATTTCTCACGAAACGATGCTGTAGCTATGGAAGTGTTGAAAGTTTCTCCAATCAATTTATTTGTTAGCACGACACCTTCCTGTTGGCACTTATAAGCTAAAATGCCTCGCTGTTTATTGTTACAGCTTTTATAGTAGAACAGGAATAAGGAAGCGTGTTTATTTCCAATATGTCAGTGCGGCGTGGCCGTGTCCTTTCACCTCGGTGACATCAATATTAAAGTGCTTTAAAAATACAGGCTTATAAGGCGAGTGCACTTTTTCAAATGCAGTGTGTCCCAGAAAAGTACGCTCCAAGATTGCTCAGTCTATTAGACTTGAGCCGCCTAGTGAGCCTGCTTTTGATGGTAGGTGAATTAAACAGCTACATTGGTAAACATGGCTCATTTAGTAAAAAATATCTGGGCTTATATCTCACAACTGCTGCGCTCCGTTGCGTATTTTTAAATGGCATTGTGACGGAATTGTACGGAAGCGTGAGCTCGAGCGTATGTCCTTTATTAAACATTCGAAGTGTCTGACCGTTCTAATTAGTTAAGACA
Source organism: Rhipicephalus sanguineus (assembly GCF_013339695.2). Classification (NCBI taxonomy): domain Eukaryota; kingdom Metazoa; phylum Arthropoda; class Arachnida; order Ixodida; family Ixodidae; genus Rhipicephalus; species Rhipicephalus sanguineus. The sequence goes on from NC_051176.1 coordinate 286,782,866, forward strand.
CGCTGAATATGTTTTAATAACTATTTATTTTCTCTTAAACAATTCCTGCTTTTAAATAAAGCAAAGATGCGAAGTCGCTATTGTAACCTACATGAATACTTATACCATTGCTCTGCAACCTGTTTAAGAGTCATTGTCACAAGGAAGCTTTGCGTACCAGGCTCTTACACGGCATGGGACGCGCATGGCTAACACAGATTGCTGTAGTTGTGCTAGCTTAGCGTAGCTTACTGAAAGTATACGTTGCGATGTTATAAAAAAAAGTGTGCTGATGTGGAGCACAGGCTTTGCGTTTACCTCGTTCGTTTCTGAAATCAAATCCCTTGAAATGTTGAACTGGTGAGACTGGCAATACGTTCGTTCAGGGCACGAGTCGAAATGCAATTTCGCTGTTGCTAAACGCTAGACATCGTCACCATCACCGCCGTCGTCGTTATCGTGCTGTCATCGCAGCAGTACGAATCGTAGTGCGTAAACAAACCACAATCCAATTATTGAAAGAAATAAGGCGCCCTAGACGCTTTTGAGCTTTGTTTTGTTGTTTTGTTAACGTACGTTCTGTCTCACTGCACTATGTAGACGTGGGCGGGAGTTAAAGAGCGAAATGTTTCTCGAGAATGCCGTTGCAGTCATTGCGGCGGTGCATGAGATAAACACAAGCAAGCAGGCTCTGGGAACTAGGCAAAGAAAGAAGCCTAGTGGAAGTTTTCTAGAGTTACATGAATGTAATGGTGTCTTGGGTACGGAGTTTTGGTATTAGCTTAGCCAAAACGTTTTGTTCGTTTCGATGGTTCAGAACGACAAAGTACACCCACAGGGCGCCCGATTTAGAGATCTTAATAAATATGACCATTATTATCAATATAGTAGCGCAAAACGTCCCGTCTTCGTACTTCCCTGAAGAAGTTACTTTTTGTTTTTTGCAGTTACTAAATCTCATTTGAAGGGGGACATTCTAGTTCCTGAACATAAAACTAATTTAATGTGAAAAATACCTAAGAAAAACGCGTAACCTACTAAATTCGTTGATAATATTCCTTTTCCAAATTAAACAAGCAAGGGCAACAACACCTAAACAATAGCAATTAAAAGAAAGCATGGTAAGATGATAACTTTTCTAGACCCCGAGAAATAGCTCATCCGTATCTTCACGTTCTGAGAAGCTATAATCTGCTTGCTCATGCCAAAGGCTGTATGTCATTTAGATCTAAGTGCAGCACTAGCTTTGTACCATATTGTGTTTTTAAAGTACTTGAGAAACGGAGAAAAGACATGGTTGATCCCTTCGTCATAGGAATCGGTATAACACGAAAGTGAAACGTGTCTTTACAAAAGTAGTTCAATGTTTATTGTACATTGATAAGTGAGAGCTTGCACAATGTCTGTTGGTGCTTGGCGGCTATAGCACCGTTTGATGTGGACGCACCTACGTTGATCCTTGTGGCACATCTCCATCCCGACCACTAACGTCAATGATCATGATTAAACCTTTGTGGTTGCTTAAGTAGCTAACCCTGTCCCAGTAGTTACCCGGTAACAGCGTATGGTGAATCCCGCGCAAAGATGGCATCAACAAGCACATAATCACTAGTACTCGACGTGCGCTCATGGAAAGCGTCGTCATTTGAGGATAGAAACGGAAGGTGTGCGCTCTCCAGCAATTGGGTAACCTGCACATCTCCTCATGCATACACTACCACACAGCGCTTCAGGAACGCAAGAGGCAGAGCTCGTAGCTTGAGCCGTGAATGTGCGATGGCGTTCCGCTGCCCGTGGCGTGTCTCTCACTGCAACAAAGCACTCACTGAAACTGTATTGAAACGAAATAGAGTGGAAATCGGGGAGCCAGCCTCCGTTGCGCTGAAACTACCCAAACACGTGCTGTCGGCACTCGTTAGTATCATGATGCGGTACTTCACTTTACCTCTCCAAGACGGCGACACCGCCCCACGTCACCCAAGGTTACTGTGAAAGGGAGAAAGTGTGAAGGATATAAGGCGCGTTTGCTCATACATGAGCGTCTGTAGCGCAGTAGGTAAAGGGCCCGACTCATATTCGTCGCGAACCGTGCATGTAACTTGTGGGAAAGAAAAGGAAAAGTTAATAGTAGGCTTCCGAATACTTCGAAGGAGAAGCTGGAAGTTGTACATTCTTTGGCGTCAAGTCGTCTAGTTATTCTGAACATTATAGAATTTTTTTATTTTTTTTAACTATTTAGTGGCAATTTATTTCACAATTATGTCAGCTTATGGTGTCCTATCATGACATTTTTTTGTCAAGTTCAATAAACGGGCGCCAGGTAGAAGCAAACTGAAGTCCTCTGTTCATGGGAGACAGAGAGAGAGAACAACTTTATGGAAATGCCTGCAGAGATGACTAGGCTCCCTACATGCAGGGAGGACGAGCTTTCATCGCGGCGCGGCCATTACGTCAGTCTCGTGCGCTGTGCTCCTCGAGGTCTTGCTCCCTCGCTACGACAGGCATTAATATGCCTTCCGCGAAGTTTTCACGTACGCTATAACTGCAATATAAAAATATATATGTAATTTTGTAAGCCTACGCGTTTTATTGAAATGAGCAGCTATATTAGATGGACAGAAATAAGGAATCTTAACATTTTATGCTTCTGTAATAAACAAACAAGCGCTCTGCGCCGCGCCATGAAGAAAGTCTGGATATTCAATGCTTTTAATACGCGATAAACTCCAAGTGCCTATTGCTGTCATCGCAATTTTTGGAACTGAGCCGGAATGCTTGACCATCAGCTGCGCTTCCTCTTACTGTTTCTTTAACGTCAACATCATCAGTTTGTTTTTTCGTTTGTTTTTTCATTACACTTCTGCTGGGCGACAAATAAACCATGGCATCGCAACTAATTTAAGTTCTCTTGACTTGACACCGTCTTCACGTGTCACGAGGTCTGTGTGGCTCATAAACACTCTAAAAAAAAGACTCATAAAGGATCTTCAAGAAAAAGAAAAACAATTTCTAGTGATGAGCACTGCGTGCTCAGTGGTTAGCGCGTCCATATACCAACTGTACATTTAAATGTAAACATTTCGACAGAAGTCTGTCTGGCTGGGTGGAAGAATTAAGAAGTTGAAATACCTCCAGCCACAAATTCTTGGAGGAAACCCGACGTTTCGAGACCGGCTTGGTCTCTTCTTCAGGGGTGACTGTGCTGATCAGGGAGGCTTCGTCGCAGCTTGTTTTTGGCTCCGCCTTTCTCTTTCCCCCACGTTCCGGAGGCCGTGCACGTAGATCGGAGGCATTGTTCCGAGGGAGCGGTTCACATTCGCAGGTGTGAACCGGTCCCTCGGAACCGGTGTGAACCGGTCCCTCGGAACAATGCCTCAGATCTACGTGCACGGCCTCCGGAACGTGGGGGAAAGAGAAAGGCGGAGCCAAAAACAAGCTGCGACGAAGCCTCCCTGATCAGCACAGTCACCCCTGAAGAAGAGACCAAGCCGGTCTCGAAACGTCGGGTTTCCTCCAAGAATTTGTGGCTGGAGGTATTTCAACTTCTTAAACCAACTGTACATTGCTGCAACAGCTTGTGTTTTGATCCTGAGTAGCGGTTATAGAGAAAATATTGTTCGTTTTTTTGCCCTATGGGGAAAATGGCTTATACAGACGACACCGTGATGAACACTGGCTGTATGAAACAGGTGCAAACTGCAAAGCCAATACCCATGTTGGGGTTTTTTTAGCTGCTGCTACAGCAGAAATACCTTCACAAACAATTCGTATTTGACTAACTGTATGAGTGTTAGATGTTCTGGTTTGGCCATTGCACTGCAGAATGACCTTCGCTTTCCTGGTGTTTAACTAACAAAGCGCCATAAACTGTGGCAAAGATTTGTTAAGCTGCAAATGTCGGAGGTATTCTATGTGTCCGGCGAATGAATATGAGATCTCAGGAACTTACCGATTAAGGCAAAAGTCATTTATTTTTCTATTTGAAACTAGCTCAACACCACCTATATAAGCACTTCTTGCTTGAGGGGTAAACTTCGGGATCGCAGTCAAGTCTTTGAAGCTGCGACCTTCAGAAATACTTTCAGTGATCGGTGAAAATCTGAGTCCTCATACAAAGAGCTTTTATGCATATCCAACTTGCCCATATAGAGCGCACCGGAACACTCGCAGTCGAAAAGCGGACAGCCTAACCTCCTCCCTACCGCCGCATGCAGGCGAATGCAGGTGTGCGGAGGTATCGTAATATATACCACTGGGAGGGGCCTTCGTCCTGCAATGCACATAAAGTAGGACGAGAACGAAGAAGAAGATGGCGATACGTGGGCATATGGCGCCACGCAAGCGGGCGGATGTTGTGAGCTTTTAAGGCGCGATGGCACCGTGCTATACGCCATGACATAGTTCCGGGTGCGTCTGTTCTCCGCGAACATCGCTGCCGGCTTTCCCGGCCTCGGCGGAGCGGCGTCGTTTGGCCGGGCGCTGGAGGCGCCTACATCGCCCGGTCGCGACGTTATGGGGAGCTGGAAGATGCAGGCGCTCGCGTCCGAATCGTCGTCGTCGCCGGATCTCCGGCTTCGTGCCCCGCATGTCGAGCACCGAGCGCGTGCGAGCGGGCTTATCTTTATGCTCTGATTTACGGGCGAACAAGATTGCCACCAAAGGAGGCGACCGCAATTTATGGCCGCGAATAAAGTGCGCGGCACCGGCCGCCGAACGGGAACTCACCGCCGCCAGTGAGCTCGCGAGATGCGTGTTGGCGAGCCTCACTCATGTGGCCTCCAACCATTGAAGATGTCGCTGTGGGCAGCAGCTTTTTTTTATTTCCTTTTCTTTTTTACCTTTCCTGGGGTTCCTCGAAAGGCTGTTCATTCAACGGCTCTTCATGATTTTTATTTTATTTTTGTCTTTTACATGCTTGTATTTTTCTTTGACTAGCCACTCGAGATTTTGATTGGTTCGCCGAGACAGTAGTCCTTTGTGCCGATGCTGGGGCAATCTTTAAGTGCCTGGCTTTCTCTATACCTACAAGGTCGTGAAACCAGGCCAATCGCGATCTTTCCTCCGTGCAAGAATTTTTTTTCCTGATTGACCGAACTGTAGGCTTTGTTATTCATTTGAATTTGTGAACGCTGGGCTCCACACTATTTGAGTAGCCTAAACTGCATCATGTTTCAATCGTATAAGCAAGGAAGGAACAGGAGAGAGAGAAAGAGAGGAAGGGAAAACTCGCGTGCTACTCCACACTGGAGAAAGGTGTAGCTTAGGTTGAAAGGCAGAGGTAGAAAGAGAGAAGGTAATGCAGAACGTAGCAGCACAAGAGTGATTTTAGGTTAAAAGAATGAACATTTCTGCCCAGAGGGCTTTCTCGACGAGCACAAGTAGTTATAACCAAGGCAGGAGTAGGGCACGCAATATCGGACTATGTCAGTAACGCGAACATCCCGACCGCTCGCAGTAACCTCTGCTAGTGAAATGTTGTGCAGGCACCATGGAGGTAACTCCAAATGTTCATCAACTCGTGTGGGATGGCGAAGGTCTCAAGATATGCCGGGATATCCACCGGTGTATTCAGATCACATCTCTCGAGGACTGGATCCAACTCGAAGACACATTTCAAGACATTTAACATCGTAGAGTCTTTCAACTCACCAGGGAGCTTCGCATGCCGAATCAACCATACTAAGTCACACTTATATTTCCCTTAACTTCGTTTTCCACAACTCTCGCAGTCACCATTAAAATATAATATTTATCTCTCTCTCCCTCTCTCTTACATGTATTTGGAAGATCTCCGAAATGTATGCTTGTCGAAGGCTGGGCAAAGGAAACAAGAACCCCCACAGTTCTGCGGTGTTGCTTTGTTTTTCTTGTGTTCTCAGTTTTTCAAGCTGCACTTACCTTTGCTGTCATTCAGAATCACAAACTCGCTCAAGGTGCCCCCCTAAAAGCTAAGCGTAGTATCCAACCTGCTTTTCAAGAGGCAAAAAAGAAAATCTCAAATGCGCTGGCGTCGAGCTATGCACGTTCACAAGTGCAAAATCCAGGACATTGCAATACGAAACTAGCTCTTGACTCGAGTGTTTACCTCAGCGTAGAAATAGAGTTTCATGAAGTATTACTTGCTTCTGAGCGAATACGAATTTTTCGAAGATTGCGTTTAGGGAAAATATGGCCTTTCGCTCTTATTTGGGCGCCGCGGGGCTCCAGTTGTGCACTTGAACACATCTACATTTTCAGTATTCTGGACGGCTCATGAAATATCTCTTACTCTGCTTTTCATTCAAGTAAGTCAATTGATAAAGCGGCGTACTTTTTCTTCACCTAATAAAAAAAAGGACGACGGTCGACTACGTGTTCTTTTGAGACACTTTTTGTTTAGCTTAAAGTGGAAACATGCATTTTTTTGCTTGTTTAGGAGTAAGAAATCAGTTCCGATTAAAGAACACCTTTCTCAGTCATGCGTTTTAAGATAACAAATCTCTTTATAAAAACTACAATCATTTCAATTCTTTTTCTCGATTGAGAACAAAGAGATTATCTTATCAGTTTCGTGCATGTTCCGAAGCAACCTTTTCTTATTTTCTAAATGAGCTACATTGTAAAACAACGATTTAAAAAAATCAATAAAGAAGTATCTTCTTGGAATGCCTTGTGCGAAAGAAATTAAAACGTGAAACCTAGTACGCCCTGCCGCGCTCGGATTGCAGCGACGTTGCGATCTCTGCGCTCTCCGAAGTTTTCTACTTTCCTTTGACATGTACCCGGCACGCACGGCCCGCCGTATTTTGAATTGCAAGCGCGGCGAACAGCTTTGGAGCCGCAGCATTGGAGGAACACAGAGAGCTGCAGCAACCGCCAACAATTTGCTTGGGAGTTTCAAGATGTCGCTCCATTTGCCTGGCTTTCTTTCTTCTTTTTTTTCTTCTCGCCAGAAGGCCCATGCATAATGCAGCGGTTTCCTGTTTATTTCATTCAGCGAAGCGCGGTTCTATAGCCTATTGTCGCGAGGAGACGATTCTTTCCCCTGCGTTGCTCTCGGGATGTCGCACGACTACAGTGGAACAGGGGAAACATTTTCGAGAACTTAACCTGTTGTTTTACTTGACCCACTTTGAGGTTTATATGAAAATTTGACATAAAGAAAGGCAACGGCAGGCGTGATGCCGCGGCTTCTATTGTAATCGTTCGAGTGGGTTGAGTAAGAGGCGAATTTTCTGCTTCACCCAAGTAAACTGCAGAATGGGATATATTTGGCATACAACATGAAGAACATTCTGAAAGGGCTCTCTTTCCTGACAGAAAAACGGAGAACTTCATTGACGCTGGGCTTGCGACATTACGAGGTCCATGCCACCACGGCGTATTGTTGATACATATGGAAGGTTTACTTTACATTCTTATGTATTCTTAATACATAATTGGCTCTCAACTGCAATTTGTTGGATTATTATTTCGAGGAAAGTTCAGCAGCTTATGCATCACAATCGCCGCATAGCGTCTCCGCAGCAATGCGTTTTTTGTTTGTGAAAAAAAAAACACACATGCACATTAGATGACGCAATATGAAGTTGACGTTGTTATTGCGTGAAGACTCAACCTGGCATACATGAATAACTCTATTTATCGTCAAACGTTTGCGCGAAAGTTCTTATTTGATATCGTACAAACATCATGATGTGTAATTCTTGCGCAATTTTGCTTTAGTTTGGAGGTTTTGTTTGGAAATTTCGCCAAACTTAAAGAAGAAAAAAAAATCTGACTCCCTTTAGGCAACGCTAAGGAGAGGACAGGCGAAAGCGTATGTCTTCACGAGACACTTATTAAACTACCTTGACCTTCTTTGTCGACTGCGTGTTTCCTCAGTCAAGAGTTTTTACCAGCCAGAAAGCCGCTGCTGCAAAGCATTAATCAGTTTTTTCAGCTGGGGGTATATGATAGCAAAGACAGCTGCCCTTTCTTTAGTCTAGAGTGCCGCTGCTTTCAGAAGACGACCTTCAGCTTCTTTAGCCAAGATTTGCAGGTTACATACAGGAAACTCAGGTTTGATAAATCCACCTTTTTTTTTCAAACCGGGAATGTTTTCGTCATCGTCGAAGTCGTCATTATCATTATCACACCACCACCACCACCACCCCTGCCACCGCCGCCGCCACCACCAACAAGACGCCACGAACAGCAGTTAAATTCAAATATTTTCCTTCGCGACAAGCATGAATGTATTCCAAGAGTGCGCGCAAATCCAGCGCGGACGTGTCGTGTGAGAAGTCGGGGTGACATAGCCTGGTTCGGTAGCTGTCACGAAATCTAGTTTTCAGCAAAGCTAGATCACAGCAACACCTATTGCGGGGGTGGAAGTATAAAACGAGCGATCATATCTTGTGGCGGAGTTTCATTAAGCTCACGTGGTCACCTGTACAGCCACCTTCCAAACAGGTAGAGTTGAGTCACCCAACCCCCTAAAGGCGGGAGTTAAATCATCCTGGTGGGTCGCCATCCCAACCCGTCTCATTTTTTATGTGCCCGACGCTATCAGGCGCATTTCAGCCGAGTAGCCAGATGAATGACGAGTACTAAATATCATGAAATACAGGTGTTAGAAGGTAGGAAACGTAGTGTTTGTTTCTTTTTCTTTTTTAACACGAAAATGTTTTATGCCGGGGTCCACCAAGATTTTCACGACGTATAAATACGTCAGCAAAATGAACGCCATCAAATGGCAAGGGAAAAAAAAGCTGTAAGAAAAGGTTCCGTTGACTGGAGTCGAACCCATGACCTCTAGGTCCGCGACGATGGCTGGCGGGCCTTTAGCCCACTGAACTACCGCCGAACACGTATGGGAGGCATGAACGCGCCTTCTATCTTTCACACTTTCCTCTCGCAGTGCTCTTGCATGGATGGATGGATGGATGGATGCTCTGAGCGTCCCCTTTATAACGGGGTCGTGACATGTGTGGCACTAGGCTCGAAACACAAAACAAAAAAAAACGCGCCGTTGCGGCGACCGTACCATTCGGCGCGTTTCCAATAGAAGTGTAATTTCGTTTCACCGCTAGGTGGTGGCTTCAGCCAACGCTGCTTCAGCCCGAACCTCGCTCATCGTCCATCCATATCGAAAAATAGCTCTCCAACGCTCGCCTGGCTGTCGTACCGCGTTCCCCGCTCGCCCTGTGAGAATTAACTGCCAGGCTAGAGGGAAGACACAACGCGCGTAGCGTTTCTCCTCGCGCTTCACGACGCTTTGGAGGAGTGCATACCGAGTATCAGTGTTTATTATGTGCTTGTTGATGTCATGTTTACGCGGGATTCACCATATGCGGTGTTAAGAACTTCAGCTACCGTAATGGTTAAATCATGATCATGGGCGTTAGTCGTCGGTACGGAGATGTGCCACTAGACGTCAACGTGTGTGCGTCCACATTGGGCGGTGCTACATCTACCAAACAACAATAGACATTATACACGCTCTGATATGCCAATGCACTAAAGCAATCAAGTACTTCGGTGACGACACATTTCACTTTCGTGTTATCCCGATTCCTATGACAGAGGCATCAACCATCTTTTTGCCTTAATAAAACAGCAATAGCCTTAGCAGTGCACTTGAACACGAACTCAAAATGTGCTTTCTGTACTTGACAAGGAATACTTATCGGTAAGGGACGTTCCCACGTTATTATTACCGGCGGTGAGGACTAAAGTTTTTGCCATGCGGTAAGGCAGTAAGTTTTGTGCCCCGCTAGTCGAGGCGATCATGACTGGCAGGTGAAAAAGATTGAGCCGCGTCATCTTTCTCCGTTAAGCGATAAACCCTTCGGACGTCCGTTCACGTCGCGGCAAGAGCGTGGTCTTGCCGCGGCCCAGAGAAAGCGGCCGCAGTGACCCGCGTCGGTCAATCCGGGGAGCATGTAGCCGACCGGGGGCTACCGGCCAGGCACGTCTGTAGTGTGTTCAGTCTTGTTAATTTTCACCGCCCAACGCTTGGAACGTGACCGGCGTCGGACGCACGGCGGCCATCAGTTCGGGCTGCAGCGCCATCGACCGACGCGCACGCCTTGTTTATGTGTCATTTCCCGGGCAATAAGCAAGGTCCCAGCTACGTGATCCGTGCCCATAACAGCGATGGCACCCCGTTCCGGTACCGACTGCATCAGGCGCACTGCACCATGAATTTTTCTTATTTTATGGGGTATCGATGAGGGCGGCACCTCGGCCGTCCCCTAATGATGCTTTCATATCGAAGGCCTTCGTCCAGGACTCCTGCCGACCGCGATTGCCACCAAGCAGCTGACAGCTATGGTTTAGACGCCGCAGACAACATGCGAAACCACCCTTGTCCCTATTCAATATACTTCCCTTTGCGCTCAATTTCTGGAAATGGCATCATTCCCTCGATATCACCGTCTACAACTATGCCATGTTGATTAAGCCTACATGCTATACAGCGCTTTATCACTCACTTGATATTGTGTTTATGTTTTCCAGCCGTTAGTTTGCTAGCCGTATGAGCTGTCGAACTGCTTTTCCCTTTATCCTTTGCAGAGTAACGGTAGAGCGAGGAAATTTGGGTGGACGTCTCTGCATATTTATAAATGTTTATGAACACGTCAAAATTTATAAAAATTTATGAAACAAGAATATGATCATGTCAAAAAATAACACAAGACAGATAAGAATGACTATGACGCATCTAACAGTGTCGTCTCTGATATGCTATATTCAAAAGAGTACGCGTGAAAAAAAAGATTTAAAGATAATGCGCCGGCAGTTTTTGTACCTATTAGACCGAATGCATGAATGAGGATGGACACATTACAATGAGCCATCAAATATGGCTCTATCACGACCCTCGCGCCTTCTTCCCCACTGGTGCTAAGGATCTCAGTTTTACAAAGAAGGGCTTCACGACCGCACGTGTTACAATGAGCAATTAAATGGGACTGCGCGTTGGTCGGAATGTTGTTATTCTGTTCTCTGCGTCGGTGACTAAAAGGGCGTTAGCTCCGTGCAATAAAAACCTCCTCGCAAGTTGCAGAGCCATAGGCTAAGGTCATGGTAAAACAAGGGCATAAAATCGCGATTTTACAGTGTAATTTTTCGCGGAATCTATAGTATACAAAACCTGAGCTTCACAATAATCAAATTACCTGTATGTCATAGTGACATAGCAGCTAAGGAAACTTCCATAGAGTGAGCTTCAAGAAACAAGCTACTTGCAATCTTGGATACTATAGAACACTCGCATAAATGTTGACTTGCGTCGCTCCAAAGTAAGACACAGTAACGAGCGAGGCCGAAAAGCCATTAAGGGGCCCATAGCGATCAGCGGGCACTCGTGATGAAGTAGCAATGTCAAACCCAAACTCGGGTCTTTTGTGGCGAGGCCAGTGGGGCAGGTCGGCGGGATCAATACTGGACACTACAACCTTGAGGGTGGAATCCTTAAATAGCATGCGTCATCGATTTTCGTGAGCTGCTTCACGAGTTATTTCGTCTAACCACGAATGGAGTCTCCATTTCTAGTGATAAGAGACGCGCTGCTTCGGCGGCTGTGTCGCCTTCGGGAGGAACGTTGGTGCAGCGCCTGCGCTCAACGATGGAAGCACTTCGCAGGGCAGGACTTCTTAAAGCCGCTGGGAAAATTGCGTGATGGACCTTCCCTAAAGTAAGAGGTGCATAGTGAGGCAAACAACGAGTGACGCAATGATGACCACGAAGCTTTGTTCACAGTTGTCACTCATATATGGGCGAGCACGCATGCATTAGGTGCCAAATTCACGATGCTTTCCAATCGTATAGAGTGTTCTTCGCCACTGGACGGTCTTCTGCGCCAATGGTAAGGCTAGCATCAGAATTAGCTGGAGTTTTCTGTTATGAGCAATTCGTCCGTAAGATTTTTTTTTTTTGTTATTGGCTCCCACTGTTTGAACCCATGGTCATTACTACTGTGCAAGAGTAAAAATGCTTCATGGAATGCACTGTCAGAAAATCGTCCACCGTGTCTTTTGTATACTTTTCACAATTTATCGGTTTACTCAGCATTTCTGTATGCGTGGGGACCAAAAAAAAGCACATGCAATCTGTGCATTTGATTTCAGAAAATTGACGCCACATCCTTAATTCGGTAATGATAGCAAACGTTAGTACGGTAGCCATATTAATCTAGCAATGTGTGTGTAGTTGATGGAATGCCTTATATGTTACGATGATTATTATCAAGTGCAGACATAGTGATACAAACTATGCAAGGAAAAAAGTCTTTTCTGGAAATCGACCCTGGAAAGTGCAAGTATCCTAAAAATGCTACTCGCATTAAGTGGGAGTAGGTAAGCACCACCGTTTCGCACCAGAAATGCAGGGCTAGGGTTCCTCGCGGTAATTCAAGAGAGTGACGCTAATGGGCACCGCTGTTCAAGCACGGCCTGGCCTACATAGCATGCGGGCAGGTCGCGTTACAAATTTTGACAGGAAGTAGCTACAGCACATATGCCAGATCCGGACAAGGTACGGCCCGAGCAGCCGCATGTGGCCCTCCATCTGCCCCAATCTGGCCAGCCGGGTTCGCTCTACCCGGCCGAAATTTATCGACTGTCTGCGATGAAGCAGCCTGCTCCATATTTTCTTGTATTGTCGTCGTCTCATGCGTTCATGGCTTCTATGGAAAAAGAGAAAAATAACCACTATTGATTGGTGGGGGTAAAACATTATTTAGGAAATTCTTCCCGCCTTTTAAAGCAATCTCAGTGCCTCATGTGGCCCCTCGATAATGATAATTGCATACCCTTCATACCCTTCATACCTTCATACCATTCATACCCTTCTCTGTATGCATACCCTTGCATACAGAGAAGTCCATCTTGAGTTGAATGGTTTTTGGTTGTCCAAGGAAATTTTGAAGCTCGAAATAAAGGGTAATGCAAGGCTGCCTTTATTTAGCTTTTTTTCCCTTTCTCTCCGTCCTTCTGTTCTTATCTTCATTTATTTCTTTTTCGCGCGTATGTGCAGAAGAATCCATCATTAAAAACAGATGGCCACACAAGTACTTTTGACGTATAAGAATACTGCCTTAATTGTCGTTAGCAGAGCTTGTATAACCTGCCTGCATTTCAACAGCTATTGATTCTTTTGGACAGGATAAGGAACGCACGCAAACACGGACACTAGCAGAAAGACGCAAACAACAGAGGCGCTGCGTCTTTCTTCTAGTGTCCATGTTTGCGCGTGCGCCTTCATCTGTCAAAATTAAAAAGTACCAACTAGCCCAATTAGCCGTGCTACTGCTTTTGACTTGTTTTTTCGGCGGCTTGTCATAAGTGTGCTGTGCGCATTTGGCTCAGGCCTTTCCTCATGCATGCGCATCAATCTCTTTTGGCCGAATGTATAGGCCAAAGAAAACAAATCTATGGTGGCCTCTACGAGCACATCTTTTGTTAAGGTTCTTTATCAAAGAAAGACTTGCAAGGCGACAGTTGTCGCTGCTATCCTTTACCGTTTGTAGAACATGCGTTAAAGTGGACGACAGACCCTGTCTCGTGCACCTCTTCGTTCCGCTGCCCGCAACCTTGCTTCCAAAAACAAAGGCCAAGACCAAAGCTACCCATTTTTTTGTGACTTCACTTGTCGTGGGGCCGCCTTGTTGAGTGTAATGCCGACTGAAATCTGGAAGAGCAGATATACACTTCCCTTAATAGACGCATGGAGCCTGTAAGCTCACTTTGGAAATTCATCCAAAAATTATTTAACTGTATTGTTGGTTGTCATCTAACCGCGGACAACTCCTGGTGACACCATGTTTATATATGATCGCCTGTGAGACAAATTTATCAGTTTTTTTTTAACTCACCTAGCCGTTTCCCTGTGGCCTCCGGAATATCATCTAACCATTTTGTGCATGGGGGGCCCCGTTTTTCTACAGTTCCACTTAGGTGACGCCCTGGGTACCTTAGGCGAAATATTTGCCACCTATTCAATTATTATTACTGTTATTACCGTTATTGTTAGTTATATAAACATATACAAACACAACACATCAAAGAGGGTCAGGCTAGCGATACCTCTGTAGGAAAAGAATGCCATGAAAGGAGACTTTATTTCTTCAGCTCCAGGGTTTCCGAGACGCCTTTCAACCTTAACAGAATGTTCTCAGCGGTGGCATTTTCTTATGTCCTCGTTACAAAAGTTAAAGAATTTTCTTCCAGCGAATGTCACATATGCTGGCAGTGAGGAACATATTTTTTTCTTCCTACGCTCTTTCTGGAGGGTCGGAAGCTGCCTTTTCTTCATGCATGTTTCTTTCGCTTTTCGAGTGGGGACCTAAATCGCGCAGGTGCAGGCTAGAAGTGCTTCATAAGCATTCTTAAGTGCGCACAACAGCTAGCTCATCGGGCGCCTGCGTCAGCGTTGGCCATTCGTCGTTCGGTGCACTTGAACCCAGAGCCCACCATCGAACCAGGCGGCAAAAGTTCTCGCACGTTCCCAGCTCGCCCCAGCTTCTCAAACTGCCAACGCGTTTTCAAGTATCGCCAGACAAAGGCAAACAGCTGTACAGCCACAGCAGCCGTCGTGCCAGGCCCTCGCCGAGCCAAGTGGAGCGGCAACGAAGGGGAGCGAGCTGAGTTGGCAGCGAATGGGGGCCGATCATATTTTCGCAGGCATCAGCGAAGCAGGAATTCCCCGGGGAAGGCTGTCTGACATTCGGGACAAGTGCTGGGAGAAGAACAGAGCACGATGGCGCCAGAACGAGAGAAGAAAAGCTGCTCGAGTTTTCCCGCTTCATACAGAACGAGGCGGACGTCGGGTATGCGGCCGACAAGGAAATACAATTCCGGGACGATTTCGCGTTCGGCCAACCGAACGTCGCAGAGGAGCGCTTGGAGCAGCGCTCACTTTGAAAGCTTCGCCGCTCGGGTGGGCAGAGGAGCCGGCCGACACGACACCCGGGCGCAGCGAGCGTCTGGCCTCGCATCCTGCGACTAGGCGTCACTGTCGTAGAGCTTTGTCGGCCCACCCGAGCGAAACTGGCTCCGGAAGTAACTCGTTATTCACTTTTTGGCCCGGCATTTCTGCCGTGAGCGGAGGCCATGGACTGTTTAGACCTTGCCAAGCTGCGAAAAACTTATGTCGTGCGGCTTTCTATATAGTACACCGCTGAGCGACGCGCCGGCGCATGCACAGGAGACAGTTTGGCATGCACTTCCTTTCTCCGTGTGCTCTTTCGCGCCGGTGGGCTTTTAGCTGATTGCATTCTCTCCCAAGGCCAAGCTATTGTCAGCCGCGAACGGACGTTTCGTTTCGAGTGCCGAAGATTAAATTCGGGTAATCTATGCTTCCGACTAGCAGCCTTTTGTTTTCATGCAATGCTAATTGTGTGCAATGTAAGCAGTTTCAATGACTAGTTGCTTGCCACTGGGGAGGACAGCGTGAGAATAGTCTCGACTGACCGCCAAAGATGTAAGCGTTTCATGTCATAGTGCACCATGACAACTTCTGATTTAGTTTTTAATGCTTCACCTGAAAAACATACAATTTCGATTGCGTTCAGTATGGTCAGAAATCTAGTTTCTATTCATAGTATTCTGCATTAGTTCCAAATCCATTTAGCTGGTTTTACTGCCCTACACGAAAAAAAAAACTTTTCGGAAGTATTCAGGCTTCCTAATAAATAGTTGCGGCGCTACGCCACATGAGCAGTGACGAAAAAGATGAGCCTCAAGTTCCTTGAACTTCGTTAACAGTAACGCATGCCTGACATTTAAAGTTCAACGAAGCCCCAGAATGTCAAAACCGGAACCGATACAACTGCTCACTACTTGCGCAAAAAAGTTTTTAGACGAAGGACGAAAAATATAATACATTGATAGTATATTCAGTTGAAAGTTTGCGCCTGTCCGTGTCTTTTTCGTCATTCGTCTAAAAAAAATTTTGCGCAAGAAGTAGAGAGCATGGAGTACCAACTATAGCTCGAACCTCGTTACGATACAATCGACAAGCTCACGACCTGCGCACAAACCGCCAAAGAAATCAGGCGTTTGTCGAGATCGTAGTTCGAGGTAAATGAAGCTCGACGGAATGGAAGTGCGCGAAATGTTTCCGGGGTGGGCACTCTGCGGCGTGATGAACCTTGTCGCCGGCAAGCGCCACTGGAAAGCGCGTCGCACCTCCGAGGTGTTGCGCTGCAACGCAGGTCGCTCGCGAGACGGCTATTCCGGGAGCGCCGCCTGCAGCCCATACACATCGCGTGACGAGCGCTGCTCTTCCGTGCGGCGCAGTTGCCGACGAGCACGGTTCGGCTGGACCACCGAGCCACGCCTTTGTTTTATTAACTTGCTCCACACGCGAGCCGCGCTTCGTCGTGCCCCATCGGTGGTCGGCGTTCTCGCTCACCGCCCCAGTCGTTCGCTTTCTCGGTTCACGCAGCGGCGACGATGGTGTTTACTCTCCCCGGCCGCCTGTCGAGGACTGACCCGACGGACAGTCATTTGTGGCGCAATGGCGGTGATCAGTATACAAGCATTTTGTCTGAGCGAAGTTATGCGTGTATTTCAATGTGCACCACTGGTCCGAAAGATTTCGAGGATTGGCCGCTCTGCTATTTATTTGTGCAAAAATGGGCTCACTAAAAGAGAGCTTGATGCGCTGTGAAACGCGAACTTGATTTTATCAGTTCAACTGCGAGGTGGTGAGGTGTCCCAGTAGCGAGCGAATTCAATGGGGTTTTCGTTCTAAAGAATTGTTCTGCGGCCGCCCTTCGCCTATGACCGACATTGCGATTCGTTGGCTCCCGTTGATAAAAAACACTTTAGCGTACCACTTGCGTGACCCGTTTTTCCTGACTGGGTTCTTCTGCGAGGCGCCTTATTAACGCGATAGCGTTAAAGAGCTCGTTTCGGAGAAATTCCGGCGTCGGTGTCGGCGTCGTTGGTTGTGAGCGAAAAATCGTCATCTTCTCTGTGACCGAAAAATCGACAAAGATTCAAATAAAATACATAATAAAAAAATTGGGGAGGGGCAAGGCATGTAGGGAAGGGTGTTTCAGTTCCACTAACGTGAAACCTGTGGAGGGACGGAACATGCAGTGTTCGCCGATGTATCCCACAGCAAAATCACTGCTAATGGACTATGAGAGACAGAAGAAAGATTAGACACAGAGACCCGCAGTCCTCTTTTAGTTGACGTGCACGCTGCGAATTTTATTGTTTAGCTACGCACAAGAGAAATCTGCCACCGGCACTACATTGCGGTCAAGATTTATACGCGGTGGTCGGTGAACGGTTGCGCAGCGCGAGCAGTCGGTTTTAGGGGCGAAGCACCTTAGGGTCGAGGCTTGTCCGTTGTGCGTTGTTGTCCGTGCTCACGGCACAACACCGTGTAAAACCGAAACATCAAGTTTAGCAAAAGACTAATATCAATCATAATTGCGACGAAATATTATAAAACACCTACAAGCACAAACCCTTTATGCTAGTCGGCGACTTCAACGTACACATTATGGATCTTTGGACCTAGCTTTGTCGTCGACTCTCACTGTCAGCTGTCACGGTATATGGAAAACCGTTGTCATAATCGAAACATGTATGTGAATAAAAAAAGGTTTACAATAGACGAACATCAATCATAATTGTGACAGAACAATATAAAACACCTACAAGCACAAACCCTTTCTACTAGTCGGCGAGTTCAACGTAGGCATTGTGGACCTTAGGACCTACCTTTGTCGTTGACTCTTTATGTCACTTTTTGTCACTCAGTTTACATTATATGGGGCAACGCTCGGGTAACGTACCTTTGCTCACCCATACGATACACAGAGCTTCGTCCACTCGTCATGATTCACTTCATGGAGATGCGTGGATTTTTTTTTTTTTTCGATCAAGAAACTCGCTAGCAGACGCTGCCTGCCTCGTCGTTGTCTCTTGCGGGTGAGGGCGCATTCTCGTTCCTTGCGAGCTGGTAGTTCAGCGTTCGTTGCAGAAAGAGCGTTTCCATATAGTCAACGCGCGCCGTGCACTCTGTCTCTCTTGCGCTCAAGCAAATGGACGACGATGCACACGCGACAGCAGACGGCGATGCGCGATGCACGCCGACGCCCTAAGGTGCTTCGCCCCTACAATATTCGGGTTCGAGTGCGAATCAAACCTAGGCCCTCTGCGTGGCAAGCAGGTGTTCTACCACAGAACCACGATATTTCTTGAAACTGCTTCGGAAAAAAAAAACGCTATATGAAGGTCACGTAGTGAAAGGAGTCTCCTTAACGCATGCAATATTGCGTGGTAGGAGCGTAGAAACGCGCCAGGCGTCCAAACATGTGAATTGCGGGATGAGTGGGTGTTTTAAAGGCCCGCCCTTTACAAAGCGCTCAGACGTATTTAATCATCATCAGCAGCAAAAGCATAAACAAAGTGAACAGCTGCGTAATATCGCGTGTTGCCTTACGGACGCGCAATGGGCCCTTCGCTGATTCGCAAAAGGAAGAATTATGGTGTAGTGGGCACATAACAACTGTACATGAAGCAGACATTCTAGGATAGTTTTACACGGCCAATGTTTTGCGCACAGTCGTTCGTTTCCTTACGGCACGGTTGAGGCATTCACCAAGAACCGAAGCCAGGCTAGCAATTGAGAAGGCAATGCGCACGGGACCCTATTACGTTACCGCTTTCTACTCTTGAAGGCGAGGCTCACGCGTCCTCCAAGCTTTTCAAAGTTCTTGCCACCATCTTCGCTGTCCCGGCTCTTGTGGGACTAAATTTCGTAACTGCGGCCCGCTAGCTGAGGTGTGTTTGAGACCCCCCGTCTATGCTGCATAGAATCAGGAGTACGCTAGTCTTCTTTTTTTTTTGTCAGGTATAATTTTTTTTCGCCTAATTCCCATTCAGTTATGGAACAGGGCCGTTGCCGACGCTGAGAGATGGCGCCACGTACAGATGTCCCCAAATCCTGGAAATTGCCGGCAGTAATAATTGGCACAGTCAATTTCTGCTGCATTTTAACACGAAAGTGTTTTATGCCGGGGTCCACCATGGCTCCACTCACGTATTTCCGTCAGGGATATGACGTTGTAAAATATAAAGACTAACAGTGGGCAAAAGAAAACAGAAGAAAAAGTTCCGTCACCGGGAATCGAACTTACGACCCCTCGCTCCGCAGCGCGAAACGATTCGGCCACGGACGGCACGTTCTTCGCAATACTAACGGCGAGCTATATATATACACCATTTGCCGGTGGCGGTACTCAGAGATCGGCGTTACAGCATGTTTTCGTTATCACTAGCGAGATGGCGCGAAGGGCTCGAAGAGCGCGCTTTAAAAGTCGCCGCCGTTGCGACGAGCGCCCGCCTCTACAGGGCGTGGTCGCTCGTGCGTGCGCTTATCTCGTGATCGCGGTGATTCGTACGTCTTGCGTGGAGAGCACGAAGGTCACTTGGCTGACTGCAGCGGCCGCTTTTGCGAAAGGAGCGCGGTGCTCACGCGGAAATAGGTTACAAATGTGACAGTTCGCTCTCATCCTGTGTATGTTCGTTCCGTGCGTCCTTTCTGCTTGAGCAGCGCGTTGCAAGTTTCGAGCTGCTTGCCGTTCTTCGCGTGACATTACAATTTGTTGTTGTAGCATTCATCCCTTCGCCCTTGGGGCGAAAGAATGCACAACAAACGCTCAACTACGTCTGTGAAGACACGTTTCACTTTCGTGTCGTACCGATTCCTATGACAGAGGGATAAGCCATGTTTTTTTTTCCGTCCCTCTTTTATTTAGTTATTTATTCTTATTTATCCTTTCTCTAAATAAGGAACTAATTACTCTTAGTGCTTAGGTGATGTGTCCAAACACATTAAAATAAAACTGCAGCGTCATTGCGAAAATGACTTTTTGTTAGCGCGTGTATAGCTAACATGAAAATACGGATAGAAGCAAAGGCTGGGTTAATTCTTTAGCGAGGCATTGAAGTGAGACCTCTTGCGTACCCTCTATGTTGTCGTTAAAAAGAAAAATAGGGTTGCGATGGAGGTCCTCGCACGATGTTCTAACAAAACACGGAGGCAGCATGGCACGGCACTGCACGCAAGAAAACTGCTGCTGCGTAAGAAGAACGGCGCGCTGAGGCAAGACGTGTCACAGCGCTGACAGGTCAAAGAACGTCGGTAATGGCGTTACAGGCGTCGTACCTCAATGATGCACGAGACGAGGCCGACGAAGAACTTGTGGAAATTGTCGGCGCTTGGCAGCGCTGCACTTAGCTTGACATACTGTCGCTTCCGATAAGACCAGCGTATGCACCGCAGTGTGGCAAGCACACACCTGCCCAGCAAGAACGCACGCGTGTGTGTAGTACTGTGTACACAGCGCTCATGCCATTATAGGCTTCCAAAGCAACGTCGAGCGGCGCCACTGCTCTCATCGCAACTGGGGGCATCCACGGCCACAACACTGCCGCCCCCGCTTCCGCGCACGCGCAGAGATCTCGGATTGCATCTGCGGTGCGTCACAATTTAACTATTGCTGACTAGCAGTGCACCGGGCCGAATGAGGAGCGCATGCGCGCACGTGTCCTTTCCGCCGCCGCTGGCAAATCCGGCGACAAACCGCCATCGCGGGCAGCGTCTGCCCCCAGTAACGCATAGCTCAGCCACGCGAGCGTCGCGCCCAGACTTGAGCTTGGGTTCCCTATAGTGGTCGCCAGAATGCTGCCCTAGCTTTGCAGAGCCGATTCAGTGGAAGGGTGATCCACCTTGATACAAAGCGCGAAGATAAAACACCAGCTAGTCGAGTCGCATACGCAATACGCGTAAGGATGATCTTGAGTGGCCTGGCTTGGATAGCATCCCCGATAAATGCGCTGTGCGTCTCTGCACATCCTTATGTACAACGCGCGAGACGCGCATGCGCTTTGGTACTGGGACAGTGCGACGGCGGCGGCGCCAATCCGCCTCTAGTGTCCTAATTTTCATCGCCAAGATATGGCTCTTATAAATAGCTCTGATATCAAGAAAAATTATAAAAAGATATCAGGCATAATAACTGCTGAATGTTCAAACGCGCGTAATCTATTTATTCGTTTATTTGAACATTGAAAAGCAATAAGCCTGAACGCTCTATTGCTCAAGCATTTGTGTGTTTTTGAGAAGAAGAAAAAATGGCGCAGGAATGTTATGATTTTGTCGGCTATATGCCAGAGTCGGAAGCCTACACTCTAAAAAAAAAGGGAGCGAGAAAGGAGCAACGGGCTCCGTTCCTCCTTCGGAGCCGCGACTTTCTCCTTTGCGGACGATTTACCCGTCGCGCCCTCTTGCGGCAAGCGCCAAGGGAGAAACTTTTCTCCTTTTCTCCTCAACCACGTGACTTGCGCGCGCGCGCATGCGCACGCCGAGTTCAATCGTGATTCCGCGCTGCGGAGAGCGGCTGCCCTTTCGCGGTCACTCGACAGCCTCAGACCGGACTATCCAGTGCTACCGATCTCGGCCAGTCGCGTGCAATTACTTGTACCTAGGATTGATGCGAGCAACACACGAGTGACGTTCATTGTTTTTGTTCTATGTTTTGAGTAACTTGTGTGGAGTTCTTTTTTTTTTTTATATAGGCTCGGCGTGTGCGCGATGCGCCGCATACTTCCGTGTGTCTCGTGTTGTTTGTATACGCTTGCGCACGATCTGCTTGTCATAAATACAGTAAGTCCCGCTTCACAAAACAGTCTTGTTTTAATGAACACCTTCGACGGTACACCAATAATTCAACTTTTTTCGGCGTTAACATACTTGGCTAGAGCACGCGTTTTTAGTTTTACACAGCACTTATAGCACTTATCAATGCAACAAGCAATATAAAGAAGCATGAAGGTTAATTTTTACAACATTTTAGCAAACGTGATACCACTGGACAGTGCATGCGTGAAAGTACGATAACATATAATTGCTGGAGTTTGACGTGTCGAAACCGCCGTATGATTATGAGGCACGCCGTAGTGTGGGACTACGGATTAATTTCTATCAACTGGGATTCTTTAACGTGCACCCGAACATAAGCACATGGGTGTTCTTTGCCTTTCGCCCCCATTGAAATGTGGCCGCCGTGGCCGCATTTTAACGTTAACCTGCATCATAATTGCACATATCTGAAAAATAAGTCAATGACTTCTGTCAATTAAGCCAAAATTCTCAATCACATGCATTTTGGAATACGCATGCCATCACTGAGAACTAGGACTGACTTTTGCACGCGCGCAGTATGTATCTCTCGTTCTCAGGATTTTGCTTTGGCGTGCGAAACTCAACACAAAATGCGCTTCTAATGACAGCTGTGCACAGTGGGTAATCGCTAACACTCTCACTCACCTTTGTGAAAAGAGTATTCCAAATCTAACGCAAGACAAACCACCGCCACAACAACTACACAGTTGTCGCACAATGACCACAATTTCACACGCCAGGCGAATACCGTGACGTAACAGTAGCAGAGCAGCATGTAGGTACAGCGTACTGAAATATTACAGAACACGTAGTGTGGGTAGCGTTCTTTTCCATAATTCGCGCGGTGTAGCGCCAGTTTCTCTACTCAAGTAATCGAGCTGCCGCGACGCCAAGAGCCACTGACATCGCTCTCGAAAGACCACCGTCCGGTGCGAGGCCATCTTGTCTTGTTTCTTCGCACGACCCGCGTTGTAACGTACGTATACACAAATGAGACGGCCGTACCGCATCAGAAGCATTGTCACTGAAGGGCTAGCAGTTGAAAGAATCCATGGCCCATCGTCATACTTGTGGTCAACGCATGAACAGAATGTGAACAGATGTTAACGCCAAACCACTCAACGAAGTCGACGCGACGAAGGCGACGGAATCTGAACTATGTTGCCGATGTTGCGCCATCACACAGTAACTATTGAAAATAAAGAAATAAGAAGAGAAATTTCATCTGTGGCCGCTGTCGGAAGATGGCGCTACTTCAAAATGTCGCCGGAATGGTATGAACGGTTCACATTATGGTCGTTTTCGCACTAACTAATCAACTCACTGTAATTATATTGTTCATTATCATGCGGCTTTAGATTAACTGGTGCGCTTGGCTAAGCCATAGCTAACATTTAATAATGTCGGCGTATATTGTGACGCAGCCATGAAATCGTAAAGAGTTGAAGAAAAATGACGCATCTTTGTGCCACTATGGTCCACTGTAATTCAGTGACTATATAAGGGCCAGCGCTTCTTAGAGGGGTATGTGTAAACGTCTATACGTATGCGTCTGTAGTGAATTGTTTGTGTTGTAGGTTTTATACATGCGAATGAATTGTGTATGTATTGAATTGAATGTGCGTACTATGTGTCTCCCTAGTGAACATGTGCGTATCAACTTTCCGGTGTCCTTGAGTAATCCATGAATGGGCCCACCTCCCCGAAATGCCGTGTGCAGTATCGACGTACGCCGCCTCAGTCAGAAACAACTTTTTTTTTTAGTACTGTTTAATCCCTCTAGATGGCGCCAGCTACCACCTACTTCGCGGCCGAGGCGCTCTCATAGCTCCACCTACTTATATGAAGTTGAACATCCATCTATCGAAACTATGCTCTGCTGCGCCGGGATTGTTTTGATGCGACACATTTTGGAGGCACAAACGCGTGGATAACGTCGCTACACCGTGTGACGCTTCGACAAATAAAGACAGCAAGCGTAACGTACAGTCTCCGGGTGAGAGCCCCTTTGCAGTATCCGTCTCTTTTAAAGTGAACGCCGTCTCGCTGGCCGAGCGAAACGTACGAGTTCCGTCGTTCCGTTTCGCGAGGTTTTCATCACTACAGGTTTGTCTGCTTGATTTTATTGTCATAGCGTTCGATATTAAGCTCAGCGGGACCGTTTTTTGTGACTGCCAGTGCCGCATACTCTTTATCAGTCGAGAATCGATGCGCTCGCTAGGCCTAAATCTATTGCTCGCTTCACTGGCTTGGCGTCAGCCATCTTGATTTTGACGGTTTCTCCATTGAAAAGGGAGGAACGGTTTCTCCATTTGAAGACGAACATTGGGGACATCACCGTTTCTCCCTTAAAGGAGAGAGGGTCACTCCATTTTTTTTAAGAGTGTAGTGCGAGCGCGATTCAGGGCGAAAGGCCACTTTCTCCTACTATGTTATCACTGCGGTGACTGAAGCGTACAGTGGTGGCAATTTCTCAGCTGCTCGGCGGATACAGTGGGAGCTTTGCCGTAGCTCAGGCTATAGAAATGACTTACCGTGATGCAACCTGGCTATACGCGCCGCAATAACTCCGGTGAGGGTATTGAAGAGCCACCTCATCAGGATAACTGTTGCAAAGCTTCGATTCCGGTGTGACTTTTTCATTCAATTACACGTTTGAATGACCTGCTTTCTATATTAAAAATACTTAACTGACATTCACTCTCAGGTTGCAGAGCAAAAATATAAAAATACCGCTGAGAGAGAAAGCAACTTTATTGTACACAATACTCTTCGTCCGGCCGTCGGCGGCACTACACTGGTTCTCGAGCACGGACCAATGCTTTACAGCTAAAATAGTCAGTTAGATGGCAATAATAAATAAAGAAAGAAACGGGGGCGCATTTTAGCGGAGTTAATTTGAATACGGCTTCAACGAAGAAGTTTCGTTGCTATTGTGTGCGTCTGTATACGGCCCACATTTGCGGCCGCATATTCAATTGGCAGCGTGCGGTAGCCGCCAAGTCTGCAGCCCGCTCAGTTCACAACGATAGGACGCACTTCACAATTCCAAATTACCCTCAATAAACCTTCGCTGCGGCCAGATCGTCCTCCGGAAATATCGGCGACCCAGTTTTCAGCGGCCTTCTTTGTTATGCCCACCTGGGTATTACACCTGCTTATGGCCGCAGTCTGAATTAAATACGGCCGCGTGCATCGCTTGAATCATGCATAGTGAGTGCGCCCGGAGGGAGCCCTCAGCAGGTAGGGCAACGGCGCTGCCCCGATACAAAAAACGAAACGTCTTCCTTCGCCACCTCCTTCCGCCCGCCAGCTGTCGCTCCCGCGTCCTTTCGGCACAGAGCGCAAGCTCCGGCTGCCCCCGCGCCACCAGTCGCACGGCGCTGGCCGCGACGGGTAATTACCGCATTTGTAACATTTGGAGAGTGCCGCGCCGTCTTGGCGGGCGGCCGCGCGCGTGCGGTTTTCCCGCGACCAGCCGATGCGCACTTGAGAGCGCACCGCGGCGGGCGTCTTAGCGTTCTCCGCGAGCCCTTTCGAATACGTAGGGCCGGGCCTAATGGAAGGTGCAACTTAATTACGCCTCCTTTCCATTTATGAACGGTAACTGCTTACCACGCGCTGCCCAAGGTTCGGCTCGAGTGCGAGCTGTATAAGCGCGCGTCTCGGCGCCATCGCCGCATGTGGTGTTCTTTCGGTGCCTAGTAATCATTACGGGGTGGTTTGTTTCTGCGGGGGCAGCACTGTTCCCTATACTGAGCGCATCCATTACGTCTCGAAGAGGTCGTTTCTCGTCTTGCTCTCCCCGCGCGAACACTGTGCGCCCCTTTTCCGTGTACACGGGAAGGCTTAGTGAAACAACGTCGACGTTTGAGAAACGGCTTTCGCGCGCGCGGACGCGTTCATTACGAACCACGAAAAGAAAGGTGGCGAGGGATGGGGCAGTTCGTTCGTACGTAAAGCCTCGCAAAAAAATTCGGCGCAATTTATTTTATTTATTTCTCGCTACTTTATGCTCTCAATATGAATCGCTTGAGAAACTTGGGATTATTATCCGAGCGCTCGTGGGCAGCAGTCAGAACGGATGGTACTGCTAACGCGACTGAGCAGAAAGCTCGGACACACCTGCCATTTGAGAAATATTTCTGAGAGGCAGCTCAACCAATAAGGAAGGAAAGAAAGATATAGATAGATAGATAGATAGATAGATAGATAGATAGATAGATAGATAGATAGATAGATAGATAGATAGATAGATAGATAGATAGATAGATAGATAGATAGACAGACAGATAGACAGACAGACAGACAGACAGACAGACAGACAGACAGACAGACAGACAGACAGACAGACAGACAGACAGACAGACAGACAGACAGACAGACAGACAGACAGACAGACAGACAGACAGACAGACAGACAGATAGACAGATAGATAGATAGATAGATAGATAGATAGATAGATAGATAGATAGATAGATAGATAGATAGATAGATAGATAGATAGATAGATAGATAGATAGATAGATAGATAGATAGATAGATAGATAGATAGATAGATAGATAGATAGATAGATAGATAGATAGATAGATAGATAGATAGATAATGGTGTCCTCGGCTGCAAAGCATGCAGCTGAGGACACCATTTATTTAATACGACTGGTTAAGTTCAATCAGCTATGTAACTTATTCAAAAGCTAGCTATTGTTAAAAAAAAAAGAAAAATGTTGTGAAGCGTACACGTATTTGCCACATTATTTTGTTGACCGTAAGTACCCGGATGTGATCGAATTTTTCTCCACATTTCTGCAAAGGCCTCTGAATAGAGCTTCAAATGACAGTTTAAGAGTGTCGGAAGAAAAAAAAGCTCAAGATCCGCCTGGTCTCCCTATATCCTTGCATAATGCGTTAAAGTCGCTAAAAGATGAAAGACAAAGATACAAAAAAGAATTCATAAAGCATCGATCGGGCAACGAAATATTGCACGAAAAAAAAACGAGAGAGAGACATACTTTTAGCCAACATGTTAATAGCGCTCGGAAGGAACCGTAACTATACTATACTCGGAATTCCTCATTACGCTTTCTCTGCACCGTTCGCTAATACTATGCGGTCAAATACCGTATATCGGCTTTCATGGAGCAGCAAGGCATGTCAAAGAGCCTTTGCCTGGCAAGCGATCGCCTAGGGGTATATTGTTTCACGCGCGTGACGTTTCTGCCTGGATGGTGTCACAAATGTAATTAATGAAGTTCGGTGACAGCAGGGCTATTTTTCATTGCATGCGGGTCCTTGAGTTCGTTCAATCTTCTCGGCAATTCATAAGCGCTCGCACGAAATAAAGCTCTCCGTCTTTAACCGCGAACCCGCAGCGACCGCAGTGCCCGCTAGCATCTGCTGCAGCACACTTTTCGAGTTGAAACATGCAAAAAAAAAAAAGAAATGTATATGAACGCGTGGAATTAATTGGGATTACAATCTTTTACCAATCTGGTAAAAAATCTCCGCCTTTGCGCCAAATGCATCAAAAATACAAACTGTTCGGTACGATTTATTAATAAATGGCTGCAAAGCGTTTCGTTCGCATGTGCTCCGTGCCATTAGCCGACCGCCTTCGCTATGAAAATACGTCCTGCTATATTTGGCTTTAAAATGTTTTATTGCGATTGCAATTATATGGACTCTCTCGGTTAAATTTTGCCGTCGCCGTCGCCGTCATGCCCCGGATATGTATGTATATACATAAATAGCGCACAAAGAAAAATAAAGCAAAAGAAAAAAAATTCTGAAGTAACCGACGGCGGATTCGAACCAGCAACCCCTCGCTCCCGAGCAAGCTGCGTTAGACAACTCAACCACACACCATGTATGCGCCGGCGAATCAACGGCGAGCTATTTATATGCGCCATGTCCCACTGGGGGTAACCAAATCTCGGAGGAGCGTGAGCTCCTAATATTCTTTCAATTTGAAAACTGCCCTTGAGACGCGCACGACAAAGAGGCCCTTTTCTGTACCCACTCGTGATGTGGAAGGAAAAAAAAACAAAGAACACCAGGCACACTTTGCACCGTGTGGCTGGAGACGCAGGCGGTCACTCCACGCGCCGCAGTTTAAAAGAAGAAGAAAGATTTAAGAGCGTCTGATTCTCCATTGTCGACACTTGCAGCGCGTTGCTCAAACCCATAGGCGTAACAACTGTGACAGTTGTTAGCTCACGTTTGTCCTGTGCATGCCTGTGCGTTCTTCTAGGGCGTCCTGCTTTGTGCTTCAGCGGCACGCTGCAAGTATCGAGCTGCTTCTGGTTCTTCGTGTGACATTCCAATTTCTTGCTATCGCATGCATTGCTTCGCCCTGCGGCGAAACTGTGACTTTTTTAAATTAACAATTCTAGTGTATAAGTTTTTTTGTGAAAGCGGGTACAGTTCCTTGGCGAGATGGACTGTATAAACTGAAATTTTTAGTCAGTAGCGAGATGCCCGGTCCAATAGCCAAGAAACCTTTGGCATTGATTGATCGTTCGGGAACTGTGCGTGATTCGTTCCACATTTACACAGCCGTCGGCAGGAATTGCACGATCGCCAGTCCTGCATGAAAATAATCGCTGTTCGCCCAAATACCAGCTGTGACGTGTACGCAATTTAACTGATAAAGCTAGCATAGCGTCCGGAAGTCTCTATTCGGCGTGTCACAAGAAACGTGGGGTCAATTTTCAGCTGTGGATGTATGCGCCTCACATTGCAGACTGTCGGCCGCGACCAGCGCGGATCTCTCTTGCAAATCTGCTCGGTAACGTAGGCGGCTCTGTTTTCCTGTATTTTGCGCCATGCTAGAATGCTTCAGCGCCTATTTTCACTTTATGTAGGGAGAAACTGTAGCCAGAAGGAATAGCCGTGTGCTTTCTTCGATTTACCTGCGTGGCAGCTCAAAAAACGTCGGCATATCCGCACGTGCTTTGTGTCTACGTAGACCAATCCGCGGCAAAACAGGCTCTCAGAAACCTGTAATCCTTTGCACCTGTTTCGAACATGCTAGCGCCACGCTTCTGAGCGAATGCGCGACCCGTGTTATTACGCACACACGTCGGCCGCACGCGTTCGCGAACAGGGATTGGCCACCGGTGGCAATTCTGTTTTTCAGCTCGGCCGTCGGAAGCCCAAGGCAACCGTACACCGGCAGCAGCGCTGTCGGGATCCCGGCGGAGGCATTTCCTCGTCGAACCGGTGGCGGGCCCGCCGACGCAGAGCGCGTTTTTCTCGGCGCACGCCAAAGTGGGATTCGATCGCAGTGCAACTCATTAAGGAGGCTTGCGTCCTCGTTTCTTTCAGAGGCGCTTCTACGTTTCTTTTTTTCCCATTTCTTTAATCAAGCCAGAATCATTCCCGCAGCTGGTTTTGCCGACGAGTTCCTCCAGCAGCCTCCCGTCTTTTATTTTGTATTCCTACCATGCAGCGACCCGAAGAATGGCTCCCTAAATTCGAAATTTCCTCCCTTTAGAATTTATTCTTCGTCTTTTAGATTCCATTACTACTCCTCGTTAAAGAAGTGTTCCAAGGTGGCTGTTGCCAATGATTCTTTCCAGTCACCACGCCACTGTCCTTATTGATACTTTCGATGACAAAAGTAGCGCTATCTCTTTGGACTGGCATTAGAGCTTGTGTCACGAAGTTCTTTTCCGCCAGAAGTGTGCTTAACAAGTTTCGCGGTCCCCTATATCCGCCATACTCGCTTCACTGAATAGCATGCCCGGCCTTCTTCCTTAAAGAAAACGGCTGAAGTAAACTTGCTGTTGTGACACGGACGACTGCAAGTAAAAGAGACGCAGCACACACACTTGCGATAACTTCCTCCCGCTTTTGTTCGTTCTTGTTCTCAACTTTGTCCAGACTCTTGATATCGACACCACCTCGAGCTTTTCTTTCATTGAAGCTGTGGACAAAGGTCAATATCGTGGCTGACGCGACACCATGCCGGGAAGTTGGTATTGTCAATGGTTCACTTTTTAGGAGAGAACGGGTTACTTGGTTCAGTCTACCCACTTCCGGCTTCCTGCCCATGGCAGATGTATACGAACTTGTTCCGCTGAAGAACACTTTGTCGTGTGATCTCTAAAAGCCAATGAGGCTGCACAACTGTTTGGAACACCATAAATATGTACATTGCTAACGGCGTCAGCTGCATCAAACCAACATAATTTCCTGCGCACTACGAAATTACAACTACCACGTAACCATATTTCATACCTATTTAGGACGCTTTTTTATGCAGTTGAAAGAGGGAAAAATAGGCGAGGTTCAAAAAATTTGTGCAGCTCTCAAATTTTCCAATTGTATTGTAAATTTATTACTCATATCTGTGAACTATCCCCGCATGAATCATATGCGTCTGTGCAATGCGCTTTATTGGCGCAAAAATTTTGCTTGGCCCTTCATTCCGCCTCTATCACACACCATACCATTTCGCACGGCACACTGGGCCCCTAAATATGGCACAGAGCCAAATTTATATTACGAATAGCTACGTAGAAGGAGGCGATAAATCACAGTGACCTTTAACACAGCGCTGCCTCTTATGCTTTTGTGGTTTCTATGCTCACACCCAACTGGAAAAAATGTCTCGGACGGCAACCCATTTTAAGCGGAAGGTCGTCTACGATGTCCCTCTCTTAACCATTTTGTTCGCTTTATTTTCTCCCATTGCTATTTCGCTTTATTTCGTTGCACGCCGACGACGCCTGAAATAATCTGGTGGCTCCGACAGAAACGCCTCCACTGCCTCCCTCTTGCAGTTTTCGTTTTTCGCGGTCCTCTCAATTCTACTAAATGGGTTCGGAATCTAGGCAGGGACAATTTATCTACACGCTTCAAATCCCTCGCTCCCAAAGTTGCGTGCCGCCCTACTCACGGCCCTAATCGCGCCATTTTCTTCCCCCTCTTTGATCTCATTCCTTTCCACCGTCCCTTTGTACGCAACTACCGCAGCAGGAAAAAGAAAGTGTAAGGACGATCTAGGCGGGACATTTCGAGTCTCATTGTGCCGATTCCCTTTGGCTCCCCCTCACCATCCGTCTCCGAGCTGGCGTCCTGATGAGCGCCAAAGAGTGGCACCAAATGATGCCCCCCCCCCCCCCATCCCCTCCTTCCCATTTGGTGAGCAACACAAAAAGTGTAGCACGCTGGCTATGGCACGACAAGGCAGGGATTAGGTCGCAGCGCTGACGTATTACTTGCCTGGAACCATTGACCTTGACAAATGCACGTCATCCAGTGGTCTGTGTTCTAAGGCGAAGCTTTAAGGCCCTTTATGGATAGTTTTGGAGATACATTTCGTCTAAGCTCTGCATACTGCGCATGAACGCAGTGACGTCAATCTACGCCTCATATACAACTCGGTGAAGTCGCGTCACGGGATATATATGTAGCCTAGTATTAGTTTAAAAACTGTTTAAACTATATATTCCGTTCCCTTAGCGCCACCTTCATTCTTGCGTATATATAATCGACTTCGGTCGACAATGGCGTTCCAATGTGTCTTCTTAGTACACTCACGAGATTTGTAATATTTGCCCAAAGTAGCAAGTGAAATCATCAGCACGAGGTCATTCGGTAGTAGCAAGAGGAATTGCGTTGTTCAACTTCTCGGGGGCCGGATTTAGACGACGCGATACTTACGCATCGATCATGTGTTTATCAGCGAAACTGTCGACCAAGAGGCCGTTAAGCACGCGTGCTACCTCGTCGACCATAGATCGAAATAATGGTTAATCACGTGGACATGTCGTACTCTAAATTGTACATTGTAGTTACCACGCTTTGTGTTTCACTGTGCCGTTCTCAAAAAATAAGGAAGCTCCACTTACTGTCACAGGCATTAGGAATCTGTTCTTTTACAACTATGCACATCCGCGTGTGTCCTCCTCGAGGGAGGTGCGTGAGATAAGGCCGAAACGGATGTATCCTCATTGGCTATCTTGCGTGGATCGCAACCAGGCTAATAGATGAAGAAATAAAGGAAAGCAAGCAGGAACGAGACGAATGTGCAAATGCAACACGCTGCAACTTTTTTTTTCCGACGTTCCGGAAAGAGCGCAGCAATGCTTCTGTAACCACTAGAATCACTTTCTGTCGGAACGAGAATACAAAGCCATCTGCGCCGACGCCGAGCGAGTACTGATCTAATGAGGATCATGAAGCGCACTACGTCGTCCGCCGCTTCTTCCGCTTTTACTTGTGTACGCCCATCCGTGTTTATATATGCGTGAGCATATATGCACCCGCGCACGCACACGTGTGCAGACTCGCCTCCAGCCTATATTACGTAAATGTAACTTGCCCTAGTACATATACAGTATGGCGCCGTGGAAGAAGTTCTTGCTTGTTTTTCGCAAGTACACTCAAGCAGTGACCCTGGTGCATTAAGCGCAGAACCGGATACGTGCGCCTCTCATGCGACCAATCGGGCAAGCGAAGACCCGTAGCACTTTAATAACAAAAGGCGTACGCGCGGCACTCGTGAAATATATGCTCCATAACGTCATGAGCAGCAGGGTGCGTAGGTTATCATACCGACGGCTGGGTATATCGGTCGCAGACGGAAAAGGGCAGTTCCGGAAACGCGGCGAATAATTGGGTCGGACAGAGAAGCGCACCCATGACCGCCGACTCCGACCAACGGTGGGTTCAGCGTTGAGCAGAGACGCCCGGGGTGCACAATGCGATTGCGCCGAGCTAGAAGATGAGTTCATTTCGGAAATGGAAGGCCGCCGCCGGACGAGTAGAATTTAGTACGCGCTTGGAGCAGCTATCCCTGCTGTCCTGAGGAGGAAGATGAACAGGAAGAAGGAAGCCAGGTTGCGGAGCAAGCTAAGAACGAGAGACGAAAAATAGCCACGATGGCGGGGATGGGCCTGTCACCCAGGCAGCAGCGCCATCAGACGAGCGTGGAAATTAACTTTCGCGCTCCCGCGCATTGTCTAAGCTCAGGAAGACGCATGGAGTGCGCGCGTCCTTTTGTTTCACGGTTCGGAACATGCTTCCACGCGAGAAACGAAGCTTGCACGAGAGGAACATAGGCGGTACAGACTGGGTTCAAGAACTTTACATTTGGCAGGAAAAAGGTCGCGCAGCCGCTTCGATTAAGCGCGCGCACTGGGCCTTAATTCAGGAATATGATCGTGTGGCCGCTCTGCCGAAACTGATGCGCCTTACTTGAGGCGTAATACATCGAGTATT
Organism: Rhipicephalus sanguineus; assembly: GCF_013339695.2. Taxonomy (NCBI): domain Eukaryota; kingdom Metazoa; phylum Arthropoda; class Arachnida; order Ixodida; family Ixodidae; genus Rhipicephalus; species Rhipicephalus sanguineus. The sequence goes on from NC_051176.1 coordinate 286,815,751, forward strand.
GAAAACACTGCAAACACTTGTTTCACCTACACACAGATATATATATATATATATATATATATATATATATATATATATATATATATATATATATATATATATATATATATATATACGTACGCGTACGCCCACCGCCCTCCTTCTCAAATTCCCAGGTAATTCTCGCTTGTCAAGTCACCAGCATGACAACTATAGCATACATCACTCAGCGCATGTCCAATTACTGTGCCAGCAGTGGAATCGTGCACATACTCTGTATTGTTAAGAATTATCGTCTTGTATCGAATCTGAAAGGGCGGCTTACCTGGTTGCCTTCTGACGAATTCAGCCAACTTTTTCCTGACGTTTCGTGTGGCGGGAGAGAAATCCTCGCTTGCAAAACTGCTCCTTGCCGTTCGCTGCTGGTCGCCTTTCTCAATGTTATGTCTCGCGTCAGGGTCGGCTGAAATATATCTTGGGTAAACAATTCAGGCCCAACACTTCTCTGCAAATCTGATATAGCACCCAGTGTTTCGATATGAAATATTGAATCGACGTGAGTTGCTGACCTCCTTTGATTTCTATCTCTTTATTAAAAAAAATAAAGTTGCGTTATTGGTTATAATACGTGTTGTTCTTTGTGTCAAACGTCACGGCTTAAACTGTTTTCAAAAATGCGCGATAATCCTCTCATTGACAGCATATATATGTGCATTACAAGGTAAAATTAGCTTAATATTTAATTTGCTGATCGTGCGGTAAACACATCACGGCGAAGTTGCAATATGCTTGCGGGTGCATCAATTACCACCCTAAATAGCCAGGCCCAACCAGCCTGAAACTTATGAAACCACCACCGCAATCGCAGATAAGTGCAATCCCAGAACTCATATTAAGTTCAAACAGAAAACAGATGCTTAATTTGATAAAATCGAGGTTCCTATCCTCGTTATGCAACACGATTGCCAGACACATTCGTGCAATTTGTGCAATTTGTTCGTTAAGAAGTGTGTGTTTTAGGTTAAGTTTGACTCTTGCTTAATGTTTGGGATACGTCGACGTCCTATTTCGTATTCTAGGTGTGCACTGGCAAAAAGGAAAATCACACTGATGGCCACGCATTTTTAAATTGTCCCGCGGACCAAGCACTTTTACGCAGCTGACTAGGCAGCTTTCGGGTTCTCTGCATATTTGTCATCCGAAAGACGCCAATCAACTGCTATCGCGGACGTGTTCGGGGAAGTCAGCTGCCAATGACAAACGCTTTTTACGGACTAGCACAATTCTTATTTTAGCCAAGAGGACATGCAGGCATATAGGATTTCATAGTGTTTCTTACTGAAGTTTTGAAACATAGATGAATAATGTAGAAGAAGACGAAAATTTGCGTCAGTGTTTCTTTATGTTTCGAAAAATTGCCATTGGAAGAAAAACGGCAGTGGTGACGAGGCGTCTGCCTTCAGCGTAAAGTTATAGCAGGTTTAAATTCACACGTACCGTGTGTTCTCCAAACAAAAGACGGGCTTTCTTTTGCGGTTCAACTTGTGAAACTGGCAGCGAAGTCTCAGCTGCCTTTTTCAAGTGGGCTTCTACAAAGCTGAATGCAATAAACGCCGAGCAAGAACTTACATTCTGTCTTAAACATACGCTTGTCATTGCTCTTACCTGATACAGAAAGAATTGTGGGCATGTCTGTTCGTGTTGTGTCCTTAATTTTTCATTCTCTGCTAGCCGTGCTAAACTGTGCTACTGCTGCTGCCATATACTTGTATTTTCTTCTCTCAACGAGTTATGACAAATTTGTCCTACCGGCCAGTCAAGCTGTGTCCGTGCGGAAATGTAATAGAAGTCCGATTTTGAGCGAGCGGATTCTGACAGATCCTAAATCACCCCGTTGTCAAAAAAAGAAAACTGAAGAAGAAAAATAATAGTACTTGCTGGTACTGTCGCAACCACAAACAGTGCAGTGAACAGGAAAGCAATTTAGCTGGCGATATCGGTGAAACTCACATAAACGCGCAGGACGCCAGAATGTAGTTCGTCTTGGTTTTGACAGCAGGTGCCTTTGGTTTGTGCGCACTACAATGTATTCGGTGGAGCGCACCAGCGCAAGCGCTCCCATAAGTTTTCGCTGGTAAGCGTCCAAAACTTGTCCTCGAACGCTGCTGTAATGACACTTGGGAAAGAAACAAGGATTTCAGACCCGCTATTCACCAGCCAAGTGCCACATTTCCAGCGGGTATCCTGTAAAAAAAAAAAAAAACTTTCAATCCTGCTGGTATGACAGCGGTCGGGTGCCCTTGCTTTCCCTTCATCACATCTTTACTCAGGCGCCATTTATAGCATTAAATAATGCCTCTCTTATTGGAACTTCTTTCTCTTGCCGCTGAATTACCGAAAACATTGCACTGTGCACGTAGCACAATGGAATGGACGTTGTGCACTTTGTTTAGTATAGTATAGCGGGTTTTCTACGAAATGCGTTTGAAATTTTTGTTTCATAGAAAAGCAGAGTTAATTAAATTACTTCTTCTGAATTGTTTTTACAAATGTTTACGTCCTATAGTACAGTTGTTGTCGAAACAAGTCCCAATTAACGTTCCACACTTGGGTTTCTTGGTATTTATTGGGGTGAAAGAACAAGCGGTTTTTTTTACTTCCGTCATCCTGTGTATGACTCTGTAAACACCATGGACTATCTTGCCAAGATGTCAGCGAAAGTATTTACTCCCGCTGATCATTAAATTCATCGTTTTTGTCTCTTTTCAGTCACCGAGCCAGAGTAAACCAAGCAGAAACCGCATGGAACAGGTGAACCAGTGCTCCCGTAGTCGCTTTCACGCTGCACACCTACCGCACTCTCGAGCTTATGCGCCCTGCGATATTCCTTTTTCCCGCTCTTTATAGTAGCATTCATATTCTTAAAAGTTCAAAGACTCGCAACACACCTGTTTCTTGCGAGTCTTTGATCTCTTGCCTGTCTGAGAATTTTAATTGCGCAGAATTTCAAGCAGTTCACTACTTCTGCCTCTCTCCCATCGCACCATAGTGGTCGCATGCGCACCATATGACAGCAACCAGCTTGTCCTGCGGTATAGCCATTGATGGGCTTGCTGTGAAGCGCATAAATCCAACCTTGCCCTTGTACTTCTATCTAATTCTTCAGGCCACTTTGTGTACGTACTCTGCACCCTGTTTTTTTTTTCCTCTCCTCGTCCGAGTTCCTCACTGAAGCACTCAGGGGCAGCGGAAGGCTAATGAGCGTTATTCTAAAGTGGAACGAGTAAGCCTAATGCGCCGGCGCCTTCCGGCCAAGGGGCATGCGCAGTCCTCGTCACCCTCTCTGTCCTCTCACCGAGCCAATTTTCGCGTACGGCCACTCCAGAGTGCCACAGGAGGTCTGCAAATGTCCAAATTTCAACGAGTTTGAAGCTTAATTGAGGCAATCATAAATTCAAGAGGTTGCCGCAGTGCGTCGTCGGACGCGCGATGAAGACACGCGTTGAGCCCCACTGGCCTCTCACACTTCCGGTAGCTCGCCAACCGTGCCAGTGCAGTGTGTCGCGAAGACTTGCGTCATTCTCACTCTCGTTCTTCTCCTGGCCAAACGACGTCCATTATATTCCCGTCCGTGCTGATGCCCTAAAACGCAACGCGTAGCATGCATTACTCCTCGGAGTGCCACGCCAACACGTCCCTTCTGTATCCACCATTTCCGCGCACATTTGTTTACTTTTACTTGTTTGCATAAGCCATTACGTGGATGCAGGGCACTGGCGAGCAAGCGGGCTCGGCGTGCGCGTGTGATAAATGGCCTTTCTCCGGCGATCGCCTCGCCGTATCAGCGCACGCGTCAGCGAAGCGCTGTCCTTGCATATTTTGCACCTGCAGCCGGCAAATTGCGGCGCCTCCGTTGAAAGAGCCACCGAGAAACTGGCCGCGGGCGCTTTTCCTATAGATGTAATATAGACGTCCAGCGCTAGCATGTAGACGAGGGACGCTGGCTTCAGCTGCATGATCGTGAGGTGTGTAGCATAATTGTTTGCTTGGGCGCGGACAACTCATGCTGCGTCTACTAACACTTTCCCGTTTATTGTTCTCGATGAGACTGCAAGGCAAAGTAGTTTCCGCTTCCAAAAACGCCTTCTGAATACTTTTTCTGAGTGCTAAAGCCTACAGTCAAGCGCAGCCTTTGCTATCTCAAACACGGCTTTTCAAAATGAAGTATGACGTGCGATAATAAAAGAAGAACTTTAAAAGGAAGAAAATAACCCGCCGTGGAAGCTTAGAAGCTAAGGTGTTGGCAAACAGAGCTCGAGGACGTGGGCGCGAGTTCGGACAACGGCGGCTGCGTTTCGATGGGGTTGAAAAGCAGAAACACCCATGAGCTTAGATTTAGGTGCACGTTAAAGAACCCCAGGATTAACTGCGGGTCAGGATTAATTCTGAACCGTTCATTACGTACTACCTCATAACCATATCGTGGTTTTGGCACGTAATACCCTATAAATTACTTTTATTATTGAAATGAAGCCGTACGAACACAAAAAAAAAACACTTAAGGGCGAATTTTGCGGCCAATTCACCAATCACGAGAGGTACACGTACCACGCCAGAACATAACCAAAATGCAATCTGCGTAAAAAGTCGAAGAAAGAGAAGCGTGTCGACAGCCACAGTCACTCTATGTTCATTCCTGCCATACAAATATATCAGTGAACAATGCCACCTAGCATTGTTTCGTATGCTTTTACTCCTACAGCACTCTTTTATTACGCACAAATCTACAAGGACACCGCTTAGAATAAGCGGAGCGGATCTGCAAGCCGATGCAAATGAGGCTGACGAATTGTCCTGAAACACTTACAGCCGTAGAACGCAAGCGCCGCATAGCACGTGGTTCTAAAACGTAGTCGCACCGGTATTAAGTATGTGCTAAGTGTTCCTACATCCCAATGTCATAGGGTTGTTTATACATCTTCTACAAGCTAGGTTGTGTGCAAGCGTACATTGTCGTAGTGGAAACAATGATTAACAATGTGAAAACAGCGGAAACAGTGATTAAAGTAACACAAAACAGTGATCAAATTATCACAACATGCAGCGTGAAATAGGTGCCTTTTGTTTCTCCCTGGCAAAGAATGGTCAAACTAAAGTGCAACGCCGATTCAATCTCAACAGCTTGTCATTAAGTCGTGCGGTTTGCAGCCACATTCAACCTCTTTCTAGGTATGTGTGCTCTTCAGATACACAAACCTAGAAAATGTACGGTCGCGTGCATATGTTGTAGAACACTGGCACTGCAACAAAAGCTTTACGGCCATCTCATGAAGAAGGGTGATATTAAGTGAGCTCCGCCACAATTCAAAAGTGTTTTGTGGCGAAGCATACAAAAAGAAATCGGAAGGGGCCTTTGTCACGGGACATAGTGTTCCTCCAAAAAACGTGTTTTTTTTTTCGAGGATGGTTGTCGCAGACCCCTAAAAATGGCTCCACGGACCCCTTGGGTTGAGAACCACTGCCGTAGACCTTAGGGGGATAGCCAAGCATCAGTTGTAGGACAACACAATATTCACTTTGCCGCTGAGTCATTATGCTAAGCGGCACTTTCAGCACTTGTAAAGCTAAATAGCATGACATACATGGATTTAAGATCGAGAGCGTCATACGGAAGCGTCAGTTTTCATTAGGCCAAGAACTTGGAAATTAGAATGGCGCATTATAGTATATATTACACAAATGCCCTGTCGTGCCTGTCGCTTCTTTCTACATACGCTTTTCCTCAGAAGCCTTCCAAAGCCACCAGTCGCTTCCGTCCTTGTAGCACAACTGCAGTGACATCTTATGGGTTGCGCGTGATTAAACTACAGTTTCCATTACGCCATAACTTGCGAATGATGCAGTGCATTTATATGCATACGTAAACATTACGCGGCATTGCAATTGTGACCTGTTCGGCGCTTAATTACTGCTTGCATAGAAATCTAATAAAGACAGTTGTAGGCACACAATTTATTTTTGTAGCATTACACGCGCCACTTAACGAAATTTTTGCTTCACATAGGTTCCTACAAGTGCGTTACATCTGCCTAATTTCTCCTTTCGCAATTCTGCGTAATTTCTTTTTTTCTTCTACTGCTGCGACAGACGCGGTTGTTTATACACAGATGTTTAGCGCAGGTACGCTTGCGAAGCATATAATATAGACGCTCGTAGTAACACCAATTAAATCTTAGATGAACATAGAGAAATGTTGTTAAATTCCTCTGAGTGGAGCGCTTCAATGAGCCAGAGTTAAAAGGGTGTATACATTGTTCGCCATTGTTGAGCTCAATGAAAACAGTGAAGGCGAGAACAGGGCATCAATAACCAGCATAATCTTGCTTAGTGCCAGTTGATGCTATCTTTGGTTTAGAAAGTGTGCTCCGTCAGAGACAAAGCGGTGCGACGGGAAGGGTACAGGAGCAAATAAAGAAGTAAAGAGGAAGATGCTGGTTGACCGCAAATCGATTGAGTCCCGGCTCCAAGAAAGAATATAAGAAAACGCTTGGGATTGGGGCGGCATAGAAACCCATTGTGCACAAGCGGAGGGGAAACGGTTGCGTGACTTTGAGCTCCCGCCCAGTTTGACCTTTGGAGGCCTGCTTGAGGACGGCCGGGAAGTGTGCGACGGGGACTCGAGGTGCTCGACTCCCTTCGCGGCGGCCATGTTCCGCGCCGAGGCGCAGGCCAGGACTCCGGCGTCTGATTAAGGCCGCTGTCCGATACTTTAATTGAACCGCTGCGACGCCTCTGGCAGAAAAATCGAGAGGCGCGAGAGAAGCAAAAGCAGGGCACCTGAGTGGAAGGAAGTGCGTTGGCAGCCTTAATTAATGGCCTCGAGGAGAGCTCTGACGGACGAGGGAGAGGACGTCTAGGTAAAAAAAGGGCCACCCGCCCTGTCATTTGGGCCGCATGTCAGGAACGTGTCGGGGAACATGGCGCCGATAACACACATCCGCGAGTCGCATCTGTCGTGTGGCCCTGGACAGTGCGCAGTCTGGATATGTCTGGAATGCTGCGCGCCGGGGCTAGCTAACCAGAAATATTGACAGCCGATTGAAGTTGCCCCACTCGCAGGCTCTCTGTCCTCGCCATTTATTTGTCGTAGCCTTTGCTTTTGTTCTGTGGACTGACGTTTTCTTTTTTCCTCCCTTGAGGTTTCCCCGCCTGCCACGCACGGCCGAGCACCGACAGGCTCTCGGTCGGGGAGATGCGAAGGGCGAGTGCGGCGTTGGATCGAGAATACGAGGAGGGCACGGCTCGCGAAGCGCAACTTCTGATGGCGAAAGTGTGTTTCTCCAGTTAACGTCACCGCCTGTATTTGCTGCTGTATCGACATTTGCGCTTTGTTTTGCGCTGCCGAAGAGGACGGCGCAGCGGCAGCGCGCTGCCACCGAACGCCGAGCGAGCTCCGGAGATTTCGCGAAGCTTTTGGCTGGAGCGCGTTTGCGAAGCTGCCAACGAGACGGAAAAGGGAGCCGGGAAGCCGTAGCGCTTGCGACTCTGCCCAGGTGGAATCGCGGGGCTCGAGTGGCGCGTCCGGGCGCTTGCAAATGGGATTTCGGCGCCGCGTCCGCACGAGTGGGGCCTTCGGCGGGATTAGCCACGATGCCGGCCGAACGACAACGGGAAGCTCTCAGCCGGAATTAGCCATCGTTTCTTCCTATGGCTCATCCAATTTGGGAGCCTTCGTGAAGAGCGCAGGGAAGACACGCAACAAATGAAAAACATGCAGATGCCATCACCGCTTTTATTGCTCTTGTTTCGTGCGCTCTTATCGAGAGGAACTTGCGCCCCGCTCTCTCAACGGTCTGCGTTTTAGCGGCTATGCTGAATCCTCGTTCCCTTGACATTAGCTAACAACTTGTTTTCTTCGCGACCATGCCAGCGTTAAATCTGTTTTTATACCGGCTTAGCGTATAGAACGAGAAATTGTAAACTTCATTTATGGCTCCTCGCGTGACGGCGAGTAGAATAGCAGGGACAGCACTGAGTACGGCGCCACTCTCCACCTTTGCTTCACGACGTTAGTGCTTTCAATTTTGGCCGCGAAGTTTAAGCAAGATACACGACGCACATTCTAAGCCACCCCACGCACTTTTGCGGCCATACTACGAAGTCGCAAGAGCGATACAAGAGGATAGCGCGCTTGCCTGTGCTCGCGCACAAAAGGGAAAAAAAAAAGAAACAACAACATTGTAATGCCCTGAATTCGAAATCCGCACATGAAGAAAAGGAAAGCCTCGCGGTCTTTCCTGCCGTGACTTGACACGCAGCCAAAGTTTTTCGCACTGGACGTTTACTACGTAATAAGAAGAATCTAACCTGCGCGCCTTGAAATGGGAACAAGAACAAGAAAGCAAACACGAAGAAGAAAATGCAAACTGCGAAACAGCCTTCCCTTATTGCGTTTGCGCCACCAAGCAGGAGAGCTCGAGCTCTTTGTTTTTTGTTCAATATGTTTGGGCCATTGCTTGGTTCTGTTTAAACTCGCCACTTCTTCCGCCCTCTCCAATTCCTCCGCCGTGCGGGGAGAGACCTGAAAATTTGATGATTATGCAGGTGGACGCGTGGGTTATTGATATTAAATTCCTTCGCGCGGCCGTGTGCTACCTTGGCTTTTGCAAAGTGAATGTCGTTTCGTAAGCTATACTGCCTTCCCAATATATGCTCCAGCTCTTACCGCTCGCGGAACGCCCGCCTTTCGGTTTATGTACGTGGCGTGCGCAGTCCGTTTTCGTTTATCGAGCAGAAAAGTTTGCATAGTTGCGGGAGTGCCATCTATAGGCAGCAAGTCAAATCTTTGGAGGCAAAAGGCACGTTGGTAGCTTAGCAGCGGGCAGCGGGCAGCATACTTCAGCTCAGGACACCTTTTTCGCCACAGGGTACGCGGGCTGTGAAGAGTGCTCCCTCTCTTTATCTGCGCAATATTCCATTAATTTATTAGTACAATATAGCTGCATGCTCTCCGGTTGAATCCAAAATAACATTTTCAGCGTGCGTGTAATTCTGACCCCCCACACCTCAAAAAAGTAAAAAAAAAAAACTGCGCTGAGTTGCTGCCGAATGCGCAGAATGCCCGCTCATATGTGGAAGTCACACCGCTAATTATGTATGAAGAGAAATGTAATTAAAAATGCAAATAATGGAGCTAAACATTTCCCGTGATACGGTGCGGGAAGTTCAAAGCGCGATTGTATGCAGGAAGAAACGAAGCTTTTTAGGAGTGGTGCTCTCAGCCAAGGAGAGGTTTCTTAAAATTCTGGGGTTTTAAAGGGTGAAACCACTGTATTATTACTCCGGATGACCACCTTTCGAGGCTCCATAAAATGCACCTGAACGAGCGTCTATATGCACGATGCTCAAATGCGGCCGTCGCGTTTGCACTTCGCCCCGTGCGGTCGCAACATAAAAACGCCGTGACTCAGGTCGAACCCGCGACGTCGATCTTAGCAGCGCAGCGCCATAGCTACTATGTTGCTGTGGCGGATCACGAAAGGCTACGTGCTTGAATCATTCAGGCTACGTATCATTCAACCTGAATCATTCAGGCTACGTAGCCTGAATAATTCACGCACGTAGCCAAAAAAATTTGAATTTTTTTCCTCAAGAAATATTGTGCTTAGTTTTCACGGAATCGAGGTCATATCAATCATTTTGACGGCAGCGATGATGAAAAAAAGTCTCGTAACTTGCGCGCCATTACGGTGAAATTATTTGTTGACACTAAAATATATATGCATAAGTCGTTGTTTGTTACTATTATTTATAGGTGGCAGTAATATACGAAGTAACCGGTGTACAATGGACCTGTACGTTAATATTGAGGTGACTGCAGGGACAAATATGCTGATTATAATAATCCTGGTGAATCTTCCTCACTGGCATTGAGACAATCCCGCCGTTTTTGTGATCATATATGAGGAAGCGGGACATTCAGGTAAACAACAGTTAAAACCTGATCAGCTAGTCAGCGCCTCTGTTTTCAATCAAAGTGAACCCTTCCGGAAGCGGTTTTGCACATATTACTGTAGCGGGCTTTCGGCTCTGTGAATTGAAATACCGTAAGCTAATGGTCAAACTGAGATTTCCTACCATAACCGTGTGTTTCATATCCCCTACCGATGCAAGGAGAACAATACAAAGCACTGGTAAAGGGCAAATAAAATAATATGATCGAAGGAGCATTGAACAAAAGTGTAGCAACGACCAAAAAGCTTCTACGAAAATCCTTCACTGTCTCATCCTCATTATTTCTGTCATCGACCTCAATGGACCTGCTTCTCGGTGGTATGGTATGGTATGGTATGATGAACTTTATTCGGGTCCTGAAGATCAACCCTAAGTTGACGCAGGCGGCTCCCACGTTGGGACAGTAAGGTTTAACCTTACCGCCATATCGTGGGCCTTCTGGACGGCCTGTACTTGATCTGAAGGAGCTCCACTGTGAAGGATTCTTTGCCACCAGTCTCTGCTTCTCGGTGGTGCTTTTTTTTTAAATATGCCTCTGAAACTCCATCTGCACTAGTCATAGCGACGTATACATTTTCTGGAGGATACCTTCGACCTAAATACAATCCTTCGCACATTGAGACAGTCACTAGACAATATGTTGAATATCTTCCATGCTGATTTGAAACAAAGCACAGTGCAACACTATTCGGGGCCTTTAGAAGGAATACAGAACAGCAGGTAACATAGCTCGGCGTTTCCTATATTATTTATACAGATTATATGTCTTTTTTTGCTTTTCTCAAGAGGTGTAAATGCTTGTAAATTACGGGTTGATGCTTCTTTCACACCCTATGGTCGCAGAAGAGAGGCATGCGCGCTGCACAAGAGAGTGTTTGCGATAAACATGGTAGTTTCTAGTTCATTGTAAAAGACTCATATTGCTATTTCTACAGCTTAAATGTCGAGGCACTAAACAAGCTCTACAATAAAAACAGTAGCTCCTTATACAGCTTTCGCGCACGATTATGCCATTATATTCAATTTCGTGAGCAATGGTGCCCTGATTTAAATGCTTAGAACGCTCTGGTGGCGGAAAGCCTTGTACGCCAACGCAAGTACACACGGGAAAAAGATTATCCAGCGTCGTACCATCGCAATTACGGATTTTTTAACATTCTTCAAAAAAAGCTAATTGGAAGAGACATTGGATTGATAATGTACAACGATCATTGTCGTCGTAGCCCTGTGGTACCCGCGTTGCTTAGCGAACATGCGGGGCATTTTCCCTAATAGGACGCAAATGACGCGTATGTCTCGTACGCGTCACCCGAACGCTCGTTAGATGCGTGGTTTTCGTCATCCGGCTTATATCAGAGGCCCGCAGTGCTCGTCACCGTGAGTGGGCCGAACGCCGCGTCCATTGTGATTAACCACTCATCATGAGCTATATATATATATATATATATATATATATATATATATATATATATATATATATATATATATATATATATATATATGTATATATAATCCCAATCAGTACGTCTTCCATGTATGCCTTTTTTTGTTGAGAAACTTCTGGGGGCTGTCCCGTACGCATTGATACAGCCTTATTTATGCTTTTCTTGCTGAGTTTTACCCAGTTTTCATTAGTAGTAGTTTTAGTCTCCCGATTTTTCGCTTCCTCGACTGCTGAATGCACCAGATTTGATCACCGCGGTAATTCATGATGCCCGTTTGTACATTTTCGTATTAACTTTCGCTCGCGAGCTGACGCGAGTTTTAGCAGATATCGGGACAGAAATAGCGGGCCGTTTGTGGCCCGATGCCAATCGATGCGAGCTCTGCCAAACGAGGGACGTGAAACGGATGACACGACAGTGATGGAATCAGGCCGACCGAGCCTCGCCGTCCTTGAAAGGGAACGCCGAGGACGACGCAAGGCACGAGCGTTTTACTTTATCTGCGGCAAGTATCGACTGCCGCGGATCGAAGTGTATACGTGAGGCGAGACAAATTGTTTCAGTCAGGCTATGCTCTGGCCGCTTTGTGCGGCCCGATCGCTCAGTCGGGCGCTTGCGCGATGACCTGGAACCCCCCTGTGTGTTTTCCTATTGACCACGCAACAAAAGTACGGTTGCCGTCTCTTTTTGCTTTACTGGGGATCTCACTGTAGAACTGGCAAGCGTGTAATAGTTATGCGTGCACGACGTACGTGTGCAAAAAGGTAAACATCGAGAGCGGTGTTCTAGACAGAAAAAGAAAGAATAGACGTGCAGTTTTGCCTGAAAGGCGAAGCAGTGATAGCGATTACATGTTATTAGACAAACGCAGGAAGGAATATTCGCAGTGTTATGGGGCGCCTAAATTGCAGTAAACATTCGTTTACTAAATAAAGAACTGTGGTGTTGAGCACGCAGTGGCAAACATGAATAGATTTCACTCGATGACCGTGAACATCCACTGTCGCATGGTGACGAGCGCTGACATTCGGGAGCGAGCGCTTTGTTCCTTCACTCGCTTCACCATTGCAGTTATGCCGCACCTCCAAAACTCAATACGTGACTTCCAACACTAGGCGGTGCGGAAAGACAGCATACATGAAGCCATTAGCTATATGGGCCCGCCCTCAGCTACAGAACCCGCTACAGACAACTTCCAATGCAGTACGAACAGGCCATGTTTGCGCTCAGCCGCACGGACAACCGTATGCAACTCTAGCAGAGTTGAAAGACGAGACGTGCACTCGGTCATGGAACCACGAGCACAGGACGAACGGAAAAAGGGCGTGCGTCAAGCTAGTACGCGTCCTTCTCGGCGGACGCTCGCTTGCATGCGTTCTCACCCGCAGCATATAGTAAGTGCGCATTCCTTGCGCTCGGGCTTGAAACGGGACATCACGACAACAGCTAAGGTGATAATTCGCCTGCAGCTTCTATAGTATGTAATTGCTATAAAAATAAAAATGCAACATACGTTGTGATCCTAGATCCAGGAAACACATTTCTTTCGTTGTAAGTACATCGATTCAACTACCCGACCCTGGCAGTTCTCGTAATGTTCCTTAGGCGGAATCAGTAAGGAAAACTAGAACTACGTGTGCTTGTAACGCGGTCGCATCATTCCAGTGCCAGGAGCTGCATGGCATTAGATGCTGTCAGTTTTATTTGTATCATGAGTAGTCCACTTTTACCTTCTGTAAGACTCTTAGTCAATCAACACAAAAATTCCCTTGCCACGAAGGGATGTGAAGAAACAAACCTCCTCTACTGCCTCCTCTATAATAGTTCTGTATGATGACTCAGACAGTTCTAATTAATTGTCAGATGTTTTTTTTCTGTTTTGGCTACAATTAAAGCTCCTTCAACGAGACAGAAAAAGTCAAGTAGAGATGCATATCAAGCACGACGACGAGAATAGTTCCAGCACTTACACCGTGGAGTGAACAATGAATCGACTTTCTCGGCATCACGTAAACATTATTTGTCGCATGTCCTCCAGGAACGTTAAACTCCAGTCGTGAGGTGTCCCCCTTTTTTTTTTTTTGCCGTTCAACGGCATAATATCGGTGCATGGCAGCACTAGCACAGTCACCTCTTGTTAGCCTTTCTGCTCCAGCTTCCTCGTCAATAGAGTAGCGTGCCTTTCAGAGTTGCATTCCAGCAACCTGTTCTTGTCGCTATTGTGAGAACGCGGACACGCATACTCCCATCATAGTGGCGTGATTCTGTGAAGCATACAACGACCGTCTTGAAACACACCCTGTTTCTAAGGATTCGTCTGTGTGAGGAGTTTCTTTTTCTCTTTCTGTCTCATAAGACAGAAAAAAGAAAACCGGAAATCTCAGATGCTAACATCCTTAACATCTGTTAAGGCTGTTTTGTGTTGTAGAATAATTGCGATAGAAAGAATGTCCGCGATATAGGCACAGTCGTTGGGCTTTTAGACATCGTTTGCGTCTGCCTGCAGGGAACGTTAATATCCACGTCCCAGCCAAATGTCTGAAACCGCGTGCCGCGTACAACCGGTCAGAGTAACAGCGTGGTTTTCTGGGTCAGTTGGTACAGGATGACACAGTGAAGGGTTACAGCACGTTACAACGCGAGCACAAGAGGAGAGCACCAGCCTTTGTCCTCTTGTGCTCGCGCCGTAACGTGCTGGAACCCTTCACTTTGACCAGCAACAAATGTAGAAAAATGATATGGTTCAGACCAATGCTCCTCTCATGGCACTCTGAGAGGAATCATAAGTTGTGGCGCATAAGTTGTGGTGCAGCTGAAATATTGAATACTTAAGATGTACATAAGACACCTTGCACTTACTCCTGGCTACCACCTAGCCTCTCTCCCAGCGAAGTTCAGAGGAGTAGTATTTACCAGAGCTGCCGTTGTTTGGATTTGAGAAGAAGCCAGAACTCAAGCTAAAAATAGCCATGCCATTTTATTTTATCGCCAAGACTGTAACCTAGTATAGTATAACAGAAGCGGTATTAAGGCGACAGCGTTGAAGAGCTCGTTTCGCAGAAATTCCGGCGTCGGCATCGTTGGTTGGGAGCGAAAAATCGGCGTTGTCTTTGAGCGAAAATTCGAGGTAGCTGCAAATAAATAACTAATAATAAATATTTAGTTCAAGAGAGCATCGAACCTACGCCTTCTGCGTAGCAAGCAGGTGTTCTACCTCGGAGCCACGCCAATGCTTGAAATTGCTTCGTAAAAACACACTAGAAGCATTTCATGCAGTAGGAGGAGTCTCCTTAACGCACGCACCGGGTCCGATTACGCTATCACGTTCAACTCTTGAAGACGAAGCTCAAGCGTCCTCCAAGCTTTTATGAATAGATTTTTCTTATTGAAATATAAATAATATCTTTGTCAAGTAGCGAGAACATAAAACTAAGAGCCCATTTTTTCCCCTCTCGCTTGGTCTACAAGCCAAAAGTAGGTTGCAAATAAATGAAAACATTATAAGTTCATTGCGCCAGCATATAGATTGTATAGCATATATTGAGTTCTTGGCAGATATAGAGTAATTTTTGGTACATTCAAGCCAATAAGTCAGTAGGAACATTGAACGTTGAAGCAGTTTTACCGTGAAACCGCAGACCGAAATCGGTTAGTGCAGTTACCGTAATACCAGTCCAGCTTCAAGTAGCGAAATCTGGTTGAAGATGAACAGTTTAGCTACGTCTTGTTTCGGATCTCTGTAGTTGTCGAGTTTACACGAGAGCGCTGCGCCGCAGCGTTAGAAACTGGCGTGCAGTGTCAGCATATATGGTGGGAAGCGTGAGTAGCGTGCTAGCCACGCGTTTGCCAACATGCATGCAACTTCGTCACTCCGTCTTTGCATGCGCGCCGCGTGTTGTGCTGGGGTGCCTCGATGGGCGCCCCAGCACAGCACACCCCAGCACGCCCCCAGCTGGCGGGGGGAGGACATGTGCGCCCACCGACTGACATGACAGAAAAACTCGGAAACAATGTATTTTATTTGCAAATAATAAGAAAAGTGGCTGTTAAATGCGCCAGAATAGAAGTTCAATGTAGCCATAAAGTAACCACGGAACCAAAATAAAATTTTCGTCGTCAGACGGGATCGTAAAATCGCCAATTTAGCGCTAAAGAGCCACCGATGGCAACCTTGGTATCCACTTATCATGAATCCTTACCACCTTTCTTCGCGCCTGCTTCAACCTTTCCTCGGCACATAATTCAGGGCAAGATGGACACCACAGTACTTGGTGACTTACCCAACATTCCTTTGCGAGTGCCTTTGCAATATACCGTCGCCATCGCACCACCTTAAAAAGGGAAAATACTTGCTCTAGTGTCGTCGGTAAATAAGGTTCTCTTGTCAGTCTTCTTTATTTTTATTCTTCGAGTGTTCTTTGTTCCTCCAGACATTACACCGAGAAAGTGCGGGCCCGCGCTTTGTTCGTGTGCAGTAAAACGCACAGGCGAGTGATTTGCCAGTCGCTTGACTAAAGCGCAAGCAAGGCTGAAGACCCAGCCAGAACCTCGGGAAGCCCATCCTGCGAAGCTCTTCAGCGTGGCACATTTATGTTAGCAGAAAAGTGAAAAACGATGAGGAAGGAGGTGAGAGCGCAGTCGCATCAAGATTCTTGACGAAGCCGCGCGGAAGAATGAGAAGCCCGAGTTTTCGGCTTTCTTCCAGGGAGCGCGCGGGATGCATACAGCATTAAAGTACAATCAGCACGTGGCTGCGCTCCAGACGGGGCCCGGTAAAATATGTTTGTCTTTTAAAACAACCAGCGCTGCTGAACCCCGGGCCAGCATGGGCCGGCAAGCGTGAAAACGCTTTCACCATTGTAGACCCCCCCCCCTTCGCCACCCTTGCGCACGGCCTGTCTTGCAGATGGCTCGTTGATGGCCCGACTAGCCATCCGGAAACTGACGTGGTCCCCATGCGAGCCCGTCACTACCACGCAAATCCTCCAAGAGAGCGGGCGCACGATGCAGCCTTCTACGCAGCCTCCGACCCGCAGCGCTGATTCATCACAGTCCACGGCATGCAACCAAGACTAGTACGGTGCCATTCATTTTAACTTTGATGCGAAGAAGCCCTTTGATGCGAGGGTAGGGCGCGTGGCGCTGACTCGGACTGAATCTACGCGGCAGCGACCCATGGACGTGTACGTATCGGGTATACGCTCAATGCTTGCCTGTCGACACTTGAGCACGTATCAGACATCAGCGTTGAGTACTACGCTTTCCTTTCAAGTTCCCTACTCTTTACTGTGTACATTCGCAAAGCCGTGCTCCTACCAAATACGTTGAAAGGGCATAGAATGTATCTGAGCAACGATCCTCGCTCTCGAATGCTGCGGTTTATATTTAATGGACACGTCAATGAGAAAGTTTTTTTTTTCGCATTTTCTATGCTAGACGACGCAGAAAAAGTCAGTCTGAGAGAAAGGGGTGGGAAGCGGGTGGTAAGTTTCGAAATCCCTTCGAGCGCCCCGTAAATCAAGGCACTTAAATCGGAACCATCTATAATGGCCTTTTCAGCAAAGAAGACAGGCCAATTTAGAACACCTCTTGTGAATTGAAAGCTATTCCGTCCCGAAACTCTAAAGTTTTTAGACAATCTGTCGGTGACTTGGCATACTTATCGTATGAATTTGTGACTGGCTAATCACGAAAAGTCCCTATGGGTTAACGGCTTGTGAGCTTTATCTGCAAGAGAATCGAATAGCAAAGACTATGTGCTACGGTGATTTTATTGCAACAAGATTGTGGAAACCGTTCTGTTAATCTTAATTAACACCTTTATCCATGCGAAGCTGTACTCTTGTTAATTTGCTGTCCTTACACTTTTATTATTTCGGTAAGAACTATCAAATTTCGACAACCCAGTTGTACCGGTGCTCGGCAGTTAGCGTTTCCAATACGTCCTACGAAACTCCAATATGGCAAGTTCATTTATATAATCTAAATTCTCAAGCCTGATAACTTCCAATGATGTCTCTAGAGGGACAGAAAGTTTCGTAAAAAATAATAAGTCATTCTAACCAGTACAAAAGAGGTCCAAGGGAGCGTTCTTGCGTTCGCAGGAATTATTTGCCACACCGCACACATTGGAAGTTTCAAGGTTCTGAGGTCACGCACAGCTGTCGCTACGGAAGTCAAGAAACTGAAACCTTACTGGCATCAGCAACGGTCGCATCAGCAACGGTTCTTATTCAGCGCCACCCTTAAAGCGCTCGTTTCTAGCGAAGGCGCGCCGCTATCGCCTCATAACGAAAATTGTTTGCTTATCTACGTCGCTAATGAGCTGCGACCGTGGAGGATCTGCCCGCGCTAGCCGACAGAGCGGGCTTTTTGCTTCGCAGACCAATCAATTCTCTCCCTCGGTGGCCGCGAGCTGCGGGGGCGTATTCTAATTGTGCTGATTGGAGTCGATCTGGGCGGTCCTCCGGACCGCTCAGCAGCGTAGCAGTCCGGAGCAAAGCGGTCCGATATTTCCGTGCGAACGCATTTGCCAGCCGGATTAATCGGAATCCGGCTGCTGCCGCGCCGCCATCAGTTCGTCGCCGCTTCCGTTGGACTCAGTATCGCCACCAGAGAGCGCCGTTCGCCTGTCTGAGGATCTTTCATTTAAATGCAAATGGGCCGCGGCCGACCGGTCCTCAGTAGCGCGGCCTACATGAGTCTGCGTCGCAGTGTACGATGAGTCTCTTAAACCTAGGCCGTCGACATGACGAATGCCAACTGTTCAATTTTTCGCTTATTGTATTTTTAAAGGGGTTTCTTTCCTTTCTGTCGTTACTGCGCGATGGATACACGTGTTTGTTTGTTCGACAGTAGAAATGTTTCGTAGTATGTGCTTTCTCGTCTTGTTGTGTGCACGCACGAATGCATAAACGTGCTATAGTCTCTGAACGCGCATATACATCGCATTTTCTTCCACTAGGTTCCCAAAGGCGTGATTTGGCAAACGTCGACACACTAATACTGGGTATGCCTAAATTACTTTCCACTGGTGTTATCAGACCGTCGAGTTGGTGCCGTTTCAGGCTGTGTAACAGCGGGGATGCTGGTGAAGTAATGTGCAATGTTTACTTTCGTAGGCCCACCCCTTTTCGCTTTGATCTCGCGAATAAATTGTTTGCGTTTCGCCTGGAAATGGAAGAGACGCAAAGACAACAGTTTTCTATTTAGAGCGCGTTTTATGCCGCTTTATTCCTTAATTCAATAGAAATGTATGGAAACCACTAAACTCCCAAATGTCGCATGTTCTCTTTACCCTTTCTGAACCATCTTGCCATCTGAAAGCTGCCTCCATATTAAGGCTGCTCGTAGCAACAGCCAACGAACTGTCGCTATAAAGCGAACGTAGTATTAGCGGATAACAAGTTCTTGCGAAAGAGAAGATTAGGAAATTATTTCCTATGCTGAGCATTTATGAAGTGGTGCATTCAGATCGTTTTCTATGAAAACTGCCTTATCATTGGGAGAGCGAATATATATTAGCCAACGGAGGCAGATAATTGAAAAGCAGTTCAAACAGAAACCAGACACTTCGCAAATTCAGCCACCACGACAGTGAAGACTTCTGTAAAGGCTGACTTGCCATTCTGTTGCAAGTTTGGGAACAATGTAGCTATCGCCAATAGAGCAAACAAGTTTGTTGCACAAAAATATATTTCTGATAATCATATCTGACACTTGACGAACCCCAAAGAGAGGTACAAACGATTGATTTTATTTATTAAAATTAGATGAAGACGCCAGTCTGTGCAGAAGAGCTTGCTATTCTTGAGTAAATGTGCTCGGCGGTTTTCACGAAACTTAAAGCGCTTTTTGCCTTTCGCCATGTTGTCATATATCGTGACTTTTTGCCATATGATATGAGGCGATCATATAGACGACTTATTATGTTTTGTTTTTCTTTCTGTAAACACGTGAATATTACATGATGGAAACTGGAGTTTCCGATGTATGGAGAGCCCCGCGCATTGCTCCTTCCCCCTTTTTCCTAACTCCGCCTATATATTCCGTTTTACATCATGAGCATCAATGCAACAATTATTCAGTAAAAATTGGTTGGAGACATAGAAAAATTCAACGTGCAAGAACTACTTAGGGAGTCAATAATACAAGTTCGCCTATCCTTCGGAACTGAAATATATATGTTGAGGGCATTTATTATACACAGCTTCTTCGTCTGTACATCGTCATAATGCGTTCAGTTCAGTTAGGCACCCTCATCTTAGTCGTGTAACATCATCATCACTGCCGGGTCCTCGGGCCAAATAAACGTCTGCCCAAACAAGACCTCCTTCTATATATATATACATATATATATATATATATATATCACGCAAAGCAGGGTATCAAACCGGACGTACATCTTTTTTTATATTTCTCTCGAGAAGTTTTTTATGCACCTTAACATGTTCTTTGTTTCCTTCAAGGGAGTATCGAAGCAATTTATCGCATTTTAGTTTAAAAGACAGGCGAAAGGCGGTTTGCTCACCTTAATAACAAAAATCCGGACTTAGTGGGATCTCTCCACTGCTGGAACAGAAATCAAGAAAGTTCACTTGAATATATATCGGATAAAAACGCAAAGCGATCCAAGCGGGCAAAGATCACCGCTTTTAAGCCCTGTTCCGAGACTCGGAGCGAATACGCGTATCTTCCTTCTTCTATCTAGCCTTTTTTTCTCGGTTTTATATTGTCTCGATGCAACTGTGCTCCTAGGTTATTAATGCGGCCAGTGCCGGATGAATCTTCCGCGTACGGTCGATTCTTCGCAGCGTGAAACGAAGAAAAAAAAGCACCTGCCGCGCGCTAATTGTAATCCCCTTATCAGACGCTAAAACTCGGTCTTAGGTCCAGGGGGAGCGGCGGGTGTGGGACCCACTGGAGGACAAGGAAGACGGGCTTGCTGTGTAATGGTCCCATCAACTTCTAATGACCCGCTGTCGGGCGCAGAGACGCGCGTCGCTTCGACACGCTGCTCTTCCGATACTGTGTCTCTTTGACCCCACCCTCCGGCGTCGCGAACTCGAAACGGACCTCCGCCGCTGCTCCACGTTTCGATTATCTCGCGCGCTCTTGCGAGGCTGACTGTGTCACGCCGCTGAGATTACCCTGGGGCATCCTTCGTTACGTGGAATTGGAAAGAAATTATGTCGCGCTGCTTTGCGGCTCACCCGTCTATTTGCCTCCACGGTACAGTTCTCCGAGTTCACCGCTATTCACCTCCGAGGCCTCTTTAAGACTTGGTAGTGTCGTTGTTGCGCTCACTTCGCAGTCGAGAGCTGACCGTAGGCGTGTGTTTTTTTTTTTTTCATTCCCGTTCACTATGAATACGGAAGACGCGGCACACAAGATCGGTAATATTGTGAATTCGCAACGCCGCCCAACATTTACAATGATCTCAGACAGTTCGCGAAAGGAAAAACATCGTCCAAGCGCAGGAAAGAACTACAGGGAGGTACTGCGAAACAAACAAACAAAAAAAAGATGCAAGAAGAGCTTATTATGTTTATCTTGCTGTGTTTTGTCTTCTCTATAGCCACCCTAATTTCGATGTGACTTTCTTCTATGGCCTTTTCACTCGGTAAAAAACACTTGTGCTTGTCTACGTTCGCTCTTTTTATATGGTCAACCAACTTCTCACTCTGAAGAGGTCCCTCGAGAGCAATGTTTTGCCATTTTCGCTTTATCGAAAGACTTTCAGCGAATGATACTCTTGGCTAGACGGCACGCCGGCTCATGTTCATTTGAAGTTCGTTTTTAACAACGGTGCTGTTTACGCCGAGTGTTAGTCCGTGCAGAGTGAACAGAAAACTATCATCATCATCATCATGAGTCGTCATCGCGCTCTCTTCGTCCTCTTCTGATCTGCTCCGCTCCCTGAACACGTGCACCGATTTGTCCGGCGTGGGATGCAATTACTCTGACGGGCGATAGAACTAGTACAGAGAGAGAGAGAGAGATAGAAAGAAAGAGGAAGAAGAATTCATGGCGACAAAGTTTTCTTGGCGAGGTGGTATTCGAACCCGAATACCCGGGATCCGAAGGCGAGCTTCGTACCCACTTGGCTATCCAGGCACGCGAGCAGAGCATAACATAGCCTTGTATAGCATAGGATAGCAAGGGGGTGGGAAAGGGAAGTGAATGTGAGGAGGAGGGATGTGAGAGCGAGGAGGAGGGGAGAGAGTAAAGCGTAGCATAGAGAGAAAGAGAAAGAGAAAATGTCAAAGAAAGAGTGATAAAGGAATAAAGAGAGAGAGAGAAAAAAAAGAGGACGCGAGAAATACAGAGAGAGAGAGAGAGAGAAAGAAAGAACGAGAAACAGAAAGAAATGCATAAAGAGAGAAAGAAAGAAATAGAGACAAAAGAGACAGAGAGAAAAGAGAGAGTGAGAGAAAAAAGAAAGAGAGGAAGAAAGAAGAGAAAAATAAAGAGAAAGAAAGAAGACCATCCAGCTCCGCAGTTCCTCAGGCTTGGCACCACTAGAGCGAAGCTGCCTTAGTTTTAAATGCGAAGTATTTCTTAGCGAACCAAAGGCACTTTGAGTGTTTCTATCTATCTATCTATCTATCTATCTATCTATCTATCTATCTATCTATCTATCTATCTATCTATCTATCTATCTATCTATCTATCTATCTATCTATCTATCTATCCGCCTACGTCTCGGTGCTCTCGTGATCGCCTCCTTAACTTGGTGTAGACTGAAATTGACAAGGTAAGAGGATTTGACGAATATGACTGTCTGGTCATGACATGAATTACGTGAAAATCTTGTCGCGTACGTTGTGAAAGCCTTTCCTCCAGACACGTGTGGCGCAGACCCGTTTACCACGGGCCGCGCTATGCGGGTATGCGCCACAGGTGATTGACAGCAGGAACGGCGAGAACAGACATTTGTAATTTAAATGCGAGATTGTTAAGAAAAACTGACATCGGCAGCGTCGACCCGACGAACGCAAAGAATAAAAATTAGGATCTCAGCAGGAATCGAACTCAAGCACTCTGCGTGGCAGTCAGGTATTCTACCACAGAGCCATGCCAGATCTAGAAACTGCTCGGAAAAACACCCTAAGCAGGCGTAATGTCATTGCAACGTCAATTATGGTTGTGGTACTCGCTATCTAATTTTATAACAAAGCAATAAACACTACTTATGTACTCCTATGATATAGGCATCATGTCGAGTTAACGTCAATTGTGGTTCAGGTGTTGGCTCCATTTTTAAAACTGTTTAATAAACACTACATTTTATTCCTGCGATTCGGCAAGCTATATTCAAGCGTTGCTCGAGCCCGGAGGAATACGCTAACGAAAGTTACGTATGGTATTCACATCATCGCACCGTAAAGTGTACTTCGTTTCGATAATACTGACGAATGTGCTCTAACATGAGCGCTCATACTACGCCACACCATAAGTTAAACGCCAGTGTAGTCGGCGTGCCTGGTAAGCCCACGATGTGCACACAACTCCTCCATTTACAAAAACGCGTCGATCCACCTCGTAGCGCTTGGCTCACGGCCAAAAAATTGCAGCATAGACAATTAGTCGCCGACTGTTTCGCATGAAACCGATTCTCACAAGGCGTGGGATCTGCCGAATTTTTTTTTATGTAGAGTTCTCACAAACATGACAGTATGGGGATCTAGGGAATCTTTTTACAGCAGAGCTGTTAAGCGTTTCTTTATCATCATCAGGAACGGGTATGAGCCACACGAAACGGGCAATTCAAGTTCCAATGAGGCTAGTGAAGTCAAGCTCAGGAACATAATAATTGCTACTGACCGAGTCGACCTAATTAATCTAATTAAGCACATTTAATCTAACCAGTGATAATTCTGACTAGTCCTAATTAAGGCTAATTAAGATGTGTGGGATCGAACCAAGCTAGCCCGAGATGCTTGAGTTTCATGTGACCCAATTATTTTAATTAAGACAGGTTAAGGTAATTAAGCTGACCCGAGGTAAGTATAGCCAAAATTTAATTAAACATAGTTGATCTTAGTATTTCATTAAGCCGAGATAATTAAGTATAGTTAGGACATAGGTCCCTAATTAAGTCCAATTAATCCAAACAATCCCAGTCGAATTCCCCGATGAGGCTAGTGAAGCCAAGCTCAGGAAGATACTAATTACTACTGACCGAGTCGATCCTAATTAATCCCAATTACGTCTAATTGGTGCCAGTTAATATTAAGTCTCGTTAAGACTAATGAAGTTGTGCGTGGTCGAACCATGCCCACCCGAGATACTTATGTTTCATCGGGTCTAATTATTTTAATTAAGGCTGATTATTTTTATTAAGTCTAATTAACATTGATCCAATCGGGGACTAAATAGGAGACCACTAGCTCCACTGTGACAGCCTTGCGCCTCTAGTGCAACCCGCGCACATTTTTTTATCGCCGTTTTCCATTTTCTCTTTCTTCCTGTTCCACTGCAACGCTTAATGTGTCATTTGCGAGCGTTTTACACTATCTTTAAGTTGTGAAAAAGGTTTACAGGTTTATTCTAAAAGTAACCATTTGCCCCTTAATTATCAACTCACGCGAGCTACCTGACTGTAAGGTAGATGGAGTCTCCAATGAACTGCACGACTGCATTCTCAAGTTCTCATAACCCCGTTTATTTCACTAATGTGCAAAAGTCCTCGGCATGGCGTTCATGTTTTTTTTTTCTTTTTTGCTTACATATGCCTTATTACGAGAGTTTATTTGTTGAATTGTTTTCCTTGCGTAACTTGACATTGGCTTGTCACGATAAAAATTTGGCTCCTAAAAAGACTTCTCTTGCGTTATGTGAGGTGTATGTTTACAAATATTAAGGCAAGATTATCGTTTTCTTGTTAATAAATACATACGTTCGTCTTGTTACTTTTGCACTGTTGGTCGAGCTTCTGTCCATGAGGAGCATCTACTATATTCCTGGTAGCTGCTTTCTTCTCAGGTTTCCGAGAAAATGGCAAAGTAGCCTTTACAGGAGCTTTCATTGCCGAATGCCATGCTGCGCTAGCATTGTGATTCCTCTTTGAAATGCTTTCAATGTATGTCTGTGTGCGCACACACGCAAACAAACACTTCGACATACGCACGCACGCACGCAGGCATGTACAGTCTCAATCGTGCGAAAACTTCATATAATCGACAAATATAATAAACGTGCTCATCTTTTAACACCTTCGACAGCACTTGGCTTTGTGATTTTTATAGATCCCCGTTCTCCTAAGAAACTCAAACCCCAGGAACAATCAATTGATCTAACAGATTCTAGTTCTGAAAGCAATAGGAAAGAATTGTTTTAGATTAATTGATCACACACTTTTTTCTTTTAAAAAAGTTCGCGGTTTCGCCGCAAGGACGAAGCAATGAATGCGATAGCAAGAAATTGAAATGTCACACGAAGAACCAGAAGCAGCTCGATACTTGCAGCGCGCCTGCTGAATCACAGAGAAGGACGCCCTAAAAAAACGCACAGGCATGCACAGGGCAAGCGTGAACTAACAACTGTCACACTTGTTACATCTATGTGTTGAGCAACGCGCTGCAAGTGTCGACGATGGAGAATCAGGCGCTCTTAGATATTTCGTCTTCTTTTAAACTGCGGCGCGGGGAGTGACCCCCTGCGGTCTCCAGCCACACGGGGGCGTCAGATGCAAGGTGTGCCCTGTGTTCTTTGTTTTTTTTTTCCTTCCACATCACGAGTGGGTACAGAAAATGGCCACATTGTCGTGCGTGTCTCAAGGGCAGTATTCGAATTGAAAGAAAATTAGGAGCGTTGCGTGAAAAACGCACTCACGCTCCTCCGAGATTTGCTTACCACCAGCGGTACATGGTGTATATAAATAGCTCGCCGTTATTTTGGCCGGTGCATACATGGACGTGTGGCTGAGCTGTCTAACGCAGCGCCCTGGAGAGCGAGGGGTTGCTGGTTCGAATCCGCGGTCGGGTATTTCAGAATTTTTTTTCTGCTATTATTTGTCTTTGTGCCTTTATATATATATATATATATATATATATATATATATATATATATATATATATATATATATATATATATATCCGGGGCATGACGGCGACGGCGATGGCAAAAATCTGCCGAGAGTGTCCATATAATTGCTATCGCAATAAAAGATAGCCCATGCCTGCAACCGACAAAAAGAAGATCTTCACTCATTTTGGTGGGGAGGGGAGAGAAGGATGGCGCAATTCATTTCTGCTTTCTTGCCACCGTTTATGCACTCTTAAGATGACTTAACGAAGGATTGCGGCCATTTTTTGTGGTTACTTGCAAAATGTAAACAGACTGCTTGCGGTATTTATCAAAGGCAGGAACGTTGGCATTAACCTAACCTGTGGGTGGCAGCTCAGAGCGGACGACTGGTGTCCGCTAAGGAATTACAGGTATTTGAGATAGCTGCCGCCGAAAAAAGGAGAAGATAACGGAGAATGACGAAACCTCCTGTTATTGTTGCGATGTGTAGAGTTTGTTCTCCTTGCTCAATCTACATTTATACTGCTGATCTGAGCGTTTTAAGCCGTGACAAGCGCAGCTTTCAGTATTACTCAGAAAAACTTCTCGGAGCGGGATGCGATGCTCGTTTGCTTTTTCGACTATCGCGACTTTTAATGTCGCTTTCCGCTTTTGCTTTACGTCGGCGTTTGTCTGTATTTGATAAGCGCGTTTTCATGTGGCCGGTATGAAGCGGAGAAGCATTTTGGGAACGTGCGATTCTACTGCCTGCGATTTTGTCTGGAGAGATTATCAGCGGATATTTTAAAGGAAACTCGACACAGTCTGCCTTACCCCCCCCCCCCCCTCCACCCGCCTACGCTTTTATGTCAACGGTTTTATCTACTTACGCTATATGTGTGCTTGTGAGGTCACTTTTCGGTGTTTTCGAGCGACATTATGTGCTCTCACATTTTCGTGCTCATTTCGCATTTTCCATTCGGTATCTCTCGGCTTCATTTTTGAGTTGATGGCGTCCCTACCGTTGCGTTTGAAGGGCATAGTACCACGGAGGGTGTTTACAAATTAAGGAATAAAAGGAAAATGAAAAAAGTACGCGCTATTCACGCCTCCGAGTGGTCATCATTTAGCAGGACGTCTATCTCGCGCCCTTTCCCCTGGTTACGCATTTCTCTTTAAAGCCTTGGATGGAAGCAGCAGTGCTTGAGCACTGGTAGTCATAACAAGATATAATGTCAACGTTCTACGCTTCTATACGCCTGGTTTACTACCTACGTCGACGCAAGCCAGTTTGTCCCGACGCGCACAAGATAAACGACAAAGTGCACGACTACTAGACGATGCTTTTTTTCTTCTTTTTTTTCCTTGTCTCTTTCGCATTCTCGTCCCTCACCTTCTCGCACCGTACCACGCGGGTATCTGCCAGAGGCAGCGGGACGAGCGCGTTCGTTACAACATCTCTGGCGATCGTTTATCTTCTTTCCGGCCTGTCGTCCGCAAAACCCGCGGACAAGCTTGTACGTATTCGGCTCGCGCCGCTTTTGTCTTTGCCGGGGTGCATGGCGATGTCGTCGGACAATTGCGAGCAACCTAGAAACGGCGCTGCAAACTTCAGCCTCCGTGCGCCATCTCTGGAAGAGATACGTGCGCAACTCCTCCCCCCCCCCCTTCCTTACCCCCAGGAAACGCGCCTACGGCCTTAACCTTAACGCTAGCGTCGTCTGGAGATTGATGGGACACCAACAAAACATCTGCCGTGGTGAGATAGGCATTTCTGGGCTACTTTGACACCGAGTTTCAAATCACAGGCTGCGTCAGTATGCCCGTCATTCCTGAGCCATTTCTCTTTACACACACACACACACACACACACACACACACACACACACCACACACACACACACACACACACACACACACACACACACACACACACACACACACACACACACACACACACACACACACACACACACACACACACACACACACACACACACACACACACACACACACACACACACACACACACACACACACACACACACACACACACACACACACACACACACACACACACACACACACACACACACACACACACACACACACACACACACACACACACACACACACACACACACACACACACACACACACACACACACACACACACACACACACACACACACACACACACACACACACACACACACACACACACACACACACACACACACACACACACACACACACACACACACACACACACAAATGAGAACGAAGAGCCAATCAAGCCAAGGAAAGTGCAGGGGACGTTATTTGTAGTAAATTGTGATATACATATAAAAAATAAAGTGGACGAAAGACAACTTGCCGCCGGCAGGGACTCAATCTGCAACCTTCAAATAACGCGTCCAATGCTCTATCGATTGAGCCACGGTGGCGGTCGTGCTCCCGTGCACTTTATCTGGTATATATGGGCATTTAAATCTGGGAGCGTTAGCCATGGCGGCGAGGGTGGAACACACTTCTTTTGTCTGCTGCTGGCGTCACGTAGCACTTGATCATGTTACGAGCTGGCAGCTGGGCAATATATATATATATATATATATATATATATATATATATATATGCACAACAAACACTCATACGTCATTTCGACCGGTCCCCGGTGGAAACGTGGAATACGTTTGTTTGTATTTTCTTTTTGTACTTGCGCCAGCCATCACTTGTTACTTATTAATCACCAGCTCCAAAGAAACTGAAATTATGCAGATAAGTTCGGTTGGTACAGCTGGTGGGAACCTATAGCTTCTTTTGAATCAGGAATAAGTCGGCATTTGCATTTAATGTGCAAGTTACTGTATGCAAAAGTTTTCGGTGTTTCAAGCTACTAGCCTGTGTTTCGTTACTGTAAGAAAAAATGCGCTGCACTGTTGTGGCGAAGCGTCTGGCACTTTTCTGGAGAACTTCGCTGCGGACACGGGTTGCGCGTCGCAGCACATACTTGACGCGGAGTGCATGTGTTGCGAACTTGTAGTTTGTTGAAAAACAAAACAAAAGTCGATGTCTCATCCATCGTGGGCAACGGTTGCTTAATGGATGGATGGATGAACAACTTTATTTTAGTCCTTCGGTGCGCGCGATTAGCGTGCAGCGGGCCGCTCCCACGTCGGGACAGAGAGGCCTTGCCCCTCCGCCGCGTCGCGGGCCCGATGGACAGCCCAAAACAAGAAAACTTGTTTTTGGGCAAGTTGGTGCGATTTGAAAAAAAGAGCATAGCGTGTACACATGATTCACGTTGCGCCAACTTCAAATTGATTTACTCTAACAGAAGATGGCACGTGGTACGATTCTAGCGCACGAGCAATAATACAAGAGATACGATGGGACATTGAAGAATTATCTCCGCCTTTGCATCTGCGCTTCAAATATCTTATTTTCTCGCATATAACCCGCACCGAAAAAAAAAAACTGAAAAATGTAGTACAGTACATCCTTGTACCATCGCTCTGCATGGAAGGCACGTGATTTACCGAAACGTGGAGCACGGCTGGCGTAGGGTGAGAACCTCTGGAAAATACCCAACGACCACCTCCCTTAATAAAAGCCCACGGTGCAGCCTGCAGCTGCTTGATGAAGACTGATGGCATAATCATCTCCGGAAAGCACCGAGCGACATGGGCACGCAGCATCTCAAGCTTAACTGGGTATTCGAGTCTGCGAATGCGCGACAGTTGAGGTGCGCGGCTAATAGATAGGCCGCATTAATAGCGCAAAGAGATCGGCGCAAAGGAGAGCAAAGAGATTATATATACAGTACTCTCTCCTCACCATTCAATGGCGTATGTTCTTGACAATCGTGAAGAAAATATGGTGCTTTTCTTGTAATATAGGCTGGGAACACTGCTAGGTTTGTGCAGAGCACGTTACATAAAAAAAATGACGTGAAACATGTTGACATGCGTCAGTACCACTTGGATGACGTATCATACCACGTGCTATTAAAGAGCTCTCATGCCACATGTTGACTGCGGTGTTGCATCAGTGGTGATTATATCCAGGTGTATACGTAGCCGGTAATTGTTCCACCTGAGCTTCCCGTGCGTTGTTAGTTTGTCGCCAGGCACTGATCAGCTCTGTGTCTCAAACAAAGGCAATCGTATGCAGTGCTCCCTTCGTGATACTTTTTACAGTTTCAGCCAGCAAGTTAAGTGCGTTGTAGCAGTGCTGGGGCCAGTAGCTTTGGAGAGAGCGATTGTTCAAAACAAGATACATAAAGGGAAAACAACTATTTGCGTTGTGCGACAAGGATGACAATTGCACTCATCACTTCTTTACTGCCGTTTAACTTTTACCACGCCTATCGGATGACTGTATTCAATACTAATTAAACCGCACTATGGGCCACCTGTCTAAATATACCTTACTGTGGACGTTGTGTTATACTCTGACCGTGTCACTAATGCATTTGGAAAATTAATATTATTTATTTAATTATTTATTATTTATTTATTTATTTATTTATTTATTTATTTATTTAATATAACACTAGGATGTTGTGTAATACCCATAGATTAATGCGACCTGCTGAGGAGTCACACACTGAATTTTGATTCAGGCCGAACCCAGAATGTCGTCATCAAAACCTGAAGGTATGTTGGCATTATTCAGGTAAACAATGCCGATTTCTTTAAGCGCAAGAATGCTCACTTGTGTTGCCGATGTCGGCCTCTAAACTTCCCTTTGGTCGGATTCCTTTCGAACATGTATTTGCCTGTTGTTTTGCGTCTTTTTGGGACACATTCCGCAACATCAAGCTATCCGCAAAAAAAAAACCGAAAAATAAAATGCCAGAGCGTTAAGGAAGCCAGGGAGAAGAACAGCAAAGTGCTGTCGTGCATCCCGAAGCGGGAGATTGCCCAGCTTATCGTGCCTGCTGGCTTCGCAGAGACCACCGGTCGCGGCTCGCATCAATGTTTAACGCCCACCGAGGTGCTTTCGGAAACAATAATGACCGCCATTTATTTCTGCGTGCTGAACTACTCTCGCCATGCAGGGAATGCGCTCGTTTTCGGAAGCACGCGACTGCGTCGCCTGCGAGGGCCTCTGTGGCGCAGTGCGCCGAGTTTGCGCGCTCCCGTGAGGCATGAATATTGCTCCTGCACAATCTCTTTGCCAGCGGGCTTCTCCTTGTTCCCTTATTTGTTCAATCGGAATCGCTGTCGCTTGTAACAGCAAATAATGACCCTGCTTGCTTTCTTTTTCCTTGTCGTTTGTGCATCGCGTGAAGTGGTACAGAACAGTGTTTTCATGTTTCTGAAAAAAAAAAAAAAGAGAGAGAAACACTTATCCGCCTCTTTTCTTTTAGCTGCTCATCAAAATTTGTGTTTACCTAGATTCTCTTCAGATTTCAATATTTATATGCACGTTCGAAATGCATTTCTGTGGGTTATGTGTTTGTGGCGGGAACAGCATAATTAAATGGAAGCGCAATGCTGAGACGGCAGTAGCGATCTTAGTGCTGGTTATTTCAACTTTGTCACAGTTTTCTTTTTTCTACAGCGAGAGATGCATACCGGATGCTAAAGGATTAAAACACGCCAATGTGTTTATTTTTCTTTATTTCAGCAAAAATGCATTTCAATAAAAACGTACTTCTACGTCAGCATATCTGAGTCAAACAGCGTTAATAGTAACATTGTGCTGCGCTGGGAGCAGTTGCTTAATCGTGAACGAATTGAGAACATTGTGCGGCCTGGCAGGCGCACATTGTGTGTCAGCACTTCGAGAGCTGAACATTGCTGTGTTTACTTACAGCGCCTCATATGTGTGTCGGTGAGCTGTCCTAAGTAGCGATACCTCTATCGTCGCCGCTATACGATCAAAACTAAACCTGCATGGATAAACGACTACTGTAGACTGTATTTTACGATGGCACATTCTGAACCTAAAGCTTATATAAAGCACAAATACAATAGAAAAACTATTCGTATCGTGTTAACATGGTGGCACAAGATTATTTATGGTTACATTTTCTGAAATAACTTCTTCAGTTTTTTTACGAATAAATCTATTCAAAGGGACAGAGCTGAAGAGCGAGAATATCATGGGTCGCGTCGTGCGGCAGCACTAGCTTTGCTCGTTTAGGCGACAATAATTGCAATATAGTTGGTCTTCATTGCTGTAGTGTTCTGTTCGTCTCCCTTTTTGTCTCACACCAGCAAACTTGTTTTTAATTTGTATTCTCTCCCTAGCCACCTTCCTATACTTCCGTTCAGTCTCTGCATTTGTTGTGCCGACGTGATCGAGCTGCAGGCATTGTTCTGTTCCCGTAGGGATAGAGCCGCCCGGAATTTGCAAATGATACGGTGGGTGAGCCGGCCGCGAAAGGCCGCTCTTGCCGTTGCTGAGTTGCCATCATCGGAAGCACCCACTCGAGCTTCGACACTCTCGGTTGGGCAACGGGAGAACCAGCCCGGAGGAAGGAGAGTGGAGGCTCGCGTTCGGTTGCCGCACGATGTGGCGCACGAGCCCCCCGCGCGCGACAGCGGCTGTGTTGCGGGCGCCCCGGGACCAGAATGAATGGGGCGTCTTGTTTCCGCGCCCACTCCGATCTGCTCTAATGCGCGATAGATGACGGCTCCGCTCGCCGGCGGCACGGCGGCGTGGCGACCTTATTGGCGCAGTTTCCGGACCAGGGAGCTTTCGCTTTTGTTTTGTGTTTTTCCTCGGGTCGGATAGATGTCCCCCTCTTCTCGGAGGCTTCGCTGCTCGGGAATCCACCCGCCGCCGCCCACCGCTGATCTCGGAGATTCGTCTCGTGTTGCGTATGCCGCGATCGCCCATCGCCGTTTGTCTCTTCTTTCCCGGCCTTGTAGCGCGGGAGCCGGAGAAGATATCCGCGCCGTAGGATTTGCTGAAACGGCAAGGCCCCGTGCTTTCTTTCTTCCTGCCGTTGCGCACGGCTCGCTTTACTTACCCTTTCCGCCTTGACTTTCGTCGATACTCAGCGAGTCCGCGCGTTATTTGTGAGCTTTTATCGCGCGCCGGGTGCATCCCGCTTGCGCTGTCAGCTTGCCGACCTGCGTTATCAGTGCGGTCGATGCGCCGAGAGGAGGGAAGGCGGCCATCACGGAGAGTCATTCCCAAAGAAACGTCGATATCCGCGGCCAAATTTTCGTGCGTCTCCGAAATCTTACAAAAGGCAGAGTGATCGCTCAGTGTTCCTTTGTTGCTCTGAACCTCAAAAGCTCATTTTTCGTGCCCGAGTTTTTGTTCCCTCAACTGGACTTTCTTTTCCCCTGTGGATGTGGACTCGAACAATAACTCACAATCATCAGCTGAAGGAGAGCATTATAGATGATGTCTCGAGAGAAAAGTGCTACCGTAATTTATTCGCGACTGTGCTCTCTGCATATAAAGAAAAAAGTACAAAGAGGAGACGAAAAACTATTTGTGTCGTTAAGCCAGAGTTAAAATAGAGTGTCATCGACATCACGCAAGCACCGCGGGCTTTCCACTTGAACTGGTAATAATTACTTCCTGTGCGCCGCTCCAAATACGCTCGCTCTAGCGCCTTCCCGAGAGATCTTGCTCGGCGTATGAGGTTGTTTCTCTTTCTTCAGTTACTCGTTATTTTTCCCTCTTTAACGTGCAAATCATCCAGCGCAAAATGCGAATACAAATAATATCCCGCTTAAAGGAGGAACACTAGTGTCCTCGGCCGCTAAGCGCCTGTGCCGAGCGGGAAAACATTCCTCACCCTGGCTAAATTGGGAGTGGTACTGGAGGAGACCTTACGATTAACTCGAGGCGGAAGAAGCAGCAATAAAAGGTGAACTGGTGAAAGTGGAATGATTCGAGGCTGGATAAGAAGCGCAAGAGAGGGTGCAGGAATGTGGAACCGCAAAACGTCTGCTCGCCGACACGCGATCAGAGAAACGCGGCCGGTCGAAGAACCTTTCTTTCCCGTTTTATTTTTCTTCTCTCCGAGGGAAGCTGCGACGGAGCCGAGGCGACCCATCAGCGCGAGATCAAAAGATCATTAAGGCCGGCCTGCCAAATGAAGATCGAGCACGCACACTTGGGTGCGAGAACGACGCAGGCGGTGGCCGAAGGTGCCCCGACCCTCTCGCACGCGGGTTTGCGCGTGCGCGCAAGAAAGAAGACCCGTTGTGCCGGCCGGGATCCAGTCCTGCAGGTCGCCTTAGCGCAGCGGGGTGCGCGCGCAGAGTTATCGGTCCGCGCTCGTGCCCCCATCGGTTGCCGCCCCCTCCCGGATACAGGGTCCATTTGATAAGAGGCGGAAAACGGACACTCTCCTCTAGCGCGCTCGGGTCGACAGGCGAGGCGGCGAAGAGAGACAGAGAGAGGCTATTCTAATGAAGGCCGTGTGAGGTGGAAACCGACGCTCGAGTGCCTTAATGGTTGGCGGCCCTGCGGAATGGGCTCGCGGGCTGTTTCCAGGTTTCGGCGGTGTTGGCACTTTCGCCAGAGGGAGGAGGGTGGGCCATCGCAACACCCACTGGTGCCAGCTGCGGTGTCTGATTGGCCACGCCACGTACTCACCGCCCGTGCGAGCACCTACTGAAGCTGCCAAGATGCATGCTGCGTGCTCCCGGGTGCCCTTTTGCCAGTGAAGATAGAAGATGCATAAAAAGGAAGGTAGATTAACCAGAGGTAGTTCCGGTTGTCTACCTTACATGAAGGAAGAGGTCAAAAGAGGAGAGCGGAAGGGAGTGAGGGCGAGACGAGCACACGTGAAGTAAGCGTGTGTGCTGTGGAGCGGTATAGCTGCACTCGCCACGTGGAACTCACCCTGCGTACATGAATTTATGCGTGCACACTCTACAGGTTCAGCGAGGCGCAGGCAGTGGCCTTCGACCCTATTAGTTTCAAGTTGACGCATATGGGCCCCTTTGTACGCAGGCTGTTGACGCACGGAGACTTCATGCTTCAACAATCCGTGTACTAGCGAGCTCCTGGCAGCGAGAGCTAGCTAGTTTCACTTGATGTAGTTGATCCTGAGATGTGCTGGTCTCTGTGGAAAGAAAATTGATCGAATAAGTGTTGTCACTGCAGTCAACGTTTTGGCAGGTGTTTATTTAATTATTA
The DNA here is from genome assembly GCF_013339695.2 of Rhipicephalus sanguineus. Lineage (NCBI taxonomy): Eukaryota > Metazoa > Arthropoda > Arachnida > Ixodida > Ixodidae > Rhipicephalus > Rhipicephalus sanguineus. Next base: position 286,850,319 of record NC_051176.1, read on the forward strand.
CTATTGCGACAAAGTTTTGCCCCTAAAGGGAGACTAAAGGCAAACATTGTCGACGATGATTCTTGAAATAGCGATCCAGAAACCTTGTAGTGCTCCTGGTAGTGCTACTTTTGTGCCAAGGAAGTATTTATTTTGAAATAAAATCACGTTTTGGTGGTCCGCATCGCGTTCGCGCACTTCAAATCACCCGCCTGAAAGCGGTCTTTCTGACGTCACTGTTGCCGTGCCCAACGTTTCTCGCCTTTACAGCGCGGCGGCGTGCATTGGCGGCGTGCACCATTCGGGCATCCGGCAACATCACATGCATGCGGCATTTATCAAACTTTCTGCCAGAGTGACTTTCACGAGCGCGCAAAACGCACGCGGCAGTACGCGATACCGAAACTACCACTGAGACGCGACCGCGTGAGCGAAGCAGGGTGCCGGGCGAAGCGCAGTTCGGCGAAAACGGAACCTTTGAACCACGCGTGCCGTTCCCCATGGCAACGCCAAAGAGGTTCTTTTTTCCATGAATCAAACAGAAACGAACAAGCAGCATTTTATTACGTCTCTTGATGAACGGAAGGTTCTTTTTTATTGCAGCTAGTTTGATTACTAGTGATTAATTGTAGTCGGATGCTCTCACGTCATCGGGATCGTTTCCGAAATGTCCCACTCGTGGCGCTCGTCGTGTGATACATTTAGCTTAATTTCTCGGTAAGTAGGACACTGCCGTTGATAATATTGCCATTTTAGACGTTGTCACACATAGAGCTTTCCCTCTGACATATATTGTTATTTGCCTTTAGTGTCCATTTAAATATAATTCTTGATGTCTATATGTATATTATATGTGTGCTGAAGGTCTGTGTCGAGTACGAATTCAAGCATTGTTTTGTGGGATCTGTTATCATTTATCCAGCAGTCATAGCTGGTCGTGACATTGTAGTGGAGGCCGGCTTACAGTAGGAGACGGGATCGTTCCGATTGTATACTCCTTGACATGTCACATATGAGGTGGTACGCAACTGCCTACATCACTAGGATGGAGCAGTATAGACACGTACCACCCATTAGTAGATGCGACCAGTTCCACGTCGATACCCCAGCTTCCTCTTGCCTATAGTCGGGTACAACTTTAGAAGGCAGCGGCATTTCCTCCTCAGAGGCGGACGAACACAATCCTGCACCAATGGGCGCGCACTCGAGACTGACGTCATGAGCGGGACGGCCGGGGGCTCCGCCTTCGGAGAACATCGGCGCGTGAATGAGCGGGTCTATTTCTTTAGTCGCGGAGGCGATCGGCTGCCACGCTTCGGTCGTCTGGGTGGGGCCTCTCCTGCCTTCTTAAGTTGTATCGACTATAGTAAGGTGAAAGGGGAGGGAGCATAGATAGGAGTGTGTGTCTTGCCGGAGAAACTTCTTACGCGCTCGGACCCAGTAATTGTGAGGCTTCGCAGCATGGCCTTGAATCCAGAGCACCTTGACGCAAGCAGCTGTTTTCCGATTCGTAGTGTGTATCGCCTCATAGATTTCCATCGCCCTGTAAACCTTCTTGAGTTCATGAATAGCCGCTAAAGAATCACTGAAGATATCCAGCTGTTTGATTGCAGGCAGCTTAGATGTGGCACCTTGGATTGCTTGAAGCTTAATTATGAGCGCTGCTTTCCGTAGATAAATGACGCTGGTGACCACTGATGAAATTACGCGTAGGACTGAGAAATCATGTCCTCCCTCCGTCTGGTATGATAGCAGCATCCATGCAGACTTTGCAGGTGTTAGCGCATGATGCATCGACGACATTGCCACACGCGCTCCTTTCTTTCTATTTTTATGTTACCGCCCTATTACACGTGTAACTGCTGCCTTGCGCAAACAGCTCCCGAATTACTTGGAACCATCCTGATAACTTTAGAACCTTCCGATGAGATCATTCCGACAACGCGAACATCAGAGTTTGTTCTGGAACTTACGCGGCCGCTAACGATAACGCTGGAATCTTCGATGGCACATGTATAAATGCCGACGTGCTTCACCGCTTGGCAGATCGCTCGACGGCCGACGCTGTGCTCGCCGCTATTAGTGTATTACAGCTTGAATTGCTTGTACTCTGCCTCCCTCATTTTACGTGCACAAGTTCGTCCAAATAAAGAGTTTTCGTCTTGAGCACGCCGACTTCTGCCTTCGTCAACGTCGTGACCACGTGAGAATATTGCGTTCGTCAATAATCGATGCGTCGTACCTTCGTTCGTTGGCTTATTATTTGTGATGGTGGTGAATTCCCAGGGAGGCATCGGACAGGGCTGGTTGTGAATCCGAGAGCCGTGTTTAGAATTGGCATGCAACGCAGCGACAGCCGGAACAAGTTGCTTTTTAATTTCACGTGCTGTTTCGCGTTGAAAATTAGCTCTGCTATTGTTCTGAGCTGGGCATGTTTCGGCAAGTGTGCACTTGTCTTCGTCGCGGCAACCCCTTTTCATCAGTGCTTATATCGTGCACTTGTCAACTATTCCGAATGGGTGAGAAGGTTAAGGGTAAAATTACCAGAGTAATTATGGTAACGAATGTAGAAGATTAATAAAAAATTGACTGCTTAATTGCTTAATTGTAGGGGCATGCGAATCGTGAATTTTGGATTTCATCTTCTAGCAAACTGCGCGGCAGACGGGACACAAAGAAAGGACGAAAGAGACAGACGAGCGCAGGCGACCAAATAACGAACGAATGCTCTTTCGTTCCTTCTTTGTGTCCCGTCTGCCGCGCAGTTTGCTAGAAGATGAAACGTTACCAACTCGCCCAGCTTTCGACGCGTGAATTTTGGAACCGAATCGAATACGAAACGAATATAAATACTAATCGAATACTCTTCGAATAGTTTTCAAATAGTGAGACAATCATTTTCAAAACAGTCCTAGAACTCCACAACATCTTATTTGAAACAAATATTCCCAAACTTTCTTCAGTACGGCTGCGCAACAAAAATAGACACGGACAACAGAGAAGACACACCCAGCGCTGTATGTGTCTTCTCTGCTGTCCGTGTCTTTTTTTGTTGCGCAGCCGTACTGAAGTTACGAATTACCAACTTGCCAAAGATGCTGCTCTCACAAACTTTCACCAAAGAATAATGCGATTACTTTTAACCGACTCAAAATACCACAATTATGAAAGCTTATTTTGTAACTGTAGGTTGAAGTACAGCGGTGACCACAGTAATCAAGGCGATACTTGGTCGCCTGCTTTTAGATAAAATTGAGACATAAAGACTAAACCATTTTGAACCGAACACAACGAATACAGCCAAACATGTAAGGAAACAGATAAAACCTGTCATCACAACATGAGCCTCGAAAGCATGTAAACAGCGTTGAAAGCTGAATAGAAATTCACGCAGCACGACATTTGTGTCTGTTATTCGTGAAGCTGAATGCAGCCGTAGTCGCCACCTTCAGTTATTACTAGATCAAGCCATGAACTGATTAATGCGACGCAGCTGCAGCATGGTAAAAACTAAGAGAGGAGTTTTTAGAAAAGTCGCTTTCATCTGGTAATAAATATAGCGTCGGTTGTCCCGTAAAAGCTTCAGCAGCATGCACATTGGTAATTTAGTGATCAAAAAAACAAAATTTACCTTTAGCTGTTGCAAAGTTTCGTTCTTTTGGGGTTCTCCCGTCGGTGCTGACTATTCGAAAACTATTCGAAAAATATTCGGCATTTGGAATATGTAGTATACGATTCGAGTACCGAATCGAATAGAATGCATTTCGGATCGTTACTCGAAATTTTCGAATATTCGCACACCACTACTTAATTGTGATAGCGGAGGAATAAGCACCTAAACAATTTGGGAAGAAGAGGGGGCGGGGGGTGACAAGAAGAGCAGTTATTCTGTGAATTAGGGAATCGTGCGAACATCTTTATGTATATAGATGTTTTCTTTTTTTTTTTTTTTGAACGCAATTAGACTTTGCTACATAACCTGCGACAGCTAAACTTGTCTGTACTTAACTATAATTCTTTATTATTTGTCTCTTTCGTGTCCCTTTCTTGTCATTTCCTTTTTGTAAAGTGAAGTTATTGCTCTAGTGGGAAATACTGGGATAGAAAATACATATTTTAATTTCTCAGTGCTAAGAAATGAAAAGCAAGAAATAATAATGATAAACGGGGAAGACTATAGTGGTAGTGCCACGACACAGGATCACATCAAAACGAAGCTTGCGTCTATGAGACTACGCAAATGCGCGATGCAATTATAATTCGTGATTCGACGGTTCACGCACACTGCTGCGCCCAGCATCAATATGTAGCACACAACGTAAAAGAGCCGGTTGCAAACATTATCGAGTGGGTTGCAATGGGCCCCTCTTGTTGATACACGGATTCAGATTCACTCGGGATTAAGGGGACTCATCTCTGCCTGTGGTCTTGTGAACACAAATGCGATTGGAACTGAGCTTGATTTAGGTTTGCTTTGAATGTTCGGAATACGAGCGGTAGCGTCAGGAAAATGTCGCGAAAATAGCCGTTTTCGATGTCGAGACTACAAAGCACGCGCCATTACTGCTCGCTGAATTGACGCATGGACTGGAACGTCCGACTGGAACGTGCGTCACCTATGAAATAAGGCAGGTGCACGCGGCACATCGAGAAATCTGAAACACTGTGAAGCTGCTTACGTCATAGTGGGAACAACCACCAGGTGTACGCGTCATCTGCATTTCTTAAAGGCATCTAGCGGAAAAACTACACCAATACCAGTCCGGAAGCATTGCCGAGGCTGCTGCAATGGTGTGCATTACACTTATAATAAATAGACCCAAAGCTAATTTTCATTCAAGTTGTCCCTTGAATACAGATTCACACAATTTCGGATTCCTGGGACCCACTCAAACTAAAAGTTACGGCTATTTTGACTAACCCCAGCCGAGACTTGCACTCAAACTCCTTCAAAACACGCCCAGACCAGCCCAAGCTACAAGTTAGACCCACTACATGGCTACGTTGACTCACCTTGATACAGACACAGGCTCACACCTGTCCGGACTCGCTTGGGATACTTCACGCTTAGATTCACTCGGACTTACTGGGGACCCTTAGACTCAGACACACCAGGGGCCCCGAGTCTAAGTGACTAAACTTTTGAGGACGTTTGCCGGACTCAACCCAATGGCAGTATTTTGTTGTATTTTAACACGAAAGTGCTTTATGCCGGGGTCCACCAAGACTTCAGTGACGTATTTCCGTCACGGAAATGACGTGGAAAAAATGTACATGATCAGATGGCAAAGAAAAAAAAAGTTCCGTCAACGGGCACCGAACCCACGACCGCTCGGTCCGCGACAACAGATGCCGGGCACGCTATCCACTGCGCCACGGTCACAGACTCCAGAGGCTTTACAAACGCGCCTTTTATATCTACCACTCTCCCCGTCGGCAGAGTGGTGTTGCTCTCTGGGAGTGGTAAAGTAATGTAATTCATCATTACTGTGGCCTTCGCGATTAGCACCTCCAACTCGTTACACGTGCGTCCCATTCGGCCCGTTTTCAATAGTTCAATTTTGTCAATGCCTTAACACACCGCGAGGGGGCGACATTAGCGCAAGCGTCGTAAAAGCGTCTGCCTCGCTCACTGCATCACGCTAATCCAAACCAAAAATAGCTCTGCGACGCGCGCCTGCCTCACCTGGCTGTAACACCGCGTTCCCCGCTCACGCGCCAACCTCGAGAAAAATCGCGGCCGGGCTACGGGGCGGCCCGACGCGCTTTGCGTTTCGCTCTAGTCCGGCCGTGGTGTTCAATCACATTGTAACATGTCGCGGGATGGCGACCAAGTTCTGCGTCCAATATGCGTCGCTCCTCTGGCTATCACACCTCGTTCTTTGATGACGCTTTCACCGCTAACTACTACAGCCATAGGCGTGCGCAGGGTTCCCCATTAGGGGGGGGTGAAGGTTCATCGCAGTCCATGTATGAGACAGCTTTTGCGCCCCCCCCCCCCTCTTAGGCGACTAGAAGGGTCAATGTACGGGGCAGATTTTGCGCCCCCCTCTTAGATGATTAGGGGAGGCGGCCGCCCCCCCTGTGCGCACGCCTATAACTACAGCTACCACAAGGGTTTGTTTAATCACTTGCATGGACGTTAGCCGTCATGATGGAGACGTACCACCAATCATCAAAGTGGGTACATTCACGTTAAACGGTGCTATAGCTGCGAGACATCAATATACATTTTGCAAACTCTCTTATATCAATGTACAGTAAAGATTCAGTTACTTCTGTAGGGGCGCGCTTTACTTTCGTGTTATTCCGATTCCTATGACTGAGGGTCAACCATGTTTTTTTTCTTACTCTGGTTTTCTCTGATCCATGGGGTCGCTGAAAGAAAGAGACAGAGAACATTCATTTCATTTGCAAAGGCTCACCTGGTGGCAGTGTTGATGAAAGATCCGAAACCCACCAGTGACGGACACCAGGAGCAATTTATTTATTGTAAGAACACCTTTATGGCATACATTTTTAAAATTAATATAACCTTCGAAAGATTTTCTTTTTTGTATGAGGCATCGGTGGTGAAATACATCTCAGGTGAATGATGACTACGGCGTCTATAGTGCCAGCCCGTAGCAGACACGCGTGTATACTCCAAGTTATCGCATCCAATTGTTTTTCCGTGGGATGATACATAAGTACCTTCTTTGCAAGCCAGATGAGTTCGGGAACCATTATCAGGGTAGGCAATGACGGGTCCAAATCCGGAGTGCTGCTTCACCAAGTGGACACTATGGAGTCTCGGTGCCGCGTGCACAGCTGATGGCGATGGCACTGCGTGTGATGGAACCGCGTTCACCCGGTCCACTCTGCAAGGCGGCTTTCAGCGCCAGCATAAAGTGCTCGCGAGAGCACGCGGAAGCCATATAAAGTTACGACGCTACACCAGTCTTGACGACAGCCCCCACTCTCTAGTCTGGTTACGAGCGACACCATTCGGCGCATGCAGTCGCCCAGTGCGCGCACACTGTCCCGGCTTAGACGACGTCGTCGTTTCTACTTTGCTCCGAGTCGGAGGGAGAGAAGTGCTTTGGCGTGCGACGCAGTCCTCACGGGCTTCCTCGAAGTGTCCATTGGCGCCACTTGGCCGTCACGGGGCCATCAGCATGGGCTATACGGGCTATACCAAAGTACGGCCCCTGCTTTCTTAGCTCCCCCGTTTCCTCTTGCGTGACCCTTCGGACTTGGTAATCCGCGTCCGTTAATCCTCTTCTCTCATTTGTACCCCCCCCCCCATCCCCACCCCCCACCCCCTTGTCAAGCTGTCTGCCCCTATTGTTACCTTAACTTTGCACTTCGCTCGCTTCGCATGTATCCTGCTATTTGTCATATTATCCGGTTCTTTTTATATTTCTCTCATCTACACCGTGTACTGTTGCCTTTTTACACTAAGCAAGACAATAGCTGGTCTCCCAAAGAAAGAGAACTTAACGCCTTCAGCGCAGGAGTGCCCCTTGTACTCTTTATTTATTATTCTTGGCCGCTTTTTAATCGGGGCTGCTGTCTTTCCCACCGGCTTTTGTTAACCAGAATTTTCTATAAAAGCCTCCAGCACATGGGAGCAAATTGCTCAATTTTCAAGTTTTCGGTCCTTTGAGCCTTCTGTTCTGTTACATTTTCTCCCTTGTCTTTGTCGTCGCATAGAAGAAGGTCCTTCAAAGGGCTACTCGCATTATTAAGTGTATCTCCATTTTTCTTATCGGCTGCGCGCCGTATTGAACGAAGTAGACCTTGCTCGCATGACTTGACTCGATCTTCAGAAGATGGGCCTCGTTTTATTCCGTCCTCTTTGTTTTGACACAGCCCCAAGCAATGACCGTGCTGAACGTTACTTTTTTCCTCTTCTTAACACGGTCCTTTCGTCTTCCTCGAGACTTAGTCGTCGTTTAGACGACGAGTGAGTACGTCCCTAATCGAAAGCTGCATAAATAGAACTTCTTTTCCGGCAGCTCTCTTTAAGAAAAGACAGAAAGCAATCAGAGTCACTTGGCGATCGCACTGGCGCAAGAAGCGGGAATAGCACGACAAAACAGTGGCAGTGCTCTCTAACGCAAGACGCGTTCATTGTCGTGTGTTTCTGCAACGCGCGCGAAGCAGACGTATTTCAAACATATCGAAGAAGGTCCTTTATACTGACTTAATTTCCGTCTTCACATTACCGCAGCGATGTCCTTTAGCAGGTTTCTCTTCAAGCTTCAAGCGTGTCAGAAGGATCGACTTGGGCCACTTAATATAGCGTCATCGTGGAAGGCTATGGGGTCAACTGACTGCGGTCATCTTAAGTGCAAATGGCCGCCCTATATGAGGCAATGTGCGCATGTGCCAATTCATGCCGTTCAAGTAAAACGCTGTCGTGTGACCTTACGGTTGAAAGCAACACAACAAATAGATGCTTAGCGAGATATACCCGAGCACCGTAAATATTCGTAGCTAGTGTATATGCCCGATGAACACGCTGACCAGCGCATAGGTATCTCTTTACCCCGCGGAGCGTGAAACACCTGCCGAGCTGCACACGCTGGTTCTCAGTTACCATGCTGCGTCGCTTGCGAGGCCAGTAACTGTCCTCTGTGCTTCAGTTTGACTGCCCTGATAATTCTGCGCTATTACGCTATTACTGCCTGGAACGTAGATTTTCTTCTGTAAGCATTGCATGAGAAGGCAAAAAAACCTTCACAGGAGAGTGAAGGGACTGCATTGACGAGAAACAGGATGGCTACTCGGTGTAGCCTCTTAAACAAAAAATTCGGGCAGCATATCCTGTGAGTTATAACAGGATTTAGCTTTTGACACTGAGTATGTCCGAGGTATGGTGAAGTGGACAGTTTTGAAAGTGATCCATTCTAAGCGCGTAAACGAGCGAAGGTGGCGTAGAAAGAAGAGAGGAACATATATGAAGTGACAACCAACTGCGCCCTGTTTGCTTCTGCTGTTCAGATAGCATATTCTGGAGTCGAGTTCGCAAAACTTTTGTTCGTAAGCGCTCCTTCCATTCGCCAGCTACTTCCGCTAATAAAATGTATAGCATCTGGCGTGGCAGGAATTTTTTCCCAAGCTCAAGTTTAGCGTAAGACGTTTTTGTGAATTCATGCCTTTGTCCTTCTCTTGTTAACGTGGTGGTGAGCAGGTTTCGGGTTTGCATTCGTACTTATGAATGTTTTATGACGTTTTTGTTTACTAGCCGGTACGGCAGCCCTCCTCACTATTGTCACGTAGATGGCGGCGAACTGGCCGGCGCAAAGATACACAGGAAGACAGGCTATGACAGCAATAAAATTAAAGATAATTTATTGGGCTAACTTGTGCCCGAAGGCAATAAAAAATGAAGAGCCCGACGACGGTGAAAAAGACCCGCGTGCCCGAACGGCGGCTGTCAGACTGCCTAGGGGCGGATGCCTTATCTTCTCCTTACGTCGCAACGCATTCGGGCTTCAGGCTGAGGAACGGCTACGTTTGATCACATGCAAGAAAGCGCATAAAGAGATTCCAGTCCCGCTTCTTCTAAGCGCACGTGGCAATATAAATAAAAATCAAACAATGTTAGAAAAGAGTCTGTCAACAACTTGAACAAAATTTAATGGTAAGCACGCCCCTTGCATTCCGCTTCTTTTATGAGATGGGTCCCATTGCTAGAAATTACTTCACGGTCATACGAAGAGTGCGCCAAATGGTACTGAAGCTTTCATTAGAAATGGCAGAGGGTTTTCGAATAGGGGCATTAACGTTGTAGGACCAAAAGAGCTGTTAATAACAATATCTGGGGTTTAACGTCCCAAAACCACGATGTGATTATGAGAGATGCCGTAGTGGAGGGCTCCAGAAATTTTGACCACCTGGGGTTCTTTAACGTGCACCTAAATCTAAGTACACGGGCCTCAAACATTTTCGCCTCCATCGAAAATGCAGCCGCCGCGGCCGGGATTCAATCCCGCGACCTTCGGGCCAGCAGTCGAGCGTTATAACCACCAGACAACACGGCGGTTCCATGTGGATCCACTAGTTATGGGGATCCTAGATGTGCAAGTTATGCCGCCCAAGCTATGGAGAACTTGTAATCTATGAAAAAGGAACGTAAACAATGAGACAGCCCGAAAAATTAGGACCCATGCCTACTACATGTAGCCGTGCAGCGTGGAGATATTTCTGGCTGTTATCTCTGCTTCTGTACCGCCTTCCGCTTCATTAGGTTCAAGTGGAAGCTTGGTTCAAGGGGCAACAAGTAGAGCTGCTGAAAACTGTGGCTTTAATCGGCTGTCAATTTTCAACTTTGAAGGCCACGGTGGCTCAGAGAACTATCGGGTGTTACGCTTACTTTCGGCCCGTTCTCGCGTTGCACAAGTCTCTAGTTCTGGGATTCACTGAGTGATCAGTCAATGACCACCTTGGCAAAGATGCTTTAATGCGGCAGCATCTCATAAGCCTACCGATATCACTTGACGTCTAGAATGACTGGCCATCCTCGGTGGCTCACTTATACTGCGCCAGACACGCGATAAGACTAATGTATTCACTTCCGCATTCACCATGTGGCCTACTTTGAACCCTGAGCTGGCTTGGCATCCTGCATTTATAATATTAAAATCGTTTTAAAAACTTTTCCTTGCTGTCAGGGGGATGCCTATATTTGATTGTAAAGTTTCATAAGTTCACACACTCAGGGCGATAGCGCCGAGCTAACTAGTGGGACAAAAAAATGTGAAGGGAAAAAACAAGAAAACAATTCACGACTGGTTGGTTTACGGGGTGTAACGTCCCTAAGCGAACGATGCTATTAGAGACGTCGTAGTGGAGGGCTACGGATAATTTCGACCACCTGGGGTTCACGTCTTTCCGGTAAGCAGTCGAGCACCGTTACCACTGAGTCACCGCGGCGCCGAAAACGATTCAGGAGACAAAATAAATCTTTAGCAATGATCAGCTTACGAGCACTGGGCTATATGCAGCGACAGAGGTGAAATGGTGCCAAAAGAAGTCCAATTAATTTTAGATTTTCGTAAACTTGACTGTTTGAATAAGAGCGGCCCTTCGTAGTCAGGTATACAGCCTTCTGTACAGGCGCTTTCTCAGTGGCTATGCTTAAGCGACAGCTAGTCTTTATAGTTACCATTATCACCTCGGCAATGTTCAAGCCCGAACAGCATTCAAGATAGAAAAGTTTCATCAAAATACAACGAGCCTTGTAATTCAGTTTGTGCCTTTACGAGTGCCCCACGCCCCCATAAAATGTCTCTAATTGAAGTTTGTTGTTTGCCCTTTTTTCTCTGTCATGCAGTTGATGGTGTCTACATCAGTAGCCCACTGTCCCACCACCAACCCCGTGTCTTCTGTCTGCTAACACTGTGAGTACTCCATTCGTGCATTCGAAGCAAATCTTGCCTGCTCGATCCTTGTTTCGATCGCATAAACAAAGAGTGCAATAATTGCACTCGTGGTTGACAAACTAGTCTGGATAAATGTGTCTTGTCCAACGTGGGCCTAGAGTCGACGTGGCACGAGACGCCGCAACCTTCACACACGAAACAGACATTGACATTGTTGAAATAAAGAGTGCCGCATCGATTTCAACACGCACACCAACACGCACACCATTAGAAACGATGGCGTGAGAGTTAGGCATGCTGATGTCTTCCACGAAGCAAGGTAAACAAAGCCGGTCAGCAGCGTTGACGGATCACGCCACGCAGTACGTGCTCTTCGCGATGTATCCGTCCACATGAAATATCCTTGCCCAGACCCCAAGTTTCTTTATTTTTATAACACAATTTTAGGACAAATCCGCTTGCGTCTAAAAAGCTTTCTCTGCCTTTATATCTCAGGCGTCTGAGGAGACGCTGTGAGGAATTCGCCTCCGCAGGGATACTTCTGAAAAAACACCCACAAAATTTCAAAGGTTTTCATCCCAGCAGCGAACATCGAGGATTCCCTCTGAAGTCTCACTAAAGGTGCATTCGGTGTAAACGTGTAGAACGCAGCCTGAGTGTAATTGCCACCACCAATGAGTATACACTGTCGGCGTCAATCATTTACGTACGCGAAATCTGATAAGCTGAACGCTTCCAAAGCCTCCGTCCACATTGGGCTATCTAGTGTATGCAAACACGGCATTGAACTATTTTACTGGATACGGTCTCAAACTACTAGGAAATTCAATTTTTTTCTCAAATCTCGCGGATCGCAAGCTTTTGACGCCAACCTGCAGCTGTACCACACTAGGTGTTCCTGCTTGTTCCTGAGCAGAATGGTATTGCTCTGTCTAAAAGAATATATAAAAAAAAGTTTCCATTTCTCAACGAAACCACTTGTATAGCATTGACTACACGCACAGTTCTTTGTGTTTACGATGTCCTACCATCGTTATGACGGTGAAGAACACGGAATCCCACATCCTCTTTATCGGGCGATCTTGCGCCCAGCAAAACAAAGATCACTTGTAAAACGATAGCGGCGAGCACAATCTTTGAGAATCTGATCTGCGGGTGAAACGTGTTTTTTATACACGAACCATTGTACATTAAAGCGTAATCGGTGGTGTCCGCGTCAGCTCTAAAATGTACACGGCTATAGGCTTCCAAAGCAACGTCGAGCGGCGCCACTGCTCTTATCGCAACTGGGGGCATCCACGGCCACAACACTGCCGCCCCCGCTTCCGCGCACGCGCACGGATCTCGGATTGCAACTGTGGTGCGTCACAATGTAACTATTGCTGACTAGCAGTGCTCTGGGCCGAATGAGGAGCGTATGCGCGCACGTGCCCTTCCGTCGTCTCTGGCAAATCCGGCGACAAACCGTCTTCGCGGGCAGCGTCTGCCCCCAGTAACGCATAGCTCAGCCGCGCGAGCGTCGCGCCCAAACTTGAGCTTGGGTTCCCTATTCGCGTCGCGCATGCAGTCTGATGAGAACCTTCGATGAAAGTCTAGTTTTTCACTGATGATGCCACCAAGTTGACTCTCGGCGCAATACGCGCATTCATATGTGGAAAGCTTCTGGAAAGTTATCGAAGATTTTGATTAGATTGCATACGCGACGCGTGTAGCCGCGCACATTCTAGAGCTGACTCGAGCACCATCGATTACGCTTTAATGTACGATGATGCATCTAAAAAAGACAACGCGTTTCAAACACCAGCTGATCAAACTCTTGACAATCGTGCTTGGAGCGATAGCTGTACCGTGAGAGACCTAATTTTTGGGGAGCACAAGTTCGTCCGATAAATAGGGTGCATGTTGCCCGGTTACGTCAACGTGACGATATTTTCAGGTCCTTCGACGCGAAAGCAGCTTTAGTTTAGCGATGAACAAACGTAACTCTGTGGACCTGTTCGGCAAATTGCGTTGCTAAGCGCAGTGATAAGCGCCGAATCGATGCACCTGATCAAGTGCACTTAAGCTGAGTGCAGCCGCTGCGCTTCGGTACATATCGGTCCGCTTTAGTTTTGTCATGTTCACCCGATGAAGTGGTGGCGCACATGCGGGGAATCAGACTGCGGCTTCACAATTACTGTAACGTCGAGCCTGCCTTCATTCGCTTGAATTAGGCTGCAGTGTGGTATCGCATAATACGGACCCGTACGTGCCTAATCGCCCGTGTGGTAGCTGCTGCGGTCACAAAATGCAGTCCACTCATCGCATACCTGATGGCCTGAATCGGCGGCTGCACCGAATATCAGTCTCGTCTGCATTAATAGTGCATAATGGGGCACGAAGCTCTCTTCGACTAATACTGTTGCGAATAAATCACTAGAAAGCAGCGGCTGCACGTATACGCTTATCAGCTTTCTCGCTGAAAGTTTTCTTGGGATCAGCAGCTGTGCATGCAACGTGGCTCACGGGTCTGCCACAGCTGTGCGGTCTATCTTCACCGTGTTGTAGGAACGAGCTGCATTGCTGAAGCTCATTAGCAGGAAAGATTTAGTGTTGTATTTTACATTGCACTGGACATACACAGAAAACAAATTACTTGTTCCTTTGACGATATTGCGTTTGAATAATGTCATGCCTCATTTCTTAGGCATGCATGCTTGTTATACGTTCTATTGAGAACAATCATGGCTGCTGCTGTGGCGCCATGTTGACAACGAAATTAGGTTGCTCGCATACGTTGTCATGAGGCCAACCCTTTTGATTGACCTGCCACTTGCGCAATATCAGAATCATTTCACCCACGAGATAGCTTTCACGCGTTTGTGATTCTCAGCCCTATAGTGAAAGCAAATTTTGGTAGATAAAGTTGCCGACTGTTGAAGGTCAAAACTTTTGCAAAAGCGTCTCTCTTTTGTCGATCGTCATCTTATTGATTGCAAGTTACTGTCACTTTTAACCCCGAATGAATTTAACCAGAAGTAAGATCCTTCGTGCAATCCGCCCGCTGCCCTCTGTCACCGTGCAAAAGTGTGGCTTCGGACACGAGTCTCTACATCAGTACCACTTCAGTGCCTCCAAGTTCTAATGCCAAAATTTATGACACGTGCTTATGACTAAAACTTACGCAACGGGCTTTTGACGTGCTTATCCACATGCTTATGACAAAAAGCAGGGGCTAACGACAGTCCGAGATGGACGATTTCACGTGCGACCAGAACATGCCGAACATGGCGATGACCGCAAACACAGAAGCGGCATGTGCTATACTATATATCCATCGGCAGACATTCGTACCTTCCTAGGTTAGGAGGCATAGAAACGTGCATATAGGCAGGAAGATCTCATTGCGACTTCCAATATACTTTTGCCACTAAGCGAAACTCCTTTACACTCTGCGATACGGCAACCGATGCGTTCTGAAACAGAGCACGTATGGCATACAGGCGCGTATACTGCTCGCACATTTTCAAATGCCCTGACATCTCCCGCAGCACAGAAACGTGTTCGTGGCACAGCGAAGAACTTCGTTTCGTGCAAGGTTGGTCGCGCGGGAAGCGAAAGCGCACAGATGGCTTCCCGCATTTCCTGAAAGCGTGAAGCTCCCGCTCGATAGGCAGCGGCCTCTCGTAGCCCATTTCTGCTCCACTCTTGCTGCTTCTTTCACAACATTTTGCAATGCCTTAAAAGCAATCGCAACGCGATGGTTTTCTGTGGTTTGTATTTATAAGGAGCATTAACGACGCTTATAGCCAGTTCACCGTGAGCTACCAGCTCCACCGACGGGCCTCATGCTCGAGGCCAGTGACTTCTGTGTAGCTCATGAACATATAATCAAGAAAATAAAAAAAATGCGAAAATGACAGTCGTGTGCGGGTCGGGACGCTCGCGAAAAGTCTGCGGGCTGCGTGTTTAAGACTTCTGCTCTAAACAGTTGCACAGACGTGTTGACCTGCGAAATTGCCTTAACGCTTTGGTAGCTTTGACTCTCTGAGCACGGTCTCAAGATACGCCAGTTCAATGCTGCCATGGAGAGAGTGGTACCGAAAGTCGTTAAAGGGGCCCTGCAACACTTTTCGAGCATGCTCAAAAAGCGCTGCCGATCGGTAGTCGAGGCTCCCGAGAACACGCGAGCCAAATATTACAGCGATGCACACGGCCTGGAATTTACAATAAATTCTCAAAGTCAGCTGAAAATCGCTCCCTCTTCTCTCGACAAATGATGTATTCGTCCGCAAAATATGACGCGATTGTCGGCAGTTCCACCATTGGCTGATGTTATAATCACGATAACACCCTCATTATTACTTTCGTTGTTAATTTTGAGTTCAATAAGTAGATAATATGTATGTTTATATTCTGTTATCGCGTTAAAAACACCGAACAAACATTAATATTAGCACTTCCGGTCTCACCGACAGCTCGTCTGCTCGTAGTTGCGTAGTTCCGTTTTCTTCGCCATGCGCAGTGCCGAAAACGTGAATATTTCTGTGCTTTTGACCGTCGCCGGTTGCCGTTGAGAGTGGCAGCCGTTCGAGCGTTGCCTCGTCAGCTGAGAACTGCATCGTCGGCACGTTCTCACGACCAACCGAGGCACAGGCGCAGCGTGTCTCCGATAACAATGCTGGCGTCCGGTAATGGCGGCGCTTCGGGGTCGTCTGCCAGTGCCGTCTTACGAGGCGGTGTATCGGAGTATGGGCCGAAACCGATCTCAGCTGTCATTCGTTCCAAACGAGCGCGCAGGTTTGCTTCCATGGTTGGCAGAGCGATGAAAACACTACGGCGTTCGAGGTGCACACCCAACATTACCAAACCGACGCGCAGTTTTCAAACACGCGCGATACACAGTGCGATCGGCTCCGCTCGACGAGAACGACGCAAGCCTACCGGAAGTGGCGGCACAGACCACGTGGTTGCGCCCAGACATCAGAGAGAAAAAAATGAAGAAAAAACTCCGCCGGCGCTCTTGGGCGGAGCCTCGCTCCTCTGCGCTGCCTCCCTCGACTCGCTGCCTAGCTTTCCGCGCGCTCGCGGTGTTGAGTTGAGGGAGAAAGCTGCGGAACGTGATCTCTATAATTTGGTAACACCACTTAGACTTGACGGATTCGAAAAATTTTTGCGGCATATGACTCGTGAAGAGTCATACGTCAATAATGAGACTATTCCAATATAACTAAGAAAGGTGTTGCAGGGCCCCTTTAAGGGACAGGGGCACAAGAGATCTTAAATTGTATTTTCACTCCTTCAAAAGTTACCTATACGCAGGCGTTTCACCAATTTCAGTCAAACAAAAGTAACCTGCAATAAATTCGCAAATACGTTCCTTAATACGGGCCCCTTCCCGCTGCCCGTTCTTTTGTGTATGACCTAATTTTACGTGCAAACAGATCGCTACATAAAGACCACCCCTGTAAAGGAGGAGGAGGAGGAGAAGAACGGAAACACAGGGAGGTTAGCCAGTACTCAGACCGCACCCTGCAAAGCCTTCAATATACTTTAGGGGCTACACATTCGCACAACTTAGCAGAGAGCTGCGAGACAAATTAACTTGGTATGCGAAAAATAGGCCTCAACAGCACTTAAAGGACTACTGACAAGGATTTTAAATATTTTCGAATTGTTGCGCTAAATAAAAACACTGGTGTCGAGAACCCAAAAACGAGTATTGCAGTGACTGGGAATGCATCGAATATGTTTTTAATACCGCTACCTTAAAAAAAAAAAACACTTTCGGTTTCGATGTCGAGGAAGCGGCTTCTCAGTGATGTATCATCGCAGTGTGACGTCACGGGGAGACAGCAACTCGCGACGTACTAGCGGCAGATCTGTCATCTGCTCGTGGTGCACGTAAACAACGATTTGTTAATTGTCGTCCAGCGACCCCGAGTGTGATTTCTGCGACTTAGGCTGCATGCAGGACGCAGAATTCGCAAACTCAGTGGAACTGTGTTGACTCGTCGGGATAATGTCCATTGCGGTGGTGCTGGCTTGCAGATGCTTAGCGACTAAAACTTTCAAATCAAAGTAAAATATTTTATACTTGTTGTCTAGTCTCCGGTTTGTGGAGAGTTAACGCTGCATACCAAGGAAACGGAAATGTCCCTTTTGCGATGTCTCAAAATCATGTCAGTACTCCTTTAACACTGCCACTTCTGCATCATCGCCGCGTAAACTAAATGATTCCTTGCCCCCGGAGACCCTGTTTGCAGAAAGAAGGCATTCGTGCAGCTCAAGGCCATTGTGTCAATTCCACGAGAGCGAATACTGTTCCAGGGCTCTCTCGTCGCAACTGTCATCCTTCAACCTAGTTAAAGTATAGGTCTAAAATATTGTCTCGCGCGGATGTGCCTGACTGCTAATAAGTAAAACCACTGACACGACGGGCCGAATAGCTGATTTAGTACGTGAACTAGCATGGCGTAGTCCGCAGGAAATCTCACCGCAAGCAAACCAGCATTTTTGTGCAGCTCCATTACGTGGCCCTAAGCTATACCACGCTTGACCTCGAAGAAAATGGGCAACCCGTTCTGAGGCGAGTCCAAACGGAGCAATACATTCAGCTGAGTGCGTCACAACAGCTTTTTTACAGCGTGGTCTGCTATTCTTTCGTATTTTCTCAAAGGAACACAGTTTTGTGTTTGTTACCGAAGTTTCAATCCTGTGCAGTGCTTTTATGGATGACTTTCTTACAGTGTACAGAGGCACCGATACTGCGTCAATGGCGACAAATGTGCAGAAAAGCAGTTCGGGAAATTTTCCGCTTTTTTTTTTAATCCCGTCGAAGGCTGGCACGCGGGAAAAGCTCTTGACCGCCAAGGTCTGCCCATTCGCGACAGCTGCTTCCATCACTGCACGAAGGGCGTCGACACTCTTGCTCCATGTTGCACACAGATGGCTGAACGTTGTTATGCGTGTGACATGTGAAAGTGCGCGTAATAATGTTCCGTTGTTTGTGAGCGACATTGCGTTGTCCCTCGAGCCACTCGTCCCATGGACGTTGCTCTCCACGGTCAATCGCGCGCATCCAAGAGCACGGCCACGGCACAAGGAGCGGCCCGCGCACGCGCCGCTGAGCTCTCGATTCAGTTGCTGCCGGCGCACCGAGATATTAGAGCGGGAGCGGCGCACTGAGCCGTCAGTTCCGGGCTGGTGCTGGCAGGGCACAAAGCGCTGGTTGCTCAATTCTTCGTCGCGTGTAAGAGCCATGTCCGGCGACATTTTTATTGTCAACTTGCCATCCGGTCACGAACGAGAACATTCCTGCTGCCGTGTCCTGCAGTGCTGGTCCGCTGCAAAGCTGTCACCGATAATAAAGACGTGAGGCACGGGGCGGCAATGGACGAACCGTTCTGCGTGTCACCTGCCACTTCCCTACGGCGGATAATGTGTTGCCTTCACTTGCCTCTTGTGGGTGGAGCTGCGGCGCTCTTGTTGAGTAAAGCTGGAAGTGACGCGTGCCTTCCACCATATACGGCTGGCGAGCCCCATTTACTGGGCCCTCTTCTTGCACTCTCTTTCTTTCCGAGATTCATTTATTCGCTATCGGGAACGGTATATTGTAAGGAAGCCTCTTTTATTTTTGTCCCCTGCCGCAATGTCCGATCCTGGCAATAGCGGGGGTGCACTAACTGTAATGCATTCAAAGTATGGAAAATATGAATACTTATCAAGTACGGCCTTTTCTAGGCCACCACCCAGAGTGTTGACTAGACCAAGGGCCGCGTTTTGCAAGGGCTATTTCAGCTGATTGAATTGATTTTCTTATTAGCCGCACAAAGTAGCCGATCCGCATGATGACACACGCGGCGCGGCTTGTGAGCCAATCATCAATGAAAGAAGCAACGGAAAAACTTTGCGAAATCTCGCCCCAGGTGCCTGCCGTGACTTTCTCAGTAATTTACGAGACAAAATTTTGTATTCATTTCACCACAGTTTCAGCTAACGTCTGTCCACGACCACTAACTATATGACGTGTTGTACCATAATAACGGTCTCACATAATACAGTATCAGGTTAGAGAACATAACTGGGATTACGTGGCAATTATAAAGTCCGATGCGGTTCCTGTTCTAGCTTCGCCATTGCTATAAGAGCAGTGATCAGCAGTTGTAAACAGCAGACGCTAAATAAAGCGATAGATTGGGGTGACACGGCCGGGGACGTTTAATGTGGTTTTTAATGGCCGCAGTGAATATCAATTGAAGGGTATTATCACATTTCGACACACGCGTAGACCGCTCTTATGTACTAGTAACTAGCACTAACATCACAAACATCTCTGCTCCAGCTGTTATGATAATAGGAGGCCGACCTTAACATAATGTTAGCTTTGCTACTCAGGCCGTCGTCTAAATTTGAGAAGCAGCGGTATCATAGACCAGCAAGTAGAACTCTTGCTTCTTTTTCTTTCACGTGCAAAATGGCGTTCGTATGGTGTGTGTGTGTGTGTGTGTGTGTGTGTGTGTGTGTGTGTGTGTGTGTGTGTGTGTGTGTGTGTGTGTGTGTGTGTGTGTGTGTGTGTGTGTGTGTGTGTGTGTGTGTGTGTGTGTGGTGTGTGTGTGTGTGTGTGTGTGTGTGTGTGTGTGTGTGTGTGTGTGTAACAGTGGATTGTGTCTTCGCTTATTGGGGATAAAGGATGCATAAGGAGCCGCCTTCACCAACCCTTGCAGTAGCTCTCGGCGAGCCTTAGGGTGCTGTCGTGTCGAAATCATTTTCTACCTTGTTAGTTTGCTATATGAGACATGGAGTGAATAATAAAAACGACTGTGTTAGGCCTCGTGGAGTTCGTGGTCACGCTGAGAAGGTTATAATGTTATGTAAAATGTAGGAACTCTTTGTAGAAGAAAATGCATTTCTGGCGCGGCCCGTATTCACAGAGCGGTTCGTACATTGACGTGGCTCGTAAGAATGTGCTCCTGTCAATCATCATAATGATTATTAGCCATGGTCCTTTGCAGATGAGACACTTCTCGTAAACTAAGCCACTTGTGAATACTACACTGGTTGTGCCTCAGGCCCAAAAAACGCACTCTTATACGCTAATTATGGGATGTTCTACCAAGCAAAACCTTCCGAATGTAATAAGTGTCAGGCGATGGCATATACCAGTTTAGGAACAAAACGTGGCCACTCATTTTCGTAAGTGGACCAACATGAAGTCACACTCATGTGCTGAAAATTGTGCCGACAGTGACGAGAGGACGGCAGTGTGCGATGTTCATGCTATAGGCTCGTGCATAGACGTCTTCGTAATTGTCAACGGCGAGTCACTTCCATTACTAGCGATAAGGGGTATTGAGTGTAAAGAACTTCAGCGTCAGAATGCATATAATGTGCATGGCGCGCTCTCGGGTTCAGAGTGTCGTTGCTCTCTATTCCTAACTTGTTTATTCCTTGTCAATTCGTGTGTCTGCCGTCGGTATTTGAATGCGCAAATGACAGGGCATCCATTTCTCTTCTGTGAGGGCGATCCTGTTTTTTCTTCTCTTTAAGCAGCTGTTTATTCCCGTAATAACGATATATAGCAAATACGCTTCATAATGCTAGGAAATATGCACAAAAATCTTAGGAAACGTACACAGGATACGATAGTTGTCAAGTAGTTAAACTTTGCCGCACGTATATCCTTATAGACCTTCCGCCAATAGCAAGGCGTTATTGGAGTATCAAAAGTCATCCCTCTCTCGCATGCAGGGGATCCAAGGGAGAGGTTGGGTCGCGAAGCGAGAAAGAAGTGAGGCGCGTGCAAGGTCGGAAACCAATAAAGCTGCTAGATCCCTGACAGCTGTCAAGCCTCGTACTATACCGACATGCCTGTTCTGCCTGCACGACATGTAGCGACGCTGGTTATGCGTCTTGAGGGCAACACCGCACATTTCCTACTGTGTCCGAACTACTAGAAAAAGAAATGCAGTGCCATGCATTCTCAATCGATGTATAGCGTTTTCGACAAGCTGAAAGCGTGACGAAGCTTTTCGTCACGCTTTTTTTTTTCAGAATATGGCGTACTTCCTTTCTTTTTTCTCATAAACGTTGCGCTGTTTACATTTAATGACTCACTTCCAGTTAAGCTCTTCTAAGGCGTGGAGTCGACAGATGCAGTGTTTCATGCGTTCCGTAGTGATCACTATCAGCGTGGCACGCTGTATGCCTCACACCTATTTCTGAATATCGCGTTATAGTTTGCTCTCATTTCATAACGCGCGATATTCACATTTGCTCATCACTCACTTAGCACGTAGCATCGGTTATAGCTGGACTTCTGCCGACCCCTTTAAGCGGCACCTGCTTCCCCGATATTTCCTTTGTGCGCTTCAATTTAGGTGCTCAAACGTGTTGCTCCAGTCTATACTCACTCCTCCATTGTTGTGTGAAGGAAAGGGGGGTGGGTCCAAATAGGTATTCGCTTGGGACCGCGTGGTTGCTCCAATAACTCCTGAATCCTGAAATGTTCTATGCAAATTTTAAATGGCCCGCATGTCGTACCAGCTCAAGCCTGAAGCGAGGGTATTGTTACGTCTGAAGCTGTGCTTCCTCTCAACTGCTGAGATTTTCCCCTGACCTCTTGTGTCTTTTTTATTCCGACATACACGGGATCCGAATGGTGCTTTAGTACAGCAGCAACATTCCTGAAGGATAGGGGGTAAAAGGAAGAGGGACATGAACTGGAGGGAAAAGTAAGGGAAAGTGCTGCAGCTATGCGATGCTGACGCGTCTCTTCTCTTGACAAACTATTCCGATTGGTCTTCTCACGGAACCTGTGTAGGATATGAGCTCAGCTGTTTGCCCATCCAAGAGCATCCATTTCTCGCGCACCCACCACACTTTTCGCTTATTTTCTTTTGTTTCGGAGGGGACCTTCGCTGGCATCGTGTGCCTAGGCTGAAGTGGCAGAAGGGAAGCGGGAAAAGTGATCCTCGAAGAGGCAGGCTGCGACGGCGCTCTACCGAAATTCATCCATCAGCAGTAGCCCGGATTCCTGTAGCCCCAAGACGGACGATTTTTCGCGACGCCCGAACGGAATTCCAATTTATTACCCCGAAGGGGCGTCCCGACTTTTTCCTGGACGGTGTCCGTTTGACCTGGTATAGAAGCGACTGCCTAGCTCTTCGCATGTCCTGCTGGCCACGTCTCTCACCCGGTTCTGTGCCATTGCGAATCACAGGCCGTGGGCCTCAATCCCGGTTAGTCGCAGTTGTGGGCGGAGAGAAGGCGGGAATTGTTACGGCACCAGGATTAGGCGCGCGGTGAGAAAGGAGGTGCGGCTGACCTGTTATGTCGCACGGCGCCACGGTGCTAACGCTAATTTGCAGCGCGCGGTCTAGCAGCCGCGGGGAGGTAGCAGCCGGTTGTAATTGTGGGCTCTCGGCTGTCGTGCTCGCTGCAGCATGGCCCAGATCTGACAGTGCGCCTGGGACAATTTGTTGCCGTATCGATTCGCACAGTTCTGAGCGGGTGGGTATGATTGCCGCGGGGCCACTTCTCGTGAAGGCGGCCGTGCGCAGTGTAGTCTTGTTCTGGTGGGGAAGGGGGTGTTGGCGAGAACCCTTCAAGGGCCTTCTGTGGGATAGCGAGCCCTGGCGACGAATTAGGAAACATACTGCCGCCCCTTTGGCTCGCTTGACTGGACCCGGGACGATGCGCAGTTGACGAGCGGCGGGCCCGCGGGCATTGGTATAGTGCGCGCCCTTGCAGGGCGTTGCACAAGGGATGATGGCGTTATAACTCTGCTGTCTCTGTCACTGCTGGACTCCTCGGCTTCCATCCCCTACAGCAACAAGGGCGTGATCTTGCGACTGGAATGGCGCAATCGTCTTCCAATTTAACTCCCCGCTCAAACGACGTGCGCTCCAAAGTCTAACATTGTCAACATTGGAAGTGTTCAACTCTTGGAGATTTCTAAGAATCAGTGAGCTAGAGGGCACATCGCAGGTGTTACAAGGCAGCTGTTCGAAGTCATGCACGCGTGAAGTTAACTCCCAACACTAGAGCAATAGCTGTTCAAAAAAATGTTCTTGCGAGGTAAGTATAGCATGTACACAGCCGCACATTTCTAAGGCGATCTCGGAAACAGTGCAACCAAAACATTTCGGTCATACGACGCAGCTCCTACGCCCTTCACGGAAAGAGCGCGGCGGTTAAACGTCGTGCGCAGTAAATCCTGCCCAATTCTTCCTCTCTCACTCTCATCTTCTCTCTTGCTGTCCCACCTCACTGAGGAAGACACATGGTTCACCTACGACCAGAGTTTGACCCGCCTTCTAACTTTCAAACTTTGTTTTTTCTATTGGCCAATTATGATAGCATAAGTAGCATTTGCTGTGGAACCGGACAGCTTCACGGAGTTCTTACGCGTAGGTAGCACCCGCCACGGTGGTCAGTGGTTATTGTTCTCGACTGCTGACACGCAGGTCGCGGGATCGAATCCCGGCCGCGGCGGCAACATTTTCCATGGAGGCGAGAATGTTTGAGACCCACCCGTGTACTTATATTTAGGTGCACCTTAACGAACACCAGATGGTCAAAATTTCTAGAGCCCTCCACTACGGCGTCTGTCATAATGAAATCGCGGTTTTGAGACGTTAAAGCCCAACAATTGTTATTATTACGTGTAGGTGGCGTGAATTCAGGCCCGACGCTGGCTCGAGTTTCCTCGATGGCGCTCCATATTTTTTCCTAAGACACAGTGCTGTCACAGTTAAGCGAAAGTAAGCGCACGCGTACGATCATGCATGAATGCGTCCTAATGCGAGGGCCCAAAAGAAGCCGCGCTTCAAATACGGCGCTGTGTGGCTGCGTGCACTGAGAAGCAACCTACAACATGCCACACGTGCGATAGTGTTTGGCAAAAGCGGTAAAGTATGGCTCTGTAAGACGACGAAAGACATGCAGTATATCGGGCCACCGCTGCCGTCGTCGGCAGATGTTCCCTGTCTAGCACATTCGCTAGGCTCACCAGCGAGAGAATGTCCGCTCGACTTATCAAGCCCACGCGAGCACCGCTGCGACGACTTTGACGCCGTCGTGTGCTTGATAAAGCTCGGTGCTCGTTCCATGTTCTGTATACATACACGAGGCATGTCGAGTGTGACGAACTTCTCCCGAGGCACTTACCAGGTTGACAAACGTTCCTCAGCCTGCGGGGCTCGGCACTGTGGTGCGGCTCGAACGACCCGCCACCTGGCGCCATTCATTGAAAGCGACGCGTGCTTGGCAAAAGATCATAAAAGAGATGGTGCCACTACGGAGTTTGCTGTTGCCGTACGCGTTTACGCCGGCTGCTGCCTCCCTCCTCTGCCCCGAGGTTGGCGCTGCCTGATTCCCACTTCGATGCCGCAGAACAAAGCACGTATATAAATCCGTTTCGCTCGCATCGGGCGCAGAAAGGTCGCGCAAACCCGAGGAAGTTCTCCGGGGAGTATAAACAATGCATCGAGCGCGCCCCTCTCTTCCACTCCGTAGCCCTCTTCCACGAACGGCAATCGTTTATTTACACGATGATTAGACAAGACCGATCTTTCACTCGGTTACTAAGCGGCAAGAAAAAGAGCGGAGCCCCCGACAAGCTTGCGTCTGTAGTTCCGGTGCCCTTTAGCTTCATCGCGCGTCTGCACGTGCGCGAAGGAATTGTTAGCGCTTCTCGTTAGCTTCCCAGAGAGCGAGCCGTGGCAGGATGAAACTGCTGGAAGCGATTCGTCTATGTAATACCGGAGCCGCTTCGTTCGCTCCCATAAATTTCAGTAGAGAGAAACTTCACTTTTTGTCCTTAGCGACTGGTGTTTGAGAATGCAACTTCAGTTTGGGTTTTCTGATAAGTCTCCGCTCAAATGAGATTCCTCTTCATATTTATTATCAGAGAAAACTCTTGCAATGCTCATTTTAGAATATAACGTGTTTATATTCCAGGCAACTTGAACGTGTAGGCGTTGTATGCGCGCCACTCGCAACATTTTTTTTTTTTTCAGCGATGAACAAAATGTTCGTTGGAGATACGGCATTAATGCATATTAGAACAGCTGGCTGCCTATTCAAGTAGCGCCGGTCCGGGCGTCTGAGCAAACAAAGCAGGGGGAAAATTAATGCGATCTCGTTGACAACAGTGTGCCGCTCACCGATATAAATCGAGACGGCAATATTACAATTGGAATGTCTAAACTCTGCACTAATTTTCAGATACCGCTTTAACATTGATTATCTCACTAACTGAAAAGGCAGCCGAACAGTTAGTGCTGGCTCGCGTTTCGTAGCATAGCGCCCCTCGTTTTTATCGCGTTTTTTTATTTAATTAAATGTTGTCGGTTTTATAGCGTACTGCCCATACGTTGAAGCCGAACAACTTTCCCTCTTGTGAGCAGTGGTATGGAAGCGGAAAGAGAGGAAGGATGAGCCAACATTTACCCTATTGGTTTTGGGAAGGAGTGATCATTGTCATCAGCCCTCAGGTTCCCAAAGATTTTTGTCCGTAAGGGTTCGTTACGACTAAACAACAGGCGTTTTTACATACGAAGCATCTTATGGCGGAGTTCAAACCGGTGGTGGTGGTGGTGGTGTGCGGCGTGACCACCATTACTGCGCATGCGCGAACCCTCTCCACACACCTCCTCTCCCAATTTCCCCCGCTCCCCGCTCCCCTCTCCCTCTCTCACTTCCCCTCTGCTCTACCCTCCCCTCTCCCCTTCCCATTTCCCCTTCCCCGCTCCCACTTTCTCCCTCTCCACTTCCCCTCCCCCTCTCCACTTCCCCTCTGAAACGCGGGCTCGACATGCCGAAACGCTGCTTCGCATCGCCTCATGGTCCCCTTTAGCGGGAGATGGCGTGATTTTTTTTTAATGTCCAGCATCATGATTGGCTAAAAATTTCTCTTACGAACAATTCCAACGTTAGACGTTTTCGTGAGCGCGGACCCAGATGCGCTTTTCACGTTTCTCGTTCGCATTTTTTTTATCGTTAATTCTTTTTCCATTGAGCGCGGTAGCCTCACTTCAATCCCCATCTCTTAAGGGGTATCATGCGCTCAAGGGGGGCGCGTATTCGCTAAAAGCTCTTACGCTTCAATTGTTCGTAAGAGCGAAATTCAGACAATGCTTTAACCAATCCTATAACTAGACGAATTATCAATGAAGAAGGTTAGTCTATTGCAAAGAGCAATTACGAAAGAAAAACTTTGTCGATTCCGCCTCATGGCATTTAACATCATTGTTGAAATACATTACTAGACAATTCTCGGGCCCAATTCACAAAACTTTCTTTCGTAAGTGATCTTTGTCAGCCGCCGGTCGCATTCGCTAATCCTTTGTCCAGCGTCAGGACTTACTAGAATTTTATCTTATGAACAATTCTAGCCTAAGGCCCTTTTGTGAATAAGGACCTTGCTGCTTATAAATGCACTACTCCTTTGTTGGCGACAATGGACGGATAGATCTAGGTGGCCGTGTACTGCTGTAAAGAAGAAAAAAAAACGCTCTAATTTTTAAACGCTTTTAATATAGGCCTTTGAAATGTTTATTGCAAATGCCGACTGGGTCGTACGCATCACAACTTGTGAAGTGAACAGTGGACTATGCTAGTTGCTTTCACGCTGTTTATTGTCGCGTGCCGTTTAGTTTCCAAAATATCGCTCTTAAAACAAATTACAGCGGTGACGTTAAGTTGCATAAAGCTTCGAAAGACGTGAGCGTTGTGTTACGGTGAATATTTTTCAAAGATAGTCTTCGATTTCTCACGTCCCACTCGGGTGACTAGTACCGCTCGCCCTTTGACTGGCATGTTCCTTTAAGCAAAATTAAAGAAAGAAAGGAATTTTTTCGAGGGGCTCGTTTCTTTGTTGAACACAACAAAATGAATCCAGTGGATAATTATACAATTAGTTCAATAGATATTTAAGTTGTTGGATTCACTAAGCAAAATTGGCAGCTCTTCGCCCTGTGCACATGTTGAGAGCCTTGTGCAGGCGGTGACATCAATTGTTCTTTTTGTCTCTCTATGTCGTTTTTGGCCATTGGTAATTATTCAGGTGACTCTCCTTGCATCAGGTGGTTTAATCAAGCTCGTTTATCAGCCACGAAGAAAGCGAATCAGGCAACAAGGAGCTATAACACACAAGAACACACCTACGAATCGCATTTCGCACATACGCAAGACAACGTTTTCGCGAAACTTGACCGTGCCACAACTGATTATTAAAGCGTTCGCAAAAATGTAATATATGCGGTGAACCTCGGCTCTGCAGTTTAAACCGAGTTCAGCTCTCTGTGCTTACAGGGCGCACGTTGAGCAAGTTTCGACGCTGTATATGGGCTCCATTACCATAACCAGAAGCCTTTCCTTTCTCTCCTTCTCCTCCTCAACTGATCTCTCGTAAACAGGGCGTAGCGTGCACCATAATGCTGACTTGCGGCACGTGTATATCGCAGTAATGTTACGACCCGACCGAAATGATTCTTGCAAACGATCGGGCGTCGTATTATCCACCCCCCTTGCCCCCTTTTCGCCCTCAGCTTTCTGTTCATCGATATTCATGCGGGTCCATATTTCTCTAATCCGTATCCTCGCAAAGAGGACGATTCCAGCGTGTTACGACAAACAGGGGCCACAGGGCGTCCCGTTCTCATTTTCCTATTACGCTGCTCTCGCCTAATCACGTCGCAAGGCCCGCCAGCAAGCGGGCACATCGGGGGAATAAAAGGCGGTGCGCCGCGGTATGCGGGACCCCGAATTAGCGCTCGGTCCTTGTTACAAGCTCGGTGCTGCGATTTCGGCTCGTCATCCATCTCCATTCCATTAGCGTCCCTTACATACATTAGATATGGAGCGTCACGCCCCCTCGTGCGCGCTACCGTCTTCGGTGCTCTGTGCGCGTTCGCCGTCTTCGAAGTGACTTATTTGAACTCACGGAAAGGAAAAAGAAAAAGACCGATGTATTAGGGTGATCGTAATGTTTCTGGATATCTTCCGTTTTTTTTTTCGGCTCCATTATTTTGCCTCTCCCTGTTTCTCGACGTAAGACTAAAAATTTTCGGCGCGCACCTTCCATGCTTCTTGTCTTCATGCATATTATTTTCTTTATCATCCTTTCGGACAGGCTTAATGAGATCCTTGCGGTGACTCCATTTTCTTTCCCCTTCCTTCTAACGAAAAAGGAGATTTTCTTAATGAACCAATCAGCTTTGTAATGCAGCCGCCTGTTTGCCTTTCGCGCTGAAGAGCCTGTAACGATATTCCGTCGAAGAAGTTCTCCGTTATGACTTGGGGCTCGACGCATATGTGGTAATAAGCAAATGGGACGCCCATTACACAAGCGTAATGTGCTTCTTTTAAAGCTCCTTGGGAGAACGAAGTACAGGACTTGATGGCAAGGCGCCTCCGAAGTTGTCGCGAAATGCGTACGTTTCCTGTTCGCTTCATTGCACATTCGCTATACGCCGATGCTGCAGAAGTGTGCCCCAGGTTCGATTAAAGGAAGTGGCTGCTATTGAAAAGGGCTTTCGTGTACATTAGCAAGAGTCCCCATCTCGCTTTTTACCCCTTCTCTCAGCGGGCCTTCATCTCAGCGTAATGAGTAGATTCACGGTGTCCTAAGAGTGACTCGCGCATTCTTTAAGCTGTTACGACATGAAAAGCTATTCAGTTGATGTCCCAGAAGGAAAAACTAGAGCAGCGCAACGCGCCCAGTTTTGCATGTAATGGCCGCGATGGCCTTAATCAACTTTTGGGTGCTATTCCCGGCGGTAAAAAGACATGTGGCAACCTTCTGTGTGATATACTTTTGTATTAATAAACCTTCGTGCTCCGCATGCATCTGGCACGCAAGTTACATCAATAGACCTTCAGGAGGCAATGCCCACTTATAACCCTTAAATTTTTTGCTGTTCCATCTTTAAAAAAATGTTCTTGCTCTGCAAAGATGTTTCCTTATTGTTATGAGTAGTGAGGCTATGTCCATTAACGAAGTCATCCCTGTATTTAGGTAGTAATCTTTTTTGTACTTTATTTTCTTGAATAGACAAGCTTCTCCTTTTTTTATTTTCTTATCGTCATCCCGTGAGAAACAAGGATACGTCATATGCTGCGAAAAATTATGCTCACGCGGAGCGCCGCGATTCTCGCAGCGGGCGGTGGTGCTCAAATTCATGAGCTCACTCTGACATAGATAGATGCCAAGGAACGCTTCAGTGAGGGAGAGGGCGAAGCCGATCAATCTCGTCATTCACGTCGGTGAAGAGAAAAGGCAGGCGGGGCCAGATTCCGAACAGCACGAGCACTGGGCGCGCGCCGAGAGCTGTGCGGCACGCTTGGCTGGTGAAACGCTTCAATTTATTAAGCGCGCAATATCCCACGCCGAGTACGGCAGCACCACGACGTCGCCAGTCCGCCGACTGTGCTTTGCTCTTGATCCCGTGTAATAACCCGCCACTCACGACCCTTTCTCCCCGCTCTCATAGGGGCAGCTCGCGTGAGTCAGGGAAATCCGTCCACCGCTCTCTTTCGCAACTAATTAGGGCATCCACTACGCGGACGCGTAGACGCCAAAAAAAGAAAAATGAAAAGGAACGGCCACCGAAGGCTCTCCTCCTCGTCGCGCCGACACACCTGAAGGCCTGCCACCAAGCTACTTTTAGACTGCCCCCGGTGTTTGACGCCGACGGGTCTTACTGGGCCGTCAGAGTGCTTCATTAAACCAAATTAGTTAACAAAACAAGAGCCACGAAAAAGAAGCGCGACTTTCTTTTCTCCAGAGGGCGGCTTCCGAGAGAGCCGGTAGTGTAAGCAGCTTCGGAAACATTTTTCCTGCGCAGTGTCGTTTCTTCGTTATTATTTTTTTACGTTTTGCAAAAATTGGTAGCAGGCGTACTCATTAGGCAATATTATCCTCGGCGGACGCATTTCATAAAACTAACGCACGATTCACAAAGCTTCGAAGTTAAAGAGCCGACGGTAAGCAATACTTGAGGCGGCACTCATTCATTAGCCTTCTGGATTTCTTTCATTCTTGAACGAGGACCGAATGCGTACTGATTTACGTTCTTACGCGCTGTTTGCCATTAGCCGCTGCCTTCGGTGAGATGCAAACATCGCAGTTGGCTGGCTTTTCTTTGTGCTCTAATGAACACTTTTAGTGTGAGAACTTTATTCGTGAGCACAGGCCCTGGCGAGGTGGCAGTCACCACGATGTTAAAAAGATGTCGTTTATTTGACATTTGGAATAAATTTTATCAAGGCAGGATGTGTGTGCGCGTGCACGTCTGTACATGTCCTCGATGGTCGGGTCAAAGTCATGTCGTTAGTCTGTAGCCGCACTGTGAGTCTGAACTGGCTGGCGAAATCGCTGGGCTACGTCCTTAGCCTGTGTGATCATATGCGCCTTTTTGTGTTGGCCAAAGATTGCATAGACCAGTTTGGCTGATACTTTATCGAAGCACAAGTAAACGAAGCCAGTCGCGCCACATGTGGCATGCGTAAACTTACCGGAGCATTACTATACATTCGAACTCGAGAACCTAAGTGGTCCACTTTTTCTCTCTCGTCGCCGTGCAGTTGCGTGTTGCAACGCCACCTCTACGGAACGTTCGCCAGACGACGCAGCTGTAGGTTATGTAACAGTTGTCGTGTCCATGAATAAACGTTATTTTTAAAACGGTCGTACGCATTCAACTGTGAGGTGCAGTCAGCTCAACTCCTTGCGGTGAAAAAATTGTGCTTGATGGCATTGCATACCAGCCTCGAGGTGGTCCCATTTATTACTTTATTTCGATTTCAATTTATTCAAGCATACACCAGTACAGAAGAGCGTGCCAGAACAAATTATACTGAAAACGGGACCATCGATTCGCAATTGGGCAAGCTATCGTTGCCACGATATTGCACGAATACAAAGCCTCGTTCACACAGCTGCATTGCTATGTAACTGTAAACGAACATAAGTGGTATAAAAAGTGGGACTGACACGCCGAAGATGTGGCGCACCTGCTCATGCAAAGGACCTAAGCTGTGCCTAACGTGCAAAAGAAGCTTCCCCCGTTCAGGTGCTCAAGCTAACCTTAGAAGTGATACCGTATAACAATAATTCATGCCTAGCAAGCTTATTAGCGGTGTTTTCTGTTGGTCTATAGTGCCAACCCTTTCTTTCGTTTCGGCCGCTTGATCCCCGTCCTTGTTCCTCCATGTGAGCAAACCAGTTCAGAAAGCAAGCCGGCTTGTTATCTTACCGTTTATAGTTCTTGCTTTCGACGCACGTAGTTGATTTTTGCCAGTTTGCAAATGTGATCACAGCCTGTTGTTGTGACTGGGGGTCCGGGTACTTGTGTGCCGAGCCACAACGAAGGGTTGAGAGACCTCAGAGAGTAGGGCCCGACATTCGGGGTGACATTTCTTTCAAAAGCAACCGTATTTTGAATATGTAAAGAGTACGATGTTACAGAGTCATCTTCAAAATCGACTGACTGCGCCGAGTCTTCTCTCCGGCTCTTCGAGACTGGCCGCCTCCTCTATTGGTGGTGGCCGATTGAAAGAGGACCAGAAGGCACGTAGACCTGGCACGGCGCAGTCCAATCTGCGCCGGGACAGCACGTGAGGCACCCCGCTGAACTCGCGCCGGCCTCGTTGTCGTCGCTCGCCTCTTTTTCTTCCGAAGCATGCCGTTTTCCCCGGACGCAGGGAAAGCCAGCCAGGCAACGGCTACGTTGCAGCGGCAGGGTCGAAGGAATGCGTAGGAGAACGCCTCCGGGGTGGCTCACACGCAGACACAGCCACCGAGGATGGCACACCTGCGCACCTGTGCAGGTCGTTTTATTGCGACAGCAATTATATGGACAGTCTCGGCTGAATTTTGCCGTCGCCGTCATGCACCGTATATGTATAAGTATGTATATATATATAAAAGCCCCAAAGAAAAATAATTCAGAAAAATGCTTCCGAAGCGCGGAATCGAACCAGGGGTGCTATGCAGGATGGCCCGAGCTTCTCGGGCACACGAGCTTGCTCCGAGCCCGCCCTACGACGGTCATGATAGGAAGACAGTGCGGAGCGCGCGATAGAAGCGTTGATAAAAACGGCTAAAAGAACGAGAATGGCGTCATAAACGCATGCGCGGCATTTGCGGCGGTTTTCAAACGAATACCGCGTGCGAACGCGTCAGCGCCGCCACTCAGTCAACATTTCGACAGTGCAGCGACGTCAGCGTGATTGTCGCACTATCTTTTTGCCAACTGATGATCGCGCCTCCCACGGGCGTGTTCGTGGGCGTTTGTCCTCTTTCGGAAAATTCTTTCGTTCCACCTATAGTGCATGGAAATTTCCACTCTCGAAGGCAACAAGGGCGACCACGCAGCACTCTGGTGCAGCTCGTTTCGCTTCTCTGGAATATTACAGATAAATAAATGGACAGGTTACTGCTATACTTACATTACACGTATGAAGATTTTTTTGTATTATCGAATCGGTAGAAACAGTGTCTCCGCAAACAAGTAATAATAACATTTCTCGCCGCAAATCCCACCAGGGGCAATTGCTTCATAGCTGTGAGTGGTACGTCGTGAGAGCGGTGAAATTGAATGCGAGGCACCGTATCCACGTGATTATATAACCTTTAGCTCTTCGTGCGTGTGTGCATAGTCTGTGCGATTAAGCTCATAGATGAATCGTGCCGCTCGCTGGCGTTGTTGCGTGAGCACTGCTCCTCTGCAAGAGGAACCGCCGTGGGCGGACCCGCTCTTCGCCGCGGGCGTCTGTCAATCAAATTGATTGACGCGCGAACTCGGGCACAAACTCGTTGATTTTGAAAAGGCCCCAGTTCAACTCGTGACTGTCATAGTGCCGGTGTGCCTCTTAAGTGTTCATGCGGTGGACGCTACTCAGCAGCTTCTTTGCCTGTAAAATAATTTGTGCAGCTTGCGGTGCTTGTGCAGGGCTTGGGCCATCGGTGGAGTTTGTGATCACCTAGCTTCTTCCACCTTTTTACGTGGCTCGTCTACTCAGTCTGCTTCGGTGTAATCACCGTGTCAGTTCAGTCTCAATATTGGTGCTATTGCTTAGGAAGGTCTTAACTAACATGATAGTGAATAGTCCTTTCTTAATTGTTAATGTTTTAATTACCACGACATTAATTAAGTACGGAGGTAATTGGCATAATAATAATTAGCACGATTCCAATTAACACGTCCTCGGTGAGTAAGGTCCTGATTATCTTTGTTTTATTTACACGCTCGTAATTATCGTCGTGTTAATTAGCATTAATTGATAATGTTTGAAATACCGCGTCATTAATTACTCAGGTTTAATTCGCAAGGTCCTGAATAGTACAGAGGTAATTAGCGTAACCCTAATGAGCACGATCCTAATTAGCACGCTCATAATTAGCGTTGTTGTAATTAACAATAACTAATAATGTCTTAATTACCACGGCATTGATTACATAGGTTTAGTTTGCAAGGTCCTGAATAGTACAGATGTAATTAGCATACTCGTAATTAGAACTATCCTAATTAACACGATCTCCGCGAGTAAGGTCTTGATTATCTTGGTTTTAATTACACGATCCTAATTAGCGTCATGTTATTTATCATGTCCTCAATTACCTTGTTCTTAGCTTTACACGACTTCATTAGCATGGTCTTAGTAAGACGTGGCTTAGTTAGCTCGACCTTAGCAAGATTTGGCCTAATCAGCTTCGTCATATAGCACGTCCTGACTTAGCTAGGTATACCGCCCAGCCAATTAGCTAATCAGCCGGGCGCACGTGCTCTGGGACCGAGCAGACGATGAAGAAGAGAACGACGAGGGCGCGCGCCCGCCGAGCAACGCGCTAGAATGTACAGGCCGACCATGGTAATTATACACGTGGCCTCGGCGATTAGCTATAGCCGCGGTGTTGTAAGGCGCTCGGTCGGAACTAATCTCGGAGGCCACGGTGCTGCTTATTCTAAAGGATACTTGCTGCAGACATGAAACGCTTGAAAATGAATTCAAACGGCCCGCGCACACATAAATATAGTTAGTAGAGCTTTCTGCCACTTTTCCTGCAAGGGTGCACGTCTGCACTCAGTGGAACGACAAACAAATGAAAGAAGGTGCTTCTAGTTTTACGACACCACCCAACCTTCTCGACCGCCCTTGACGTGACACCGCGTTCCATCGTAACCAATGGAACGGAGCGCGCGCTGAGGGATGGATTTCACCTTATCGTACTATTAGCTCGTTCAAAAGGGGGTGTCGCCAGAGCTCGAAAAGATACCGAGTTTCGCCAAACTCGGGCCATCCTGCATAGCACCCCAGGGACCTCTTGCTCCGCAGCGAGTGGCGCTATCCACTACGCCACGAAACGCAGATCCTCCACGTAGCTAACGGCGAGCGTTATATACACGCCATTTACCGCTGGACGGACTCAGAGACGCTAGGCGCTTATAAGCGTTTCTTCATTACCAGGGAGATGGCGTTAGGAGCGCGACGGGTGGATTTAAAAGTCGTCGGCGAGCGCGCTCGCTTCTTGTTATGTTTGCGCAGGGAGAACCTCGCCCTTCCGCTGTCTGCTCGCGCGGTTTTCTCGTGCTGAGGGGAAGAGGGATGTTTCACGCTTTCACCGTGATGTCCGCGCTCATGTTACGGAGCGTACGAAAGTCATTCGAGCTCAACGGACAAACAGAAGATGAGCGCGAACTATCAAGTGTCACAGCTCGACGCTTGAAGCATTCTAGTTTCCTTCGCTGCTGTGGCCGCCTTTGCAACTGGAGCGCTGTTCAAACTGAGAGTATCCATTGGCGAGCCTCACTTCGTATAACATTAGTTTCTTGCTATCGCATTCATTGCTTCGCCCTTGCGGCGAAGCTGTGACTTTTTTTCCACCTCCTTTTCGGGGAATGCCGGCCCGGTCACAACACTGTGCTCTGCTATAGGTTCTTACGTCTTGACTTCTGACGCAGTTCATAATTCCCTGAGTAACCGGAGATTACCCTGTATGGTTCACGCAAGTATTCGAGCATATAGTATTTATTTATTTATTTATTTATTTATTCATTCATTCATTCATTCATTCATTCATTCATTCATTCATTCATTCATTCATTTATTTATTTATTTATTTGTTTATTTATTTGTTTATTTATTTATTTATTTTACAATAAGGCCATTTTTTAGCACCAGTTACATCTTACCTCAAGAACAAGTATTTTCACTATCCAAATAGTTTGTCTAACAGCGTTGGTAAGGAGAAGATGGAACATGATAAATATTCGTTAAAAAATATTTTTTTTAATGCGTGACACACTTTCGCTCCTTAACCACCCTTTAACAGTCTCAAGACAGGTGCTGCGAAAATATGAAGGGAAGAATAGAGGCCGCATAATACTACGACTACCCGACCGAGCAGAGGATACGGATATCGCAGTATTCTCGGATAATGAGAAAGCCGTTCTCTGTAGTGAGCTAAAAGCGACAACGCAACTGGTATCCTTAAATAATAAACAAACTAATAAGGAGTAAGCTGCTTAGTAACTTATCTCGGTGCAGAAATCTGGTGAGATAATGTTTATGTGACCTATACGCACTGCTTTTGCGTCATGAGCGTTATGACCATGATATGCGCTCATCAAATTTTCATGCTGAAACCTGCTGACAGTGCTCAGGCACAGCGAAAGCTTTTTATCCCCGTGTGCGACAGCACCTAATGTAGCACATTAGATAATTAACGAGGCTTAGTTTAGCAAGGTCGACAACTGGGCTATGGTTAGGCTTAGTCTCTTTTCTCATTCATAAACAAAAGAAAAACAAACAGAGCGACTTTCCTGCGCTTCTTTCGGTGCACTGCGTTCTGTGCCTAAACAATTTATGCGGGCCACACAGGAGGCCGCATTTATCATGACACCATTTTGCGTGAGTCCTTTCGATGTACCACGACATCCGGTGTACGCCGCACAGCATTCTTGACAGCTTCTCCTTCACTCTCAGCCCATGTTTCAAGCTAGCTTTATTGTTGAATTACTCATTTTTAGCTCAAGCTGTAATACTCGCTCACAGTTTTCTATAATCGCCAGGTTCGCACCGTAGCTTGTTCGAGTGTTGAAGCTATCTCTGGGTTCAGCTGAACGCAAATAACTCTAACACGCGCCAAAAGTCTCAACCAACACATCGTTGCCCGACGATATTTTCTGCATCGCACGAACTTTCAAGTTTCTGTCAGTTACCTGCACAGGTATTACGAAAACTCTGTACATTTAGTAATTTCGCATATCACTTCTGGGCGATGTAGCTGCTCGCATATTGACTGTTGGGGCACATGCACTGTGTTGTGTCTGGGACACTTATATGCGCCGATTGTAGTCGCAATAAGCGCGTTAAAAATCTCACACAGGCGGTAATGTCACAGGACCGTAAAAGCACAGTCTCGCATTATTTCGTCGATAAGCGGCAAGTTATGATGCATTGGTGTGGAACCGAAAACAGCATTCACTTGTACCGTTGATGCCTTGCCACATATATTTTGCAGAAATGGTGTCATCAGATGTACTTGGGCTTCGATGTTCGCTACGGCGACGCTCCGAGGGCTGTTTTCAAAATGAGGCGCTTTCTGTCAGGCGGCACGGTGTTAAGTTTTCCCTCGAAAATGATGTTCGCACTACCCACGCTATCAGCGTTGAAAGCCAGCACCCTCCTGGCTCAATGTCACAGCGCATTTGACGCGACAGCATAAGCCTTTGGCTAGCACCAACCCACATCAATTGCCACGAACCCAAAACAAGCTGCAGGATCAGCCGAACGTCCATCACGCACGCTCTCCCTGTTTGTCCCGCTTGGAGCAAGCGCCGAGCTCCAGAAGCTTACTTTGATATCCGCCTTACTGCGATTTTCTGCGAATACCCATAATCTATAGGAGGCCGTTAAGAGGCTATGAAACCGAGAATCCACGCGCCTTGTCAGCTCGAACACTCGAAGGAGACCATACGTTCTTGTCGACGCGTACTCAATGCGCAATCGCTCATATTCTTTTTTATATATTTTATTTTCTTCTCTCTAATCCCAAGCGCCATACGAGGGCATAATTTTTCGTCGCTTTTACGCACGAAAGCTTGGCAAAGGGAAAAACCTCATTGTTAAATTCATTCTACTCTGTCCAAACTCGGGGCTTTGTGAGTAGCCACTATGACAAGTGAAGACAAAAAAATAAACTTTACACTCATGTTTTCCATCTACACCATGTTTTCAATTAAGCGTGCGAACTGAGCGCTGTGGGAGGGTAGCAGAACTTCCCAAACTATTGAACTTGTTCGTGCACATAAGTGCGGAAGTGGACGCGCCCTGTAGGCATTTCAGCTACGGCATCTAATGGTTTGCGAATAAACTACGCGCGAGAAACGGTTGTTCAAAGAACATGTAGTTAAGCCCCGCAATGTTTCAAAAGTGTAGTGCTATAGTTAGACGTGTGCGCGCAGTTACTTTAGAACGTTTCTGCATGTCCCAAACTTCAGCCGAGCTATTTTAACTGAACTTAGGCCAGCTGCTGTCGCTGGCGCGTTAGTATGTAAGTATTCATTTTCTAAAGATGAATGATGGCTCACCAACTAGCCCATCAGTACATCGAAAGATGAAATGGCTAAAGTCTAGCTATGCCGTTCTCAGTTCATTTCGCGACACACGGCTACAGAATGTGCTACTTTTTTTTTTTTTGCATGCGCAGTGTTTGCCTCGCCTACACCAATGCGGGCCGGCTCTCGTACCGAACATGCCTGCGTGCGTTGTTACCCATAAAACGTGCGCAACGGACTTAAGCTTTAGCTTAAAATTTCGGCACGCCATAGAATTTTAGAACGCCATGTACCTCTAGCGTCTCTTTTCCGGCTTGTCTAAGTTTGTTGCTATTCTGTTTGTTCTTACTGTGCGTACCTAGCATTAGGTGCACGTTAAAGAACCCCAGGTGGTCGAAATTTCCGGAGCCTTCCACTACGGCGTCCCTCATAATCATATGGTGGTTTTGGGACGTTAAACCCCGACGATTAATATTATGTTGTTGCTCTGCAATATGCCACCATACTGGTGCATTTATATTGTTGCCGTCAGTTCTTGGTGAGATTGCCACTTATTTGATCTAGATTGTTGTGACATTACGCACAACGAGAACCACAACAACAAAATCGTGAACTACATTTCCAAATTAGGATACATCACAAAAATCCTGGTTGTAGAAGAAACGCGTCAACCAAATTACACAACGTAACATCTTCTCTTATAAGTTTAGAGAAACTGTTTTTAACATGACAAACATGAGGAGAGCAATTTTCGTGCACCCTTAGATGCTGCTTTCAGCATATACTAATCGTGGTATTAAAATAAAAAATAAGGGTTTTCATGTTGGTAACGTACGTGTCAGTAACAATTGGACCAACTGGAAACTCGGTGACCTCTCTGACCTTTCTTTCTGCAGCGAGTTGCACGAACATTGCTGTCGAAACGTTCGGACACATATTTTCCCGCTCTTGCATGTAAGATGCTTAAACTCGCGCCTATCGACGGTGACGTGCACGCAGTCGCGTTTATTCTCGCAAACACTAAACTCATGCTGAAAATAATGACTGGAATAGCGCGGTACAGCTCCACCCCACATCGACACCACTAATGTGTCCTTCTCTGGACGATGAAAATTGCATTAGGCCACTACTCCTGTGTGTGGACGACTATTTCCACCCTTTCGGTGTTCGGCGGCTCGCAGCGAATGTAAGCAATGGCAAAAGGCGCAGGCGCCAGAATCTGGCAACTATATCTCTGTCGTGTTTGTATTCATGACACTTCGCAGCATATGTTTCTTTCTTTATCTCCCTCTCTTTCGCTAATTTTCCTTCTCCTGGTACTCGTGCTCATTAATAGGCGCAGGCGTATAGCTGCGTAATTTGCACGGAGGAACTCGGAAGTAGTGGTGGTCATTTGCAGGCAGCCTGGCTGTTTGATGAACAGAGTCAACACAAAGCTGTTTGTAATTGCGCGAAATTAAGTTTTGCGTGTTTTTTTTTTTCGTTCCCTGCGTCTCCTCATTGATAACTCGGGCTCGAGGATTAGGTCCCCGTCTCGGCAAACAGGAAAACGAAGGAGATTTTTTGTGTGAAACTTCTTTCTCGCTAACTTCGTCGTTCGTTCTTCCCTAACATTGTTTCACGGAGTTTGTCTCCGGGCGGCGCGTACGTGGCATGCTCCCTGTGTCGCGCTATCTTACTTTTCCTGACTTCCTCTTGTTTGCAAGCTCGTTACAGCTCGGAACAAATAAAAGTATTTTTTGCTTGCAATTCCCGTTGGCACAGTGGATCACTGAAGATGAGCCAAGTTCGTTTCCGCGCGCACACACACACACACACACACACACACACACACACACACACACACACACACACACACACACACACACACACACACACACACACACACACACACACACACACACACACACACACACACACACACACACACACACACACACACACACACACACACACACACACACACACACACACACACACACACACACACACACACGCACGCACGCACACACGCGCACACACACACACACACACACACACAAAGAAAATAAAAGAGCCCGGGTTCGTCATAACCGCAGAGCTTTATGTTATTGGTGATTGTACTTAAAGCTCACTCTGCAACTGTGTCTCAGGCAGCGCACTGGGTGGTGCGCTCTGAACGAATGCATGATAATTGACGAATTCCTTTTGATTTCGTGGTCTCGTTGGCATGAATATAATTGCCCGAGTCTTCGGTGTGATCTGCAGAAAAACAGCACCCATTAGATTTAATGGTTGTAAACTTATGCGTTTATTAAAAGGGGGTGGGGTGTGAAAATGTAGAACAGAGTACACAGGAAGACAAAAACTTAAATTATTTTGAAAGGTGGCAGGTCCATAGTTCCCTCATTCTCGTTACTTAAGTTCATTAGCTCTCTGTCTCTTGAGTCACCCGCTATGGCGTTAATCATGGCCTCCTGGTAATTATCGTGAATGTGGCTATTTCGCGTGCGCACGCAGTCAGAGACGCAGGAAGAGCCGCGTGTTTAAGAACTCGATTTCGGCTCGTCGGAATGTGCACATCTCCGTAACGAAGCCCGCCGCACGCTCGAGCATTCGGGCGAGCAAATGTAAAGGGCTTGTGTTTACCGCGCGCGAGAGAATTCATTACGCCATCCGGCGCCGCCAGCTCGGCTGGCTGCATTTGCACGCGTGCCTCGCTCCCTTCACGCTGCTCCGGAAGGCGCGCGCTCCGTGTTGCGCCGACGTCGCGTCGTCCTGCAAGCGCGCTCATGCGCCGGCGCGAGGCCCTGCCCCGCTTAGTCCTCACACTCTTCATTGCTTGTTTTCAGGCTCAAGAGTTCAGTTAATGGGACCATAGCGCCGATGATTTCGCAGACTCCGCGACGCTGGCATCAGGGTACAGTATATTAGCCAGTTCCGCAGTGCGCACAGAAGCTGGCATGGGGTCCTCGTTGTTCATTGCGCCTGTGACTTTCAAAATAGGCACAAGAAGAGGAAGATAGTCAGATGAAGCCCGGTAAATTCGATCATTCGACAATTAGCTGAGTTGGTAGACGAAGAAGGAAAAGATGTGTGCGTGCATGTGTGTGTGCATTGGGGGGGGGGGGGGGGCGTGCGTGCCTGCGCGTAAATATTTCATCAGTGCTTCAATTTTAAGTACGCGAACGCTTTCGCATTGTAAGTTGGGCGCGGCTGTTATCAATGCGACAAGAGGATGTGTGACCTAATGTTCAACAGCACGATCCCATAGCCACTGAGCCGCAGACACGTGTCAGTGTAAAAGATGTAGCAGCTACAGCTTTAAAACGAGCATAATTAATATTTTCAAGAAGCGTCTTTCCTTGAAGGAGCAAGAAATGCTCAAGTATCGCAAAGGAAGTCAAAACTTTCCTTCTAGGCGTTAGCAAAACGTGCAATTTAGGAGTGCTACGATGACGTTAAAAGGCTTTCTTCATAATTTGTACACTTGGGAGTTTTTTTTTTTTTCATTTCCGCGCCGCATCCACAATTTATCTCTATAAAAACATCATGGGACACCGTCAAAACGATAAGAGTAAGCAATGATGACAACTGCAGCATGTCTTGTTCAGAAAACACGTGGACTCTACAACTTCGAGCCAAATACACGCAAAACAGCACAGTCCTCAAGATTTTGATATTGCTGTTTGATTTCGCTGCACCTGTGACAAGACTTCGCTTCCTCTCAGCTTCCAGCGGTCCCAGAGCAAACTCCCGCAGTGAGTTACAGCGAGCAAAAAGCTGCAGACTGAAGAGGGAATACGTAACGGAAGAAAAAGTTTGCCCTGGCATCTGCGGCGAGTTATCGGGGCTGGCGCGTCCTTTTCATCGTCCGCTTTGTGCCTGCAACAGACGGTGGTCGCAGGAGCTGTATATATTCAGGCGGGGGGGGGGGGGGGGCTGCGGCGACCGAGATATGCAGGACAGCGGGTAGTTATAGTAGGCACGACTGTTTCCTCGTATTGCG
Source organism: Rhipicephalus sanguineus (assembly GCF_013339695.2). Taxonomy (NCBI): domain Eukaryota; kingdom Metazoa; phylum Arthropoda; class Arachnida; order Ixodida; family Ixodidae; genus Rhipicephalus; species Rhipicephalus sanguineus. The sequence continues at coordinate 286,892,204 of NC_051176.1, forward strand.
ATCAGTCGCGCCTATTGGCCGCGCTGCATCTAAATGTGCACGGCCTTCCGTCGAGCCTTCCTCTACGGCGTGCATGGAAAAGGGTGCGCCTCGCATCGCGGCTTTTAGCGGCGGCGACAGCTGGCATCGGAGCCAACAATGAAATGTCGATCTGGCCGCCCGGCAATCAATGCTGCTTGGTCAGCGACGTATACGGAGTCAGAAAGGCCGGTTAGATAGCCTCCCTGGACTCGCGACGACGCTCTGGCGTCCAGCGGAGAGCGACTGCTCCGATGCCGAGAGGAACAGTGCTGCGGCAGCCCGCAAAGAGATATTTCCTTTCTCACGGCGATCAGCATGCGCCCGCGACGTATGACAGCCGGCGTGGTAAGAGATTCCCCGAGGTGCAACGTGTGCCTCTATAGCCTAGTCACACGCGCTGTTTGTTCAAGGGGCGCGTTTCCGGCCGTATTGGTCACGAGAGACTGTGAGCCCGCTGTATAAACGTCTGCAGCCGGCGACCAGGATACCAACGGCTGTACCACTTTCTTTCTTTCTTTCTTTCTTTCTTTCTTTCTTTCTTTCTTTCTTTCTTTCTTTCTTTCTTTCTTTCTTTCTTTCTTTCTTTCTTTCTTTCTTTCTTTCTTTCTTTCTTTCTTTCTTTCTTTCTTTCTTTCCTTTATTTTTGTTGAAATCTAGATGCGAGCATGTTCGTGACGGTGAGTGACGTAGACTGCTCCTTTTCCGCTTTGCATTAACGCAAACAGAATGCTCGCCGTTGTGCTTGAATGGGAGATGTCGGGGTCGGAATGCGTGAAGCCCAAAAGAAATAAAGAATACAGGGAAGAACAACAGTTGTTGCTGTTGTCTTCTTCTTGCGCACAGCGCTGAACAAGTTAAATTTGTAATGATTGTGTTCGTGGAGCTCTAAAGCAAAGGTATAGTGCGCTCGATAAAAGCGTTGGCAATAATAGAGTGTTCTAGAATTGGTTACCTAGGCCTCGGGTTCTTCGTGTTTTTTGGGGATTGCCTGAGCGCTTCGCACGCGTTTTATAATTTGGTTTGGCCTCCGTAAACCGAAACGCAAGCGAACCGCGTTTGGGCCTTTACGGGATCAACGTAAACGAGCCTCAGGGGCGCCTTGGGTGGGCACACTATTTTCGAAATATAGGGGCCGGAAAGCTAACGCGAAGACTGGTTAGCGCATGACGCGACGCATGCGCAGTGGCGACAATCCAAGGCGACTGCGTACGCAAAGTCGCAAAGTTCTTTATTCAACTCTGGCGCCATTACCGCGCGCTTCCGCAAGTTTTGGTGCGACTGAGGAATTTTTAAATACGAGCGTTTTCGTTTAGGACCACGCCATTTTCTTTTTTTGAGCTTTCGTTTTGTTTCTTTAGTGCGCCACAGAACCTTTTCAACGATGAAAGATGACCGGCGTTATTATCCTGCCAGCCACTGTCACTCGACCAGCTCCACGTGCATGTCCGCTTTTAATGTGCGTATCTCTGGGAGAAAAATTTAATTTTGCCGTCGCATTAGCTCAGCGAAAGCTTTATGCCTTTGCGCCATGTGGCAACCTATATGAGTGTAGCCACCATCTACTATGTAGCTAGGCTACGAAGTGGCGCCGCAGTTTACTCGTGGGATGTGTTCAGTTCGGCTTCCGATGGCTCTGGAAAATCAGCAATTATCTAACGAATCAGATCTGAAGTAGCTACCGCTATCATTTGGGACCTTCGAATTCCAAATGTGTGTCGAGAGAAAACTGCGTCTCAATGACTCAGAAAGTTCGCCACTGTGGCGTTGCGATATGGCCGTCTAACGTGCTTTGAGGATCTGCAGGACACGTATTGCTTTCCCTTGTCGAAAACTTGGCTGTCAGACAAGGTCAATTGGGCTGGCGCATGTTCATAACGTCGTTTATGTCATCCTTCAGCCACGTCTGCCTTCTTGGCTTTGGCTCAAGCCTAATCGGTTAAGCAACGGTGAGGGCTTCATAGGCGTCCATCGCGTGACAGCTATGTAGTCATGCTGACGACAGTAACGTAGATGATCTCGTTCGGTGCGTAATTTACGCGTACACATCGCACGAAAGAGGTTTGTGTTGCAAAGGAAAAACCTATTCCTAAAAGGCCGAAATATCAGATTTGAGCATGAGCGTGGCACCGTTAAAGTGGTGCTGACGGCCGTAAAATAACCAATGATAGCTCCAGTTGCACCTTCTCAATGGACACAATAAATTTTCAGCGAACCGAACAAAGATGTGTGTGAGTCTGTAGAAATTGGTTGAGTTTGCAGGTCTTCTAAGCTGTTCACGGTGCCACTTCTTCGTTGTTCATCGAATGGCGCACTTCGTCGACCGTGTTTAGAATAAATTGATTTTGTAGAGAACGGTAATGGGCGGTTTAAGCAGACTCCGTCGGAAACGCACTGCCGTGGCTATCGCGTCGTCCTTGGGCCACTTCTGACGACCGCTAGCTTAATGACTTTTTAAGCATCGGCGGTGACCCGATCTGCCGCGCGATCTAAGGGACAAGTGCTTTGTGTGTGGTCTTTATACCTACGCACTCCTCCGTTCAATTGCCTGCAAGTAGTTTAGAGGCAGGACAGACGTAAAAACATGGCGAAACTTGCATCGATGTAAAGGTTGCGCTGGTTATCTGGAAAGGCTGCGACAGCGCTCCATTATCCAACACCGGGAAACCAATGAGGGAAGTTGCTGGGGAAATGGGAATGCACTATGCATCAGAGTGGCTACTTTCTTTCCGCGCCAACTAACGCGATGATGAACCGGGGTACGTCTTGACAACGGCATACATTTCAGAGTCGACAAAACGAAAAATTCACTTGTGCATTCGAGGCCGCATGCATTATTCATCTAGTCATGCTTTATACTCCGGCTAGCGTCAATTCTACAGCTTCGGAAGCGTCCTCGAGACCGCGTTTTCTCTCAATGCATCACCAAAGATCTTCTTTGTGTTTTGTTTCGATGCCTGCAGTGTTCGTTTTATCTATAAAAGGAAAATACTAATACACTAATACAAAAGGAAAAGAAAAGACGCAGAAAGCAAAAATTGAAGACAAATAACTACGAAGTCCGCAAAAGTAAGCAATTACTTTCGCTGTTCAAACGGTGACAGCGGGAAAAAAATTACGTTGGTAGCGGAAGCTTTTCAGTGCGAAAACGCCGAGTAGAAGCGTGATATTTTTCGAGTGAAGAAGGTGGCACAGCAGCCTGCCAAACTCTGCGGGAAAGTTATACTACTGTTATTAAACTGTTATTCGTTGCGTGCCGTTATTTTAATTTATCGGGCGTACAATGTCTACTTGGACGGCTGAGGGCTCTCCATTCGGTTCAGCGAGGAAGTAGTGCTAAATTTCGGAACTGTGTTCATTTTCTTCACACAGAAGAACAGTTCAGGAAGTTATCATTCAATTGGTGAAATTCTGTAAGCAATTACCCAAATTATCAATTCATCCATTGATCGACTGACTGACTCGGTGATTTGAACGACGCGCTGTTGCATGACCCTTCGAGGCGCAATCAACTAAGTTTTGCTAATTTCCGATAGTGTTCTTAAACGCCGCATGCTATATGCTATTCTAAGTTTATCCGTGTATCACTCTTCAAATGTCTAGACCTCCTTCCACATCTTGTGGTACGATATCTAATGGCTAATAAATGTTTGTCGACATTTCAAGCGGACATTTTTCATCCACCGTAACGGGTATAACAGCTTCGCTGCAGAAAAACGACGTCCACTCGTATGTGTCAAAAAAGAAAAGAAATTAAAGGATCTAGAGGGTCGTTATATAATTTCTATTTTAATGGTATTTGTAAAATTTTGTTGCAAAGAAGCTTTCAAAAGAGTCTTTAATAATACTGTTTTCCTCAACCTTAGGAACAGTGACTGATAAATTTATGCCTCATAGGTTTAATTGCGTTCTGTAACTAACCTTTATATTGCTGTTGGTAAGTCATAATGAGTATGTGCGAGGTCGCCCGCTACCGTTCTTGTTCATAATTTTTTTTAATCTCTCATGACGTGCGCTCTTTTGCGCGATGCACTGAAATGTAAAGGCCAGAAAGCTCTTCCGACGACAACGAATACTAACGCAAAGTTTGGCTTACCCGTAATTAAAACGTCTACAGTTACCACAAACAGAAATGCGCCTTGTCAATAGACAAAGTCTGGTCCCGAGAAGCTATACAAGCGTACAAATAAACGAAAAAAAAAGTATACTTTCGCCGTTCAGTGCAACGGGGAACAACACACGCCTGGCATAGAATAACCATGTAATTAGGCAACTGAACTAGAGCGCAACATTATTTCCCACAACACGGGTGCGAACGAGGTGAACACAACGAGAAGCAAGAAAAGAAATTGCGGAACGTGACAGAAGCGCCGAATTAATTTCCCTGCACCACATAGTCTCGGGGCGCGGGCGACGAGGCGCATCGCGCGCTAGTAAAGCGCCGTCGAGGCGCGCCCGACTCACGCGTTCACAAGCAGCTCGAACGCCTGGGCGTCATGTGCGCTCCGCTGTATCACCACCGCTGCTGACAGGCCGGGCGAGATTTTTAATTGCCGCGCCGACTAATCTCGGCGGCACGAGCCCAGCTCGGCGCGATGGTCGGGGCTCGGTGACGACTGGAGCGTGCGCCGCCGGAATCACACCGGGGCTCCGTATCGCGCCGTCACTCGCGTTAGCTGCCGCCCCATCTTCTCGTTAACGAGTCCGCTGGAACAAAGGCGCACGCTCCTGTATATCGGATCCTTGCAAGGCGCGCCTGCATAATTGGACGCCGCGGCCGCGAGGGAGAGCCGGTTCCGTTTTGAGACCGCATTCGGAGGTGGAACATCCGCCGGCTCTGCCGCTCTGCACACTTTCCGCGTCGCCCGGCACGCGTAGCAGGGTTGCTCGAAACGAATATCTAGCCGCGCGCGGGGGCGCAGGGGCTTGCTTGTACGCGTCGGCTGGAGGCGGCACGCAGAGGCTTGCGAGCTGGCCTTCTTTCGTTTGTATTTTCTCTCTTTCTCTCTCTGGTCAGTGCAGCACATTCCATTGTGCAGCTTAGTTTATTCGCCACAGTAAGGATTAATACGCAGAAGGAAAAGAAAAATAAATCTCTTTCTATCATCGGCTGGGCCTTATCGTCGATGGTTTTTTTTTTTTTTTTGCTAAACTTCTGTTACCTCATAATTTTTTATTTCATTTTTCAGCACAGGTGGCTGACCGCAACTTTTTTTTTGGTGAATCTCATCCCCTTGCTCATTAGTCACGTTCGTTTTCTCGCCTCACCGCGTGCAGCGCCCCTTTTACGAGCGAACAATATTTCCAGCAAGTGTTGTTCTTCTTTCACGCTTTCTTCTTCGTTTTCTTTACTTTGCATTCTTGTGCCTTCGAAGCACAAAACAGAAAAAAAAAGAGTTTGATGGCCTCTAGGCTCCAGGCGGCGGGAAGAAGGTACGAAGAGACCGGCTAGCGAACAACTCAATTATCGGGAGCAAATGACTCCCTTTATTTACGGCCAGAACAAATTATGAGCATTCGGGGGAAATACCGGTGTCGCAGTGAGTAGGAGCGATATCTGGGCAACGCGATTTGCATTAGAAAATGAAGTCATTGTCCCGATCGACCTTCGGCTTCCGTGCTGCAGGCGTTCGAGTTCTCTTTCGACGAAGCGAAGTGTGCAGGCACTATAGTGCGGCTCCTAATCTTGACATACACTTCCTGGAGTTTCCATTTTCCTGAGCTGCTACAACGTCTCCTCTGACTATGTGGTTTCACTGGGCGTGCCATTCAGGAAACTTTGACACGACGGTATCACGCGACAGCGTGAAATTTGTCACTTGTTCTTGAGGTATTCAAATTTGTAGCTAGCGTCCTCGCTTTTTGCGCGCATTTTATCATTCGTTCGGTTGTTTGTTCTTTTTTGTTTTTTTTTGTTTTTTCGCAAGAACAGTATCCTCTTTATGCATTCCTTCAGTTTGTTCAAGTTGTAGTATACTAGCGCATCATTCGCTTCAGCCTTATCACTTTTAACTTTGACAGTGAATAAATGTAAGCGATTCGTGGTACCATGGAGCCGCAAGCACCCACTTCTTGAACAGCTGCAGTTCCGTAGTGAAGAGTCGTGCAGTTGCGCTTTTACAACTTTTGAAATTGTTTTACCATGGAAAGTGCCAGCCGTCGCAGCGCAGTCTCCATCAAGACGCCGGCCTTCGAACTTTTCTTGAAAAGCTATTAACGCCGAGGAACGCTCGACCTAAAATGCTCGAAAGTTTCAGTTAAGTTTGGGTCGATGGAGATGATCCCGATGGTTCGGATGATCGGAGCGACACGTTGAAGGACTGGACAGGCCCGGTTGTTCAGATCCTGGCAAACTTGAGTTTATTTGCACACTTTTACACTGTATGACAAAACAAAAATTACACCATCTCCCGCTAAAGGGGACCATGAGGCGATGCGAAGCCGGAGCACTTGCACGATCGCGTTCCATTGGCGTTCGTTGGGCATGCTACCGACCTCGCGTCGTGGAACGCGAAGAGGGACGCTACGCGCGTCGTATCTTCCATGTAGCCTGGCCGTTAATTCTCACAGGGCGAGCGGGGAACGCGGTCGACAGGCGGGCGAGAGGGGGGGCAGCGTGGGAGAGGAGAGAGAAGCGGAGGGGACGCGCATGCGCTCGAGCTCATCGCGGCGTTGCGCAGGAGAGAATTTCGGCATGTCTAGCCCGCGTTTCAAAGGAAGAGTGGAAAGGGGGAGTGGAGAGGGGGAGGGGAGAGGGAAAGTGGGGAGGGGAAGGGGAGAGGGAAGTGAAGAGGGAAAGTGGAGATGAGAAGGGGAGAGGGAAGTGGAGAGGGAAGTGGAGAGGGGAATGGGAGAAGGAAAGTGGAGAGGGGAGAGGGGAGGGTGAGTGGAGAGGAGGTGTGTGGAGAGGGTATGCGCATGCGCAGTAAGGGTGGTCACGCCGCACACCACCACCACCACCACCACCACCACCACCGGATTGAGCTCCGCCTTAAGATACTTCGCATCTAAAAGGCCGGGGCGGCCACTGAACAGCTCTCGCGACAACAACTGGGCTGGGCCCGCACCAAGCGTTCAAGCCCTTAAGAGAATATCTCTAAGTCCTTCGTCCCTGGATCAGAGTCGGAGCCAAGCACGACCTCTGTCCCCTCCGCAATCTCTCCGTCGAGCACCAAGCTCTCTCCTCTCCTCTCCTCTCCTCTCCTCTCCTATTTCTTCCTTTAAATCCACCCTGTCTCGTCTGAGACCGCCTTACGGGACCAACCCTTTTCGATACTTCACCAAAGAAGCAGAGAACTTTATTTCTCCCAGAGACGCGTCTCCGCCTCCACATTCTCACGCTTTGCTGCCCTCACTATGCGGCAAGCCAACTAAAGACGCCATCATTCACATACACAGTCAAATTACACTGAAACACACCACACCAACGTGCCCAGTTTACAATGCCGTCTCGGGCCTTGTCTGCGACAAGATGCCGCCGCAAAGCCACATCGGTGCTCATTCAGTGAGGACGGTCGCGACGGCGACACATTGTTTACGTTGTCAGTCTCCGTGAGATCGCTTCCGCCGCACGGGTGACTCCACCGCGAAAGGAGCGGTCGACAAAAGGTCGCGGGGTTCGGCTACAAAGGCGCGGGTAGAGGCGAACGGCCTAATGGCCCTTCTGAGCGCCCCTTTTCCGTCGGGCGCCGTCTGCGATTAGTCACCGTTGATCCGTACTGGTGAAATCTTCCCCCGAACATAACTGTTTCTTTAAGTTAAGTGGAGGAGGAGGTTACTACTGGAATCGTGGCATATACAGAGGACCACTCAAAATATCAACCGTTCACTCGGAACTCTCCCCCCGGTGTATGCGCATGGGCTACGCTCCTCGGTAATGCGTGGGGTCGTTAACCGCCGCGAGAGTGCCTTAAAGAGGCCGCTGCCAAGCCGCCGCAGTCCCCCCTGAGGAAGGAACCGAGCTGGTTCCGAAACGTCGGGTTTTTACGTGTTTTCGTAACTTTGGTTGGAGAATAAATATCAGTTATCTCAGAGAAATGGGGCACGTGCAAGCTTTGTTTGTTTGTTCGTTGATTGTCTAGTAACCGCCTAGGTATGATAAGGTAGCAACATAGAGAGAGAGAGAGAGATAATAAAACGAGAGAAAGGCAGGGAGGTTAACCAGAATTGTAGCATCCGTTTGCTACCCTACACTAAGGGAGGGGGAAAGGGAAAGAAAGATGGAAAGGAAAGCGGAGAGAAGAGCAGGCGCGCGATAAAATAAATATAAACAAAATGAAGCTGTAGAGCGGAAGTACTAAAGCCTATTTAATAGGCCACTGGCACGCAAGAAGTTCAGTAGGCCTTAAATGATTTTCGCTGTGCAGACAGTTCGGGTCGGCATTCCAGCACTGACTGTTCCGACAGGGGTCTGTCGTCAAGGCGGGCCAACACAGCAGCTAGCGACAGTCTGTGCGACACGGATGCTGCGATGAAAATTCGAGAGATTGCCAATGAAGATATAAAATCCTTGTGGAACACACCAAGTTTACAGCACACACGACTGCATAGACTCGGACCCGTGTCGTCGACTTCGGCCTCCGTCCGGACTCTCTCGACTCGAGGCAACGGTGCTTTGTCGACTGTGGCTTGGTGTTGCTTTCACTAAATCTTTTGCCTTCCGAATCGGCGTGGCAGAGAGTGCTGCCTGCAGCCAGTGTGACAGAAAAGAAACGATAGACCACGTTCTTTTTAGCAACATAAGATCTGGGATGTTATGATACGAAAGTTACGATACTAAAGCTACTTATATTTTCGTATTAACTAGCACATATAGCACTGGCATGACAATAAACCTCTAGAGGAACATAACATAGTTATGAACAAGAAAAAAAATGCGGCAGAACCCGCGCGTTGTGGGAATCGGTTTCATGCGATGCAGTCAGCGAGTAATTCTATGCTGTATTTTATGGCTTGGAGCCAATCGTTGTAAGTGTATACTAGCTCTTTGTAAGTGTAAGTGTAGTTGTAAGTGTAGTAGCTCTGTGCACATCATGGCCTTACCAGGCTTGTCGACAACACTGGCGTTTAAAGGGTAACTTATGGGGCGACGTAACGTCAGCCCTCACGTTAGAGTACTACATACGCCAATATTATCGAAACTAAGTGCACTTTATGGTGCAATCATGCGAATATCATACGTAACTGTCGTTAATATAATCCTCCGGTGTCGAGCAATGCTTCAATATAGCTTCCTGAATCATAGGAATACAAATGTAATATTTATTAGACTGCTATAAAAGCGGAGCCGACACTGGAATCACAGACGTTAATCTGATATGCCGCCTGTATTGTCAGAGTACATATGTAGTGTTTATTGCTTTCTTGTAAAACTAGATAGCCAGCACCACAACCACAACTGACGTTGCACCGACATTACGCCTGCATAGGGGTTTTTTCCGAATCAGTTTTTAGACCTGGTGTGGCTCTGTGGTAGACTACCTGAATGCCACGCAGAATGCTTGGGTTCCATTCCTGCTGGGATCCTAATTTTTATTATTTGCATTCGTCGGGTCAACGCAGCCGATGTCGGTATTTCTTAACGTTCTCGTATTTAAAATACCAATGGTTGTTCTCGCCATCTCTAGGTAGGTATAAACTGTCAATCACCTGTGGCGCATGCCCGTACACCGCGGCCCGTGGTAAAGGGTATGTGCCGCACGTGTCTGGAGGAAAGGGCTTGAGGACGTTCGCGACAGGATTTTCACGTTATTTCATGTCATGACTAGGTCATATTCGTCAAATCCTCTTACCCTCCCATGCCAATTTTGGTCTACAGCAAGTTAAAGGCCAACTCCGGCGATTTTTTCGCCATGTCAAAGTAATGGTGCTTCTATGTTCTCGAGACGCTCCTGTTACGGGCCCGATAGCAGAAATACTGGGCAAATTGGAGAATAATTTTAAATAAGCAAAAAAGCTCAACACCAAAACCGAAACCCGACCGAGTGTGCTGTCTACGTATGACGTAGACGTTGTTACAAACGAACCGGAATTCATGCAAGGCATGCCGGTCACGCCGGCGCCGAGTATGAAAACTGTGACAGCCGGGACGACCAGCGAAGCGCCGGCCAAACCAACGCTGTCTGTCGCCTTGTGCACAGCAGACGCTCGCTGTAGCGGCCGAAGCGCCGAAGTTAGCGGTGCCCTCGGCTGCGTCACTTCCGCCGCCTTCCCAATACTGACGTCACAGACGCAATGTTGTCAATAATTGTGGGAAGCCAGGAGAGCGTTTGCAGACAATCTTTAAAATTCATTTTGCAAACAATCAGCGCATGTCTCAAGCCTGTAATTTGGCATAAACGACGGAAACGTGCAAAGGAACGTACCCAGCGAATTTCATTGAGATCCATCGACCTCGAAAAATCGCCGGAGTTGGCCTTTAAGGAGGCGATCATGAGAGCACCCAGACATAGATAGATAGATAGATAGATAGATAGATAGATAGATAGATAGATAGATAGATAGATAGATAGATAGATAGATAGATAGATAGATAGATAGATAGATAGATAGATAGATAGATAGATAGATAGATAGATAGATAGATAGATAGATAGATAGATAGATAGATAGATAGATAGATAGATAGATAGATAGATATAAACGCTCAAAGTGCCAAAGGTTCGCTAAGAAATGTTTCGCATTTAAAAAAAGGCAGCCGACTTCAGCGATTCCTTAGGAACTAAAATCATGTACTGCGAGAGCAGCACCTTGCGCCTACGTGGTTTGTGTTATATTTTGTTTCGTTTGTCCTGTTAATACTTACCCGTTAAAAGTGCTTAAGATGGTGGGATTGGCTAAGATTAATCTCCTTAAATGTGCCATGCAAACATGTGATATAACTGAACCCCGAGAATCGTGCCTCATTGAATGCATATCCAACTTGATACATCGCGTTGTGCTTCTCACGAGCTTTTTCATTATAACTGTAATGCATGTCTATTTTCAGCCACTGACACTTTCTTCACGAGCGTACCGACGAGAACTTACACAAAGACACGATGCCATGTTGTGAAGAGCAATGTTCTGGCGATGCACATAGCGTAAACCTCACCCATTGCGTATACTGCTCCGTTTTGGCTTCCCAAATACATGTACAGACGCCACTGATCAGAGTCTGTGCGCTGCACAACACCTGGAGAATTTTCACTTTTGAAGTTTGAAGTCTATTTATCATCAGTGGAAGTGCTGCTTAGCTCAGTGGTTAGCACACTCATCTCCCAAAGGCACATTGCGCAGCCATAGCGTGGCTTCTAAACCCCAGCAGAGCCACGGTGTTTTTTTTTTTTTTTTGGTCTTCACGCTGTGGCAATGGCGAAGTGGTATGGTTGTGACGAGATGTGCCGACGACGACAAAAATTGTCGTTGTGTCGTCGATGACTACAGCAGCCGTCGTCAATCCAATGGGACGGACACCAGGCAATCCCAATTTAGATCTCTGACCTGCCTTCACAGTAAAGCTGGTGGCATTTGCACTTAGTTCAACGGTGTGCGTAGCACTCGAGTGCTGGCAGTTTCTGTGGCAATATTTTACGAATGTTACGTTGCCACAACTGCGGACAGCCAAAATTTCAAACACAGTTGGCGTTGCCACAACACGGAGCTGCGCTCAGAGTTCCCGTTAGGCAGTATCGTAATCGTCGGTGAGATTTTTGTCTGTTTTTTTTATGTCTTTCTCTCTCTCTTTCTTTCTCTGTGCTTCTATCTTTTTATGCCTTTATTCTCTTTAGTTCTATTTTTCTTTCCTTCTATCACTTTCTTACTGTCTCTCTCTTTTTTTATCTCTCTCTATATATATTTCCTCTTTCTTTCTATCTCTTTCTTTATCACTATCTATCTCTTTCACGTGCTTCACGTGCTCCACTTCGCCGAGCAGGGTTTTCGTTTAACGCTCTCACTTGCTGCATACTCCGCAGCAGGGCTTGTACAATTCATGTGGCGCATACCCACCTGTGAAGTTTTTTGCAACACCGCACAAAAAAAGCAATAAAGAAAAAAAACTACGGCGAGCTACAACAGCTTCGCTGTTAAAAAAGAACCAGTAAAGAAATTGAATAGCAAACAGAAACAAATAAAAAAACGCCATGGCAGTCAACAGTTCGCTATAGAATAAGACGCTCCCACGCACATATTTCTGTCTAAGTTGTATCGACAGTACACGGAGTAACACATCATTTCATAGGTAACTGCAAATAGCTGCTCATGACAACCACATGTTTAGTTCAGCGTGCACTATAAAGAAATCTTTCACAAAGATTTTTACCTTTGCTGCAGATGCTTTGGAGGCCATGGTGCAATCAATTTTTGTAATGTAAAAGCGCGTTTGCCTGAACTTGCTAGTTTTTCCTCTAACTTTCTTCGTTCATTTCGGTACCTTGCTCATTCTGCAAGAATATGCCCATCATTGTTAATTTAATGTCTACAGTCGCACTCAGGTGAGTTGTAACGGTGCATCTTGTGTAGGAAACTATTTGTGCGCGCTACATCTAGTCGAAGCCTGTACATCAATGTCTCTATGTGTCCCGGGAGATCTGCCGCCATTGAGAATTTTCTTTGCAGATCAGTTTCATTAAACAACGATTGCTCTGATTTAACACTGTCGAACCATTTCTCCGAATAACAGCGCATATATCACTGTGTTATAATAATGCAAATGGGATTGCGCAATCACGTCGTTTATTCAAAGCTTCTTTGGCGAGCCTGTCTGCGTTTTCATTGCCGTTTATTCCGACGTGGCTGGCTATCTACTGAAATGCGATGTTGTGACCCCCAGCCGTAGCATAATTTCTTATTGAAAGACAATGTAATAACAGACATTAAAAAAAGGGGGCCATGATCAAGATGACGGCTTACTTCTTAGACCCATCACTTCTCATCTAGACCTTCATATTGGCTAACAGCTATAGTCTCCGGCTATCGCGGCCATTTCGTTCGTTTTCCTTTGTGCCGCTCGTTTCGCGAAATGGGACTGCAGACATCGTAGCCTTGTGTCACAAAAGGCACAATCGATACCTGTCTCTAAGAATCTGTGCCTTCGAGCGAAAAATCCTAACCATGGTCGCGGCACTTTTTCGACGTCGCATGCTCTGCAATATTGTTTTCTTTATGTGACTAGCCTTTCTATCGCGGGGAGAAAGTAAGCAACCAGCCCTGTTCGGGCGCTCAGCCGCTGTGAAGGCCAGTCTTCTGTGCGCCAGTACTGTAGCGATGCATAGCGATGACACAAAGTGGCCACTGCGCAAGCTATAGTAGAAGTGTGGATGTGCCGCGATGGCATTGGGAAGCCAACAATGGTTGCGAACTTTTTTCCCGTTATCTGGAACCCGCAGACGTCCCACTGAGAAAAGGGAGATGCTAATGCGTACTGAGAATAAGCCATCAATTAGTCCTGGTAACATCGGCGACAATCGTTAGCAAGATGGTATAACCAATCTGAAGTTTACGTTCGTCTGTAAAACTTCTTTGTGCGTGTTTGTTTTCGTTGAGTGCTGCTGGAAGGTCATTCTACTTTCATTAGGATGACACTCCCGTGTTAAACCTCTGGAAATCACTAGCAGTCTGCTTGAAAATTTGTCTCGTTGTGAGCGGGTACCAGGAAAAAGTCTATGGCCCAATTTTTTTACTTCTATCCTTGAACCGACAAATTTAACCGCTTTAAAAACGGCGTGTAGTTGCGATGCGGAAGACCAAGACTGATGTGACAGTTTATGCTTTTCCGCTTCTCCAAGTTCCGGGATGAAAAACGCGCAAGCTTAAGATGCTTTAGTACCGGATTATTTGCATCTATTTCTATTTTTACATGCCTTGCGTAAAGATGTAAATACACCGGCTATATTGACACGAGGGACGCCACGTCAACATTCTTTTGCGGGCCGTTTATATCAAGGGCATAAACACTTAGTTACGGAAAGAGAGAGAGAGAAGGAGAGAGAAGGAGAGAGAGGGCAGAGTAAAAGAATGGAATTACGTTAACTATAGGATGTCCTTGCTTGCTACCCTAGAGTGGAGGAGGAGGAGAAGGAAGCGGGAAGGAAAAAGAACGGACGAAGGAAAGAGAGCACACACAGCAGCGCTCATAGTGCAATCCCAGGCTGTGGCAGAGCTCAGTGGAAGCGCAGGAGTGATCTTATGCCTCCTAACCTGACGGCCGATGCCATGGTCCCAGTACTTTGTTGCGAGAGCAATTATATGGATACCCTCGGCGGATTTTTGCCGTCGCCGTCATGTCCCGGATATGTATATGTATGTATATCTATTAAAAATACACAAAGAAAAATAAAGCAAAAGAAAAAATGCCCGAAGTACCCGACCGGGGAATCGAACCAGCGACTCCTCGCTCCTCAGCGCACTGCTTTAGACAACTGAACCACGCGCCATGTACGCGCCGGTGAGAGAACGGTGAGCTATTTATGTTTACCATTTACCGCTGGTGGTATGCAGATCTCGGAGGAGCTTGGGCATGTTTTCTATCACGCGACGCTCCAACCTTTCCTTTCAATTTAAAAACTGCCCTTGAGACGCGCACGACGAAAGTGGCCCCTTTCTGTACCCATTCGTGATGTGGAACGAAAAAAAAAAAAGAACACCAGGCACACCTTGCGCCAGACGCCCCCGTGTGGCAGGAGATGCAGATGGGTCACTCCACGCGCCGCAGTTTAAAAGAAAAAGAAATATCTAAGAGCGTCTCATTCTACATTGTCGACACGCAGTCTTGGCCAATCCCCCACAGTGGTTATGTGCCATAGTTTTAAGGAAACAAACAAACAAACAAACATTGTCGACACTTGCAGCGCGTTGCTCAAGCACAAAGACGTAACAACTGTGACAGTTGTTCACGCTTGTCCTTTGTATACCTGTGCGTTCATTTCGGGCTTCCTTCTTTGTGCTTCAGCGGCGCGCTGCAAGTATCGAGCTGCTTGTCGTTCTTCGTATGAAATTCCAATTTTTGCTATCGCATTAATTGCTTCGAACTTGCGGCGAAACTGTGACTTTTTTTTCTTTGGGGAACTCTCTGTCGATCGTCCAATCCGTCTGGGGTACGCGAATATATGTTCAGCAGTCTCGTCGCACTCACAAATGCTGCAGAAGGCACTGTCTGTCATACTGATACGGAAACTGTAGGCGTTTGTACAGACACTGTCTAACCACACGCGACACAGTAATGTTCCATCGTAATGTGGCATAGAACATTAATAGTCGAAGCTGCAACGAAGGATCAAGGGAGTGCAGTTCTGTGTTGGGATTATCCAGAGAATCCCAGTGTTATAATGTACTACAACGGGCGAGTAGGCAAAGTTGTCGCGCCGCGCATGACCACGGCAGACGCGTACGCTAGATATGCTCATAGGCTGAACGCGCTGCTTCGTTGGCTATGATGCTTACAATCGCATGAAGACCGGCGCTGTTGCTCGGAATGATGTTATACTAACAGGATGAATATACGGGCCAGTTGCTATTTTGATATTCATAGAAAACTTAGAGCGCAAATAGAGAGACCCAGGACGAAGAAATGTATACATACACCACAAGCGCTCACTCACAACTGAAGCTTTGCTGCAGATGTGAAGACACATCTGCAGCATATAGATACAAAAAGATCACATCGCGCACGTCAAAGTCGGGCACAACAAAGCAAAACATTCATGGCACGTGTTCACCACCGAGTAATAAAATTAATTTTTTGTGATGTAATAATGACGATAGTTGGCTTACGCAAAGTGCGGCATTCTTTGTGATATTGCATTCCTTGAAGCTATCACAATGAACGCCGAACTTTGCGTAAGGCGACAGTCGTTATTATCACATGACAAAAAATTCAATTTTATTATTCGATGGTGGGCACGTGCCTTGGAAGTTTGCTTTGTTGTACCTCATTTTGGCATATGTGTGACACACACACACACACACACACACACACACACACACACACAGATACACACACACACACACACACACACACACATACATATATATATATATATATATATATATATATATATATATATATATATTTGTGTTTTTACATGGCGCGAGCGGTTGGCGAATGCGAAACCGTGGAGAACCGTCAGGGGAAAGGAGAGTGAACAGAAAAATAAAAGAAAATGTGGTTTTCACGCGGTTTTTGTTTTGTTTGTAATTTACTTCTTACCTCGATCTTTCGTATTGTTGTAGTAAATTGGCCACATTTTTATGTTTTAGTAATTATTTTTTGTTATTTATAATACAACAGATACAGTGTAATATTATATATGAATATAAAGCTAAGTGACTCTACTTTTTAATGGTATTACTTTGAAAAATAATGTTAGAGTATAATATGCAATAATATTTATAAAAAACAAGATTTGTTGAACATTGCATACAACATTTCTAATTTTAAAAAAAAAGATAAATAATCTGAAGTCCACAAAATGTTTGCCCAACAGCTTTCTAGTTTAGAAGAAAGTTTGAATGATCTAGCTCAAAAAGCGTACGAGCTACCAATTTTCTTTGTCTGCCCAGTGAAGACTGCGCTACTCCATCAGGTTACATGGTCATATTTTTTTTCCCTTTACAAATTCTCTAAACACAGTAATACAATAAATATAATTAGAAAGAGAAATAAATTTGCTATCAATTCATAAGTATTTTAGCAAATTATGCTAAATGGTAATGCAGAAAAATTTCAGATACCAAAAGATACTGAACAAGGCACCAAAGTATGGCTTCACCGGACACAATAAAAATATTTTAAAGTTGTAAGCTCCAAAAAAAGCTTCACATTTCAATGTATGGCACTATCGAAGTAGGTGGAACCATGTCAGTAAGCGCTAAGATGTAAAAAAAAAAGATCTCTGAGGTTGGTCTGCCCCTGGGAAAAACAGGCGTTAAAGTGACATTTGTCCGGTCGTCAAGTTTCTCGTCCTCATAGCACTTTTTCTTTTTCCTCCGCTTCGTCAATTGGTAGGTCTTGTTCCGAATGTACTTGTCTTGGGGAGGTGCAGTCGTGGAAGCTCGACGATGCCCAAATAGATCAGCAGGCAAATTAAATTCACCATCTCTGCGGCCGTGACCATTTCCCAAGAACCATCATCCTCGGCATAAGACTGCTTCTACAGGATTTGCAACCA
Organism: Rhipicephalus sanguineus; assembly: GCF_013339695.2. Lineage (NCBI taxonomy): Eukaryota > Metazoa > Arthropoda > Arachnida > Ixodida > Ixodidae > Rhipicephalus > Rhipicephalus sanguineus. The sequence goes on from NC_051176.1 coordinate 286,909,369, forward strand.
CGCACACTCATTTCTGTTAACACTAATCCTGTTTATTACTTCCGCGGTGAAAAAGATGCCCAAAACGCCGATTTTCCTTGTAACACATATCGCTTCACTGCGCAACACTACCCTTAGGTCACTGTCGGGTACCCTTCTTGGGCTGAACAGTATTCTCTGCTGGCTGAAGATGATGTCACCAAATCTTTACCATCTACTGTTGAGAAGCTACAAATAAAAAATATAATAGTGCTGACATCCTCATGACATTTCAGTCGGAGTAAAAGTTCGATGTGCCAGAAAGCGTAACGTACTGCGATCCGGGCTCGTTCTACGGTTTTTTATCATCCGAACTATATTTCCATGATTCCACATCAGCCTCAGATTCAGAAACAGCAGAAGAATCGCTTGCGAACGCAACAGAATTGTTCAATAAACAACATTTCCGAGAGGGTTTTGCTACCAGGTCGCCTGCCATTTTTGCGTACGCAAAGATAGCGTTCCTTGCGGCCGCCCGCTATTTAGATAGCGTACGCTAACGCAAAGTTTTGCGTACGCTGTTCTGAAACTCCCTTTTGAGTCGCTGTGAAAAATCACCGCCGCTCGGGAAAGACAGAGAAGAAACGAAACAATAGTGCTTACAGAATGTTCTAGATGGCGCAACTAGTTTGTAGGAGCGCCCTTATTTTTGAATTCTCGCTCGGCGTGTTCGGGTCACCGATGACCCACCTTCTATAGGTGCGGGAAAGAAAGAATTAAGGTGTTTACCGACAGGGGAGAAATTGGCTACGCCATTCGACCCGGCCGATAGGAGGAATTCCTCTCTTCTGGTCTTTCTAGCGGTCTGACTGTCTTCTAGTGCTCTGCCCTTCTCAACCATGCTGATAAAAAAGAGAATCGGGAATCTGTTGGTTCGACTGTGGACACTTCATTCACCATGCTAGAGATGAAAAGGAGAAACTGCATTCCGCGAACCATGCGGGAAAAAGGACAAATGCACGACTCTGTTCAACTGTTGGTGCATTTGTACCATCGTAAACAATAACATTTCTTGCTTTCCTGTCGTAGATACAGGTCGCGCACGTCTTTGTTTTTAAGGTATTTGCATTTGTGGAAAAATTCATTGGCCCTAAATTTATGACGTTGGAGGCCTAAAACGTGTTTGCCTGCCTATTCCTGGCGCCTGAAACGTTGTTTTGCCTGCCTATTGAAAAAGCGCCTAAAACGCGCTTTTTCAATGCCTAAAAGTCCGGCCTCTAATGATGATGGTAAATCTAGGAGTACCTATTTTGACCTTTGCCGCAGCTACTCATTGCTTCATACATGACGCAAGTGCTGCTGCGATCCAGCGTCAAGTGCTGAAAAAAAGGAGGAGGACTGTGTTTGTATAGTCTGAGTTGCGCCAAATATAGCGATGCGTGGAACTCAACGTGATTGTTTAAAATATGAGTCATCACAGAATATTCCTTCGCGAACATCTGAAAATTATGTTGCTACAGTCAAATTCATGCGGCAGCAAAATCCTAGTTTTGCAAGCAAGTTGAAGTTTTATCTATTCATGTCATAACGCACATTAACGAAGCATTGTAGTGCTCCAAGAACAAAAAAGACACCTTTCGGTAGGCAGCTTGCGCGAACAAACTGGTCAGACTACCTTTTTTACGTGAGAATGTCGTCAAATATTCAGTTGTATCGCTTCGACCTAAATAAGCTGTTTGAGTTGATGCCTCAAGTTTTTTTTTTTTTTTTTTTGTCAACGGCGTAAAATCCCTTGAGAGCCATTGCATACTAAACTCTTCGGTCGAAACAATCATTAAAGAAATAAGTTTATTCCCATTTGTTTTACAGTGAAAGTCATATAGAACATGTGTGTGTCCACGACTAAGGCCTCGAGCGTTCCTGGGGATGTCAGTGGCACGAAAGCATTGTCGTTAGGAGTGTCGTGTTTCCTCATTTCAATCTAGGTGCAACTACACACATTAAGCAGCCTCATTACGACGCCTGTCACCCCTTCAGCACTACTCTTTGTTGACTTATCTCTCCCTACAAAGAGCTTGTAGTTCTTTGCCTATGCACGCCCATAGGCACCCCTGTTGCCATTTGTTCGGTACAACCAGATCTCCTCCCTTGGGACTCATTTGGTTCGTCACTGTCGTGGCAGGCAAATGGGACTGAGCCATGTTTGCTGCTGTGACTTTCCTTGTGCACGCTTTCTTGCAGGCACAATGCATTAGGTCGCAAAAGGCGTGTTTCTGTGGGTTTCACGTTATTACACTGCCATCGCGTTATTCCGTACAGGATATATTATACACGGTGTTTTTTTTTTATAGACAATACATATATTTAGTGAAAAGTCTATTAGCGTCAGGCTCCTGTCTTTTTTTATGTGTTTCCGGCGGCTACCAGAAAAGGGGGAAAATACGCAGACAGGCAAAAGAACAGCAAGAACGCTGGCCTCCAACTAATTTTATTGCACAAAAGGAACAGGCTTTTATGCACAGTGAACATACGCCGACAGACCGCGGAACAAAGAATGCGGCGCATGCACGATGTCACCCCCTCATCAGTATTGCACAGTAGACAAATGCTCAAAATGGTTATCTGTTTCTTTCTGCAACAAAGCGATAGTGGCAGTGCTTACACAGTTATCATTTTCTTTTCTGATGCGAAATGCCTCATGAACCAAACAGCGATTTGGGCAGCCAATGCACCCCATATTTTCACAGTAGATGCGACCTTGGCAGGTACAACGACGAAAAATGCCGTTTGGTTCGCAATGCATTTTGCATCAGGAAAGAAAATGAGAACTGTGTAAGCACGCCCACTATCGCTTTGTTAAGCTGCTTGATTAATTTTTTTAATTAGTTACTTCAGGGCCGCTGTTTATATTAGGAAGTTGTAGTGCGAGAATTTATATTATAACCATGTTTCTAGAAATCACAAAAGATGTGCATAATTTGAAATATTTATCATCGAATTTTAATGGAGATATCGAAACTGGCGGCGCCAGGCGCGCAGGAAACGCGGCCACTCTGTGACGTCAGACACGAACCTCCCTTGACGAGAAAGTGAGTAAATTTGAATGAAGGCGTCTTGTTGCGGAAAGCGCCCCGCCACGGTGGTCTAGTGGTTATGGCGCTCGACTGCTGACCCGAAGGTCGCGGGATCGAATCCCGGCTGCGGCGGCTGCATTTTCGATGGAGGCGAAAATGTTTGAAGCCCATGTACTTAGATTTAGGTGCACGTTAAAGATCCCCAGGTGGTCGAAATTTCCGGAGCCCTTCACTGCGGCGTCTCTCATAATCGTATCCTGGTTTTGGGACTTTAAACCCCATATATTATTATTGTTGTTGCAGAAAGCGGCAAGCACTCTCACTTGCACCAGCGGATCACCTTACCTTTGATTTGATTTATTGATTTCGATTTATACACACATCTACAACAGAGTGGTAAATGAAGGTGGACGAGGGAGAAAGCCGCACAAACGCGCCTTGAGCGAACCTCACGCCCTTGCGTGTGATGGTTGGTGCTTATTTATCCCTTTCGGGCTGTGTGCAAAGAAATCGCAATATACATCTTTATTTCTGTGCATAGCGTAAAACTTGGGGGCAGCCACTCCGGCCCTCCTTGCATACAGGCGAAAGAGTTTCTAACGCATCTTTATAGTTTAAGAAGCAGACAAGCGCAACGCATCGCACGCAAAGAATAAGCTGTCTATACTTGTGTATCTCAGACGACTTGGAGTTTTTGCTGACCAGATTCTGCTTCGACGCGCCTTAATTCAAATATCGTCGCTTCCTCGTCACGAGTATAGTTCCGGTCTGACGTATACAGAGCACTCGCGGTTCCTCCGCCCCAGGAGCGCTCAGTTTCGATGCCGGCCTTCAAGTTTCATGATGAATAGCTCAAATTACCCGAAACTTTTGTGACTTCTAAAAAAATGGGTATGCCATAAATTGTCACAGACTGCATTTTCCTGATATAAACAAATGCTCCAAAAATCAATAATTTGAAAGTTAATTAACGAGTTTTGTTAATGAGTAGCGTCGATGTCGTTTTGGCTGCGGCAGAGTATTTCCGCCTCGACGTGGAGTTCGTTCGCGGAAACGACAGGAGCCTGACTGTCATAGGAACTTCATTAAAAATGTGTTTTTTCTAAAAAAACGCCCTGTATATCATGCACGGAAAAACAGGACGGCAGTGTATAGCAACGCTTGTAGCAACATTTCGTGTTTTATCGAACTTTAGTGCGTTTGAAATATTTGTATTGTACAAACGTTCTTGTCCAAGGAAGATGGTAAGAGGACCTAACGTCTATATCGCTACTGATTCTTTACGGCACCAGTCAGGCAGAAAACAGCAAGTCAGTGCCGTAAGGAAGCTGTGTCCATCCATCTGGTAACTCGGTATTCTGCAAGGACAAACCGTTTACGTACTAGCTAAAAATGTCCATTATGTTGCCACTAGGCAATATTTCCAGGAATCACTTGTAAAATATTCATATAATTCTTACAGCGAACGAACACGCGTTTTTTTTCTGTGTTTTTTTTTTCACCTCAGTCCTAGACAGAGCTCTCAGGTTACCTGTCTCCAGCCGCGTGGTTGTAGCGAGTGTGATGCTATACTTGGGTCGAAAGTATGCATTCTTTGTTTTCCAAGTCAGCATACTCTTCTTTATAGCGTCAGCACAGACATGGAGTGCACTAACGACCAAGACTGCGAAATGCAAATGGAAGTCAAACTATGCGCACATATTATCATATCACGGCACATATTATCTCAGCACTCAAGTCGACAATCTGGTGCATATGAAATGCGCACACGCTTAAATAACTTTATACTAACAGAGTCGTTTAAAAATAATTCTGTGTAAATATGTAACACATTTCGCGTATACGTCATGGCTTAGGGTAAAACTTCGTTTATAATAAATATGACTGCAAGAGAGGAATTTGAGAAGGCGAGGGTACAGAATTAGTGAAACTTACAGACAAGTACGACATTCCCTTTATTTTTCATTTTTCGGTTGAAAAATCGACCGAAGAACACAATTACACAGAAAGTTCATACAGCTAGCCACTTGAACTCTTACATGTGTCGTATTTTGCTTACATTTTTTGCTAAGCGTACGCATTTAAGTGAGAGGCGAGTTTCAGTCGCGATAGGAGCTCTGACGTAAGTGAAACAGTTATTATTTCACCTCGCAAACCTCTCGTTTCGCTACCTCCAAGCCAAATCGGCAATGTGAAATACCCCCACGAAGGCAGAATGAGAAGCATGGTCAGGCAAACGTATCACGAAACCATTTTTCTTTAAAGAGAGTTGAAGATCTCTTTAGTTTGCACATTGCTGTCGACAGGGCTGCCTCAGCGAAACTCAATCTATGTGCTTAATTATTTTCTCTCTGCATACGGATAGAGATTCCTGCGTATACATTCTCTGTGATGCGCGCTCCAGCCGAGTAGTCCTTTTAGGCATGCACTAGCGCGGCTTCCGAACGTTATGTTTACTGAAGTTCCTCCGGAAGGTACATGCGCGCCTCGGAAAAAGAAAACCCTGGAGTTATCTCTGAACTTCAAAACGAAGTTTGCGCGGCTCTACGAGGTTTGCTTAGCCCAACCTGCAAGAACTAATTTTGTTTCCTAGACATATAACCTTCCACGCAGTTTTGATTCAGCAGCTCAGCTACTGACAACAACAATTTCTTCTCTCCTCTTCTCTTTGCCTGATGTGCACTTGACGTTATCGTTGGCGTTAACTTTTTCTTTTAGTTGTGGTCGCAATGCTATTGGTCGTCGTCGTTGCCCCTCTCACTTACTTTCAGGTTTCATCGCGGCAGGAAAATAAACCGCGAGATGCGTGTAACTCATGCATCTTGTTTTGTTATTACTTTTGTCACTAGTGCCAGGTTCAGATACCGAGAGCTGCGGAAGGAGAAAGCTTCAAGAAAAACAAAACCGAAGAAGCTTGTTGCGGGGCGTCCGCGAGTCGGTCGCATTTGACGCCACATGCCCCCGGAGTGAACCGTAATGCCCCGCCTCGAGGCGTCAACGCTGCAACCCCTCTTCTTCGTTAGTTTTTTTATTCCGTTTGTCTATTCCTTTTCGCGCTTCTCGCTTTCAGTTCAAGAAGTCGTTGCTCGGGTCCAGTGGTGTGCGGGCGCGTTCTGCCCCGTGGGCGGAAGTGATCCGTTTTACAGCGCGGCGCTCGGTATAAGCGCCTCGCTGCAAAGCTGCAGTTTCCGCGGCCCCCACTCTTTACGACAAGCACTCTGCGCCGTACAAAATAGTAAAAATTAATAAAAGAAAAAAAACTGATCGGCCACTACCACTAGGCCGAGATGCGCCTGCGGCGGGCTGAGACGAGATCGAGCTACTCCCGAAATCTGTCTGCTGCTTGTAAGGAACCGGGAATTAACGCCGGCGCTGTCGCCGCCGGCTGGGAGTCGTGTGCAGCCTTAATGTTCTGTCAATTCACTTTACACGTCATTATTACTATTTTTTACTGCTGCGTGCGTGCCGGCAACACGTGAGCTGAACCGCGCCACCAGGGTTAAATTGGTTTGTCAACAGCGTTAACTTGTGCCCTTTAGGGTTTAGCGTGCATCAGTGTAGTAACGCTTTAACCACGGCAGTACCAGATGCCAGGCAGGAAGTGCCAGCGGTCAAACTCGCGCGTTTGTGTGCGTGTGTGGTCTTGTTGCTTTTTCCTCGAAAAGCTGTAGAGACATGAGCAAACACGAAAATGAAACATTCTGTAAGGGTGACTTGGATCTACGTAAAGGGCAGTGAGTGGGCGGTACCACAACCCTTTCAGTTAAAAAGGGTACAAAGGGGTTTTCGTGTGTCAGCAGCTGCAGAGTTGACACCAATTTTACTGGGAGATAGGCATGGTATTTGGAAAGTGTGGGTCGAGCTAAAACGCTATCACATTAAAAGCATTACTTTACTGACCTTTTCGTATCACAGGTGGCTGTTACCAACGGGGTGTAGCAAGGCCATCGATATGTAAACTGAAGCTAGGTGTGTGATCGGCCTAGTTGGTATTCCACATTGATGTGCACAGCGCAGAAGCAGACACAAACTGCCGCTGATCCAGTCCTCGTCGGTCCTTTGTTTTTATGTCTCTTGCTGCGCTGTACACATCATTATGGCAGGTAAACGTGCTCTTCTTTCTTTGTTTGTTTGTTTGTTTGTTTGTTTGTTTGTTTGTTTGTTTGTTTGTTTGTTTGTTTTTTTGTTTGTTTGTTTGTTTGTTTGTGTTATCGAGTGAGATAAAAAATTATTACACCTTTACCGAAGTGCCGATAAAAAAATAGCAATAAGTGGTAAATGGCTTTGGACGATTTTCTTTCTTGGTAATTCCATGCAGCCTACTTTTTATTCATTCGCGTGAACCTTCAACTATGTTAAACAGTGAGCCTCATTTGAATGCGCGAATCCTTCGGTTAGTTAAGGTCCTTTGTATAGCTTAATGTACCTTTCGTAAGTCGCCTAAACTTCAAGTATTTTTGTTGGTGTGCGACGGTTTGCGTCGAGTAGCTGCAACTTCAATACTGCTACAAGTTTCAAAATGGCCGGAACGTGTTCTAATTTTGAATTTTGAGGCACTTTACGAGTGAAATGGGCTGTACACACAGATCCTGGCGCGAATACGGCGACCGTGAAGTTGCGCGCGTGTTCTTCATACGCCTTCCTTTATTGTTTTTCCTAGAGAGCACGCCACGCGAGGTTCGTCTCGGTGTTCCGCGCCCAGACAGCGTCTTTCTTGGGGGTTGCATCCGAAACGTATGACTCCGTTGGGAAATCAGGGCGCCTGTTTGCTCGCCAGTAGAACAGATAGCCGTAGCCTCAGCGCTATCGAGGCAGGTCTCTGCGTGTCCGAGATGCCTCGCGTGGACTGAACGGCGGTCGAGATAGAGACAACTCCTATAGGTACATCAACTGGGCAACTCACCCTGTCTTAGCGAAGCAGCACTGCAAAGTGGGCTTTGGCACTCATTCCCGGTGACGCCTGAAGAAGGCGTCTTTCTTCGTATCACTTTTTTTTTTGTGGCTCACTATCGGTGATTGCCCAAACTCGCGCCAAGTTACTGCAGTTCAGCTTTAGGATATTCGGCACATTTTAAAACTTTCTTTTATCTTTATGCTGGCACTGCAACGACAAGCACATGTACATATTCCATTTGGAAGCAAGGAAAAAGATCCATACAAGCGCGAAAATACAATAAATACAGCTCCCAACATTCTGCTTTGAAGGAATTTCACGTATTGTTAAATTACGGCCGTTGTGTCTGACGGAGGCATTTTTGCCATAGTGGCAAAAGTGGCACACACGTCTACAGACTACTCGCTATTTGAAGCGGTGATTTTTCGACATGTATGACCCACACGAATTCTTGGTCGATTAGAAATATAAATCCTGCACTAAATTCGGAAATATTTTTTGTTTCGTGAGGAATAATTGCCATGGGCCAGTTGCCTTCGCTAAAAACTCAGTGTCCCATATACATTTGCATGAGAAGTCCCCAAGATGAAAGTCATCCGGTGTGGCTATTTTACCGTGCACTTTATGCCAGGCAAACGACGCTTCTTTTTTTATTTTATTTTTGCAGTCACGTATGCGTCGCAAAAGCGAAGTGAACGCGCAGCTCGCGCTCCTCGAGCAACAAGGTGCGCGGGCGGTCACGTGACTTTTTTTGTGTGGTTTCGAGTTGACGCCTGCTCTTTGCTCAAGGTCAAGTTCGCATGAGCCATATAAGGCTTTCGCCTTAATAATACACCCAGTCTCAGAAATGACTAAGATTTGTTCTTACGAACAATACTAGCGGTCCTTTCGTGCCTAGAGAGCATCACAGCAAGTCGCAAAAATTGCCTAAATGCAGGTCTCAACGACACACAAGTGACAATCAGCCGCCGGGTAAGAAAGATAAAAGGTACCGGCGTGATTAGTGCCCACAGAATCGAAAAGTAACTACATCGCACCAAATATGCGTCGTCCCACCTGGCCCCTTGGCCAGAAATCGTTCCATTGCAATTGTGGAGCCTGTGCTGGCTATGTGACTGAGTACGTGAACAAGGCAAATCGCGGAGCCACCGGCATCAGCTATACGGTACAAGAGATCGAGTGGCAGTCCACTGTAGGAAAGGAAGGGTACGAAAAAAATTCAGTCTCATAGAAAATTGAAGAAAATAATGCAAATAAGAGACAGTTATGCAGCTATACATCGTCTTCATGCCTGGGCAATTGTGGCGTATAAAAGACCTACATCGTATTTTAATCCGCAATGGATGTCAACCTTGTCTTCTTTTGAGCAAACTTTGGTTGACACGCCTTTCTTTTCTTGTACATACATAGAATGCATTCTGACAACTTATCGTATTAAATACAAGCAACAAATATACTCAGACAAAACACTTAAAGATGGAACTCTTCTACGTGTACCCTTCGTGTTATTGGCCTAAACTTCAGCATAGTGCCATGAACAACACATCCGCGCAGACACCGGGTAAATTTCATTCAGCAGCCAGCGCTTGTTCCAAGTCGACGTGCAAGACGGCATTAAAAATCTTCATGTGTCGCCATTGTCAGACCGTATTATATAATCCGCTTAGTTTCGGGAAAGTAGGCCTATTCGACATGTAAGCGACGGCAACGCTTGTAATTCGTTGTGCACACTCTTGTAAAGTGCCGTCACTGAACAAGACATTGAGAAACACAATATTTTACAAACCCGCCTTCAACACACACACGCGAATGAACGAGCATCTGAACGGAAGCATTGATTCAGCTCAAGCTTTATCTCGGACACTTGACGCGATCGTACGGCCGTGCAAATTCGCAAGCCTACCAAGAAATATATCTGCCTTATCAGCATGCGCTAGTAATATCTGCAATTATATATTGAGACTGAAAACGCATAGCAGCATTCGATAGGGAGGGAGACAACCAAACATTTAAATGTCAGATCCGCGCTAGGAATTTTTATGTTTGTCTTTAACGGCTTTAATATATGTGACAGGGACTGCCTATGGAATCAATTCTGCCGTCCTTGTATGTGCAAGTAGTACTGTTTGTGCAACGCTTGGTGTTTCACAGTAGAAGCAAAAAGAAAAACGCCGCTAGTGCCTCCGAGCCTGCTCGCTTTCTCACATATTCTTCCTCCGGGCATCAAAGGAGAGAACGTCTTTTCTTTCTTTCTTTCTTTCTTTCTTTCTTTCTTTCTTTCTTTCTTTCTTTCTTTCTTTCTTTCTTTCTTTCTTTCTTTCTTTCTTTCTTTCTTTCTTTCTTTCTTTCTTTCTTTCTCGAGAGCAACCTCGAGAAAAATGACGGTTCCCGATATGATTGTTGTTGGATTTCTTTTCGCTCAAATTCCGGTGCTCTGCTGGACAACGCGCCCACGGAAAACGGGGATTCTTCAAGATGAAGTTTGACGGTGTTTCCTTCGCTGGGCAGCCGGTTAGGCCACACCACGGCGAGGTTACCGCGGCAGAAGGGAACCGGACAAACGGTGCGGAAAATCGGAGGAGACGGCGTGACGTCTCCACTGCTGCGGCCGCGGGTTTAGCTACTTCATGGCGTGGTAGCGAGGCTCGCAGAATGATGGCCAGCCATTCGGACCCCGGTCGCTAGGAATTCCCAGCCGACGCACAGAAGAGCGCAGCGCGTAGCGGCGCAGCTCCCAGAGGAGGTAGCGACACAACCCCGTGGCACGCACAATTTACGCCAAGAAGACTAGGACAGCCCGCGTCCTTTAATTCGCTGAGGCTTGCTGGCATCGCTGAAACCTAGGCACGTGTGTGGGCGCTAATTTGATCAGTAGCTCGTGGTTGCTGATGAAATTGTAGGATTTAATGAGCAGGCGTTAGACTCCCTTAGAATTACAATTTATGAGGGCCTGAAGTTTATCTAGCTTGTGTAGTTGTATTTTCTGGCACTCACATTTGAATAACTTTCTTCGGATTCGGAGAGTACAAGGTAATGCTTCCAGTGCTCGTGCGCGTTTTGGCTCAGACTACAGAGGGTGTTTTTTTAGACAATACAGATGGTTTATGAAAATGATATCACAATAAGGCACCTGTCGTTGTCACTAACGAACTGCACGTTGAGGCAGAAATACCTTGCCGCTGCTGAAGTTGCTTTAAAAAATCTAATTAAGAAATACTTGTTAATTAACTTTTTAAATATTAACTTTAGGTAATTTGTTTATGCGAGAAAGTTGTCGAGCATCACAGTGCATACTCATTTTTTAGGCCTAAAATTGAAATTTGAGATAATAATTCAATTTCAATGCCTCATTCCAGGCTATATCGAAACTGAGGGCGCCGGGTGTGCTAAAAAGGCGGCCGCTCTGTTACGTCAGACCGAAACTTTCCGTGAATTGTGACGAAATTTGAACGAAGGGACGTCATTGGGGACGTCGCAAACGTTGTACGGTCATCCAGCAAACGTTATCTATCCGATGGACAAGTGCATGTTATTAAAGATGATAGTCTTTCTTGGGGAACTTAAACGCAGAAATTTTGGTCTGTCTGTCTTTCTGTTTGACGGCACGTCACGCGATTCAGCCACTCGGCCAAAGTTGAACCACTTGCCCAAGGGCCAGCCGTCTTGAACTGGTACGGCTGTTCATACTTGTGAACGTTGTCGATCAAAAAGTAAATATCATGCATATCTGAGGTGCAACATCACTAGGTAAGTATTAGGTGGCGTGTTCCTTTAATAGAAAATGCATACATACGTAATTTTAAGGACCCTAGTTTCTTAAGCTGCGCTGAAAATGCATAAGAATGGAAGCTTGAGCGAGCTGGTATGCGTTCATCTTTGTTGAAACAGCGCTCACTAGACGACGACGAAGTAAAAGAACGCACAGGACAGGCAGCGCCTGTCCTGTGCCTTCTTTTACTTCGTCGTCGTCTAGTGAGCGCTGTTTCAACAAAGCTGAAAATGCGACTGCGCTGAAATTTGCCTTCCTCCGTGCCCTTCGCACGAGCTCATTGTGGTGTTTCGGTTTCGGTTCTGTTGCACTGTACGAATGCCATAGGTTGGTGTTGAAAAACTTTAGTTTTGAGAAGGCCAAGAAGGTGGAAAAAAATATTTAAAAAATGAAAAAGCAGCGTTGTGGGCGGCCTTCAGGCTGCCGGTTGTGGGCGCCGCTCTGGCGTTCCTGTTTTACCCAGGCGACGTGTAAATAAAAGAGTGTGTGGAGAGTACTCGTTGAGTGCGGACGTTTCTCTGCTTCAGCGCTTCGCGCCAAACCGCGTTTTCGGGCTGGCTGGCGTCCCCGCCGGTCGCGTTGGTCACCGCCGGTCTTCGCCTGCTGCTGCGCCGGGACTACCAGCACGCAACACAGCACTCATGTTTCCCGACGTATTGCCAGATGGCGTCCATATCTCACACAGCGCCTCTTCTATCGTCTTTACACGACGTTTGCAGTGAAGCACGCAGATACGCGGCCAATTTTTGCACTGTACTTACTTCAACGCCTAAAAGATGTCTCGTGCATAGACTGTACAAAGACTAAAATAACTGAGCAAAGGCTGCGCTGGATAGAAATGCAAAATCATTTGTAATACACGTATTTTAAGCTTGCCGTAAAATTATGACGCAAGGACTTCTTGAAGAAATTTTTTTTTGCTATTTGCTTAATTTAGTCCGGGATTACTTATCGATGTTAGCGCGAGCTGTCGCTATCCCACGTACAGTTGCGTACCGAGCTGCTGCAGAAGCCATACTCCACCTGGCCTTCTTAAATTTGAAATCTCCTACGAGGTAGAGGACGCTTGCGAAGATGACGGCTAGCCGGGAGATCTTGTTAAAATGTGCATGCACAGAAGGCGAGGGCTTTCACCATGAGCTGAATGGAGCACGTGTTCAGGAGCAATGTAAGAAGATTAAGTTACTTGCACCCGACAAAATCCGAAATATTGCAACCCTTTTATAAACAAGGCACAATTTGAGGACTCCCACAACAAAAACAACAAGCAGCCATTTCCCCACTGGCTAACCCATGCTTTTGTAAAAAGCGTTGTTCCACTGGCTTCGGCTGTTCGCTGTTCATTTGTTTTTGTTTAAGCGAACTTTTCCTGCAACTGTGGCCTGCCAGTTTATATATATATATATATATATATATATATATATATATATATATATATATATATATATATATATATATATATATATATATATATATATATATATTGTATTCATGTTTGCTATCATTCTTTAGGGGCAATATGAAAGTAGGGGTTAGGGGAAGCTGCCGTCAAGTCTCAGGTGACAGAATAATTGAACGAACGCTCAGTTTACTCCAAGCATGCACGCCTGCTCGCACGTTACAGTTTCGTGTTGCTGTGGCATTTTTGTTAGTTGTTTTTCTTTAGTTTCACTTCTATATGTTCGGAATGTGCCTGGGGTAAAGTGAAAACATTGTCATTTCCTTACCTTTCTTTTTTTTTTTTTTTACTTCGTCTGACTTTTGTTTGTCTCAAACGTCCGTGCATGGCAGCCGCGCCATAGAACCTGTAAAGAGAAACTTGTTTCATGAGGAGTCCGAGCGTCGAATTGCTGCGTGCACGGCGCTTAAGGGGAGGCGACACAGCGGGAAAAAAGGAGAGAAAACTACGAACATCGAGCTCTGAGCAGAAAAAGGCGCCCACGGGTGTCGGATAGAGTTGTATAGGAGGCGGTGGAGGCAAGATTGATGCGGTTCTCTTTGCACGCTCCCGTTTTCGGTGCGCTCTGGAAGTAAGATTAACGAAAGGAGAGGCGTCCTTCTGCGATCCGCGGGCTTTTCCGTGCCGACTGAGTTCGTTGACAGATGGCCACCCGAACATCCCGCGCATCCCATCGTTCCGCATGCCCGCGCACAGCCTTTCCTCGCCTCGCATACTTCTCCGCGAGTGACCGCAAGCGTGCGCGTAAAGAACTAGGAACTTGGCGCGGCGCAGGGCCAGCATAACAGAAAGCGTTGCGAGTGTTGCGTCTTTTTGCGATAGCGGCATTCTTTGTAGCGCATCGAGCGTTCGAGTGCGTGGGCGTGGTTTGTGAACGCTGGTGTATGGCGGTACGCCTGATCTTGTGACGCATGCAACTTAAAAGAGTTGTGAGTTGGGCTAGCTGATCTTCCATACTAGCGGAGTTGTGTAACGCAAAACGGAGCAAAGGAACGGAGCGAAGAACAATACGTCGGGAGTTACGTCAGAGATAAATGACTTCCCTTACAAAAAAACTTATAGCCAATCTACAGAAATTCTACAGATCACGAGTCACCCCTGATTCGGAATGCGGAAAGAAAAGTGACAGACTCTCTGTCACCCCTTGTCACCTCCCAGTAGGCAATTGGAACACCCTTTCTGCAGAAAGTCTGCAGAGAATTTGTAGCCGCCAGGATGCAGCATGCCGGCAGAATGTCTGCAGATCGCCTGCAGAATTTCAGCAGCATTTATGCAGAAAATATGCGGAGCTTTGTCGCGGATGAAAAAAATAGTAAGAGCTACCCTTTGCGTTAGAACCACAAGTCAGGTAACATGCAGCATCGAGGGGTAGAATACCGTACATACACCCACCAACACACGACCACAGCGTACACGCAACAACAGCAAAGTAAATACCGCACACTCGCGCTTCACAACCTAACACCGACCACCCGGTATATATAGCCATGGTATCTTGACCTGCCATTCAGTACCGGTGGGAAAATTCCTACGCTTCAAAATTTTAAATTTACACGTTCACAGAACGCATGTAAATTTATGCTGGATGTTAGGTAGCCATAAAACACACAGATCTGTTAATCTACACCCGCCAAATGCGCAACGCTATTTTAATTAGCGAATTCCAATTGCCAGCTGGCAGGCTGTCGCATGGTGCTCCAGAAAAGCTGCAGCCTTTCTGCAGAAGTTCTACAGACCATGAACAACCCAGGTGCAGAGCACGTGAAGACAAGTGACAGACTTTCTGTCACCCCCTATCAGTGTGTGACTGAAAGGTGAAATCCATTTAATCATTATTATCAAATGTGTCATGGTCCAGAATATATAGATACATACATATATATTATATACATCCACAAGCACGCACTCTGAGCGCTCATTTCAGAAAAGTCTGCTTGCCGTCTGCAGAAAATCTGCAGAGCTAGGTCTATATGGGGGTGACTGGTGGGTGACTGAAAGGTAATATTCATTTATTCATTATTATCAAATGTGTCATGGTCCAGAATATATAGATACATACATATTATATACATCCACACGCACGCACTCTGGGCGCTCATTATCAGAAAAGTATGCTTGCCGTCTGCAGAAAATCTGCAGACCAGGTCTGCAGAAAGGTCAAGTCTACAAGGAGGTGACTGGGGTGACTGGGTGGTGACTCATAGGTGACAGACAGGTGAAACCAATTTTTGTAAGGGTTACTGGGCGTGCGCGGGTTTCCGACCACCTTTTAAGTGAATGTTGTCATCGTCCTTATGCAAGTTTACACTCATTACCCTTGTTAAGAGGGCGAGCAGAAATAATCCCATCCAATAAGCCAAGGAGTTCCAAAGATCATCTATCAACAAGGTACATTTACAGAGCATTGCAGGTAAATGGTAAGGCGTGTACATCGAGGAGCTAGGTCTTTAGTACTCGTTTTTACCTGAAACATAATCTTTATGCTTTAGGTATAATATGAATCTAATTTAGCAAGAGCTCAGCAGCTGGATCCGCAAACATATTAGTTCATAATTGCCGTTTGGCGCTTGCCTCCCGCACTTGAAACTTTCAATGTCCAAATTCAAGATCGCCTAACACTTTCTCTTGCGAATAATTTTCTCGTAAGAACATTTTCTTTTTATCGAAATATGAGCCAGACTCGATAGCTATGTCAGGCGGCATCGAATATGATCTGCGGGACTACCGGCACGAAGGAGTACGCAGGCGACGAGTGCATTCTGCGTCTTTTGCTTCGTTAAACTACAAGTGATCCGCGGTTGAGCTGTCCTCTTGCTGCAAACTGCAAATAATGGAGCTACTGCAGGCTATTTTCAGTTGGCATCAACTAAAAGCCGGGCGCCGGCCAAGTGCTCGAGCAAACAGAGCCCTATCCAATCAAGCCGCTGTAAACAAGTGATCTCTGCGATGCGAATGCAAGGAGGCATTAACTTGAAAGGTCTGGCTGGGCACAATTGTTTTGGAAAGTGTGCCGTACCAATGACTGCATCTCCACTCAAATGAAAACAAGCTTTGTTGATTTTCATAAAAAAGCTCGAAAAATGGGATTGGACAAGATAATGACTCTAGTCCCGCATTTTGTGCAGTGTTTCGTACCAGCTAGATTAATCTAAAAATTACTACAAACAAATATTTACGATTTAAAGCAACGGCAGCACACTACTTTGTGCAGTGGGAATTATTTTATATGCCACATAGGTTTTGTAGCGTTATTTATGTTACTTTTTTGTTCTTCAGTAGTCACCAACAGCGTGTTATACCCTATAGCTAATACTTAAGAGGCAGATCATCTACATCCGATTCTTATGAGCAACTGGCGCGGATACTTCGTGTTCCGTGCGAACACAAGTTCATATACGCCTGCTAAAAAACCGTTTGAATGCTTGCAGCGCGTCTTGTAAACATTCTCATTTGCCTATGCCACTAGCCCGCGGGTGTTGACATGGCTGTATGAAACACGACGCGCACAATTTTGATAGCGCCGCTTCCACTTCAGCTCGAGAACAAAACGTTTAGGAATGCTATCGCAGGTATATTGATATGGTTGCATGTCTGCTCTCTCTGGGAAATAATGGAGCGTAGTTTCGGGTGTTCCCATTCTCTAAATTGATGCCTGAGATGAGGGGCGTTTAAGCATGCAGCTCTTAACGTACGAGGGATGAAAACGCTATTTTTAGAAAGAAGCGGGAGGTATTAACATGACTGATGAGCTAGCATGCTGCTTCCTGTGTTTGGTCAAACGGTACTCAATGTAGAGAACACACAGACACACGCACGCACACACACACCAACTAAAATTATCAACTAAAATTATAGGTATTTTGTGATTTTTCGTGAAAAAAACAACGGCCTGATTAGGAAGAATGCTGTAGTATAGACTCCGAATTGTTCTGACCACCTGAGGCGCTTTAACGTGCACCTAAATCTAAGCGCACGAGTATTGTGTTGTCTGCCCTTGTTTTCCCTTCGTCCTTGTCAGTCGCACTGTAGCTACAATGGAACGTTCCACATTTCATTTCGTTGATAACAACAGCTAGCACACGCATAAAGCAGCACTTTCGAAGAAGTGCGCTTGTGGATTCCTCGCCACGCCTTTTGCTAGCACCGTTAGTCTGTCACAATGCTGGGTGTGTCTTCTCTTACGTCCGTGTCTTTTTTCGTTGCGCAGCCATACTCAAGTAGTGGATTACCAACTTGCCCAGAATGCTGCTCTCGCCAACGAAAGGCCCATTGAGCTTAGAGATGGCCTTCGCTTGATTTTGTTGCTTTCTCATATTCTGCCACTCGATGCAAGACGATCCTGCTGACAACGCAGGTTCGTCGCCGTTCGAACCACTGACGAAGCCTGAAAGAGGAAATAATTTCAATCGTTACGTTATCCGGTCTACGTGGTACGTGAACACAAATGGTCTTGCATGACACAGATATCGAATTGATGGCTGTTATAACTTATAAAGCCCGATTTACTTGTCTCATTTGGTATCGCTTTTCCAACAGCTTTCCTGCCATGCTGCAGTAAAACAAAAAGTTCTAAACAATGAGTCCGTATGTTGCACTCGGCTTTCCCACAACTTCCAGAGAGAGAGATAAGATTCTTTAATGAAATGCCCGGAGAGGTTAGCCTGGTTTGTCGCCTGACTTGCTACTCCAGGTGTCGGGTGATTATGGTATATACAATGATCACATATACACCATATACACACAAATGGCACATACAGTCACAAACACACATATATACATAAGAAGAGTCCTTCACAGGCTTTGTTTAAGCTGAGTGTTTCTCAAAAACGCCAACAGCGCTTTTGTGCTTCGCATCGCACAACTGCTGTCTTGCCACGGGCCGAGAAGGTGCCGCAGCTCCAAGCTCGAGCCGCGTTGCAAATGAAGTGCCTCCTTTAGAATCTGTCGTTCTGCGTCGTAATGGGAACAGTCGCAGAGTACGTGGTTTAGGTCTTCCCGAGTGTTACATGTGGTGCACGTGGGTGAGTCCGACTGCCTGATCTTGTGCTTGAAGTATTTCGTGTAGGCAACGTCGAGTCTCAGCCGATGAATGCAAGTTTCACCTTGTCTGGTTAATCCCTGTGGCATATGAAAGCTACACGTCGGGTCTATTCTGTGCAGCGGTCTGTACTGGTTGTTGGCATCCACAACTTCCAGCTTCTTTTCTCAACGCAAGCTGAGTAAACGGTTGTCCCTATTCAGTTATTTTGTTTACATTTCAAGGAAACTTTGCATGCTCTTACGCCCACCCGCTTGCCGTCTTTTCATATTCACAAAAAAAAATGTTACGCAGGAAGCGTTCTTTTGAGAAACCGCCAAGCTATCGTAATGTTTGGCACATTCTTAAAGCGAAGGCTTCCCGCCAGTGGCAAACAACATTTTCGAGCAAGGCCCCGTATTCGTAAAAATCTCTAAGGCTATAGTATTTCGTAATAAAAAATTAAGCCAATCCTGATGCCGCGCATATCATTAGCGCAGCCGGCTGGCCAATGGCAAACAACTTTTACGAAAGAAAAGCTTTTTGAATGCCACCGAATTTGGCCGCAGGCGTCTTTGTCTCTATAATGTCTGTCATGCTTGTCATGTATAGTTTTGTCTGCTCCAAGTTTTACTTTGTGCTAACGCAAAGTGATGCTGGAATTTCACCGTGTTTCATCATGCACAAAGGGCTGCCTCCTGTTTGAAAGGAAAACAGAAACATCGAAAAATACTTCTTTGTATTTCACTACGCGCGTCTAATCATCGATTTTCGCGTGCAGATCGACTCCTCTCCTCGCATGTGGGTAAATTCAATGTAATCTGAACGTTAGCCCGCGGGGTATGCTTTACCAGAAAGTTGGCGGCGCTCATTGTAAGCCTCAAAACGACAGCGCACGCCAGGAACAAAATAAAAAGGAAATTGTGAAAGCGACGTCCGAAAGCTCATACTGTCGGTAACAGGCGGGGAATGCGCAGCGCTCGAAACTCCCAGCCTGAAGCGATGCTAACGCTGAAATGCAAATCTCATCTATGCACCGACCTCCGCGAGCGACAGGTGCTAAGCTCCGGTTACAAATAGATTGTCTGGTGCGCTGTTGACGCTATCGCTTTTTTTTTTTTTTGGTACGAACAACAAGAAATAAAAGTTTGACATCTCGTTAACTTATTTATGTATTTTTTTACAAAGAAAAACCATGTTACGTTGGTAATTTCGTTTCCTCGCATTGCGCGAACTTCAGGCGCATGTAGATCGCTGGCGTAAAGAAGCCATACTATAATAAAAAAAAATAATAATCAAGGGCCCTTGTCCGGTGGCGCAATAACTTCCAGTCTCTCGCGTGTTTTCCAGTATCCAGTAGTAAAAAGTCCAGCAATTAGATTACAAAAGCGCTGTGGCATACTTTTTTATCAAATGTTATTATAACACACTTTGAAGGAGTACTGACGCGAATATAAAACATTTTCAGATTGTTGCTCTAAATAAAAATACTGGTGTCGAGAAACCTAACACGCGTATTGTGGTGCCTGGGAATGCATCGTATATATTTTAATTACCGCTGTCTTATAAAGGCACTTTCGATTTCGATATCGAGGGGGTGGCTTCTCAGTGACGTTTCAGAGCAGTGCAACGTCACGGGGATACAGAAACTCGCAGCGTACTAACGGCGAATCCGGCATCTGCTCGTGGTGCACATAAACAACGGTGAGTGAATTGTCGTCCAGTGACCCTGACAGTGATTCCTACGATTTAGGCTGCATGCAGGACGCAGAACTCGCAAACTCGTGGGAACTGTCTTGACTCGTCGGGATAATGTCCATTGCGGTGGTGCTGGCTTGCAGATACTTAGCGAAGAAAACTTCAAAGTAAAATTAAATATTTTGTACGTGTTCTCCGACTCCGGTGTATGGACAGCGTTGATACTGCATACCAAGGGAACGAAAAATGTCCCTTTTGTGATGTCTCAAAATCGTGTCAGTACTCCTTTAATTTCAAAAGCATAAAGTTGTATGCGGCAAGAACTTAATTTATGAGCCGCAGTTTTGATATAGTTCAATAAATTACATCTTAGAAAAACGCAAGCCAGTCCGACAAGATTAAATAAGGACTTATTCGTCTCACCGTCTCTGTTATATCAAAACCCCGATTTTACAATAGCTGTATTTATTGGTACTGCCTTCAATGCGACGCGCGTTCATCAAAGCCATTTTTGCGTATGCGAGGCTGTTCAGACAGCGAGTTTGACTCAGGTCTCTTCATGCTGTTTTGCTCACTTTTGTTCATCACTGTTTCTTCGTCTAACTTATAAATCTGTCGCATCCGGGAGCCGTTGCCATCAGGCGCCAAGGTTGAAAATGAAATGTTTCACCTAAAGCGAACTAAGAGACGCCAGTTAAACTCAATGAATACTGTGGTTGATATCGGTCTTGATAACGGTGACAATGTCGGGAAGATATGCTGCCGCATAATTCGAGAAGCAGGACGAATAAATGTCCTTTTCTCGGGTGACTCCATGCTACTACAAGGCAAAGCTCACTATACCAAATACCTGACTAAGATTGTGGGGTGAGTCAATGCCACATTCCAGGCTCGTTTCAAGAGTCTGCCCCACAGATCATAATCACAGAACGGTTCTTCGTTCTTCGTGAGAGCCAATTTCAGTCAT
Source organism: Rhipicephalus sanguineus (assembly GCF_013339695.2). Classification (NCBI taxonomy): domain Eukaryota; kingdom Metazoa; phylum Arthropoda; class Arachnida; order Ixodida; family Ixodidae; genus Rhipicephalus; species Rhipicephalus sanguineus. Next base: position 286,930,205 of record NC_051176.1, read on the forward strand.
GTCTGATGCGGGAAATATTATTAGCGAAGGCGTAGGGCCAAGTGCAGATAGCGAAAAGCTTTGCGAATCCAGTCCCTGGTCTTTCTCACGACGTCAAGCGATGCCTCATTGGGTATTAGCCCCGAGAAGTTGTGGCGGCGCCGCCTGGCGGGAGGCCTGGATGACGTCACGGCACGGACTCTTCGACGCCCGCCGTGACGCGCCGGCATATCATGCGCTTGCTTCGTACACTGTTGCGCTGTTGGCGCTTGCTTTTTGCCTGTCTCAAGCTTCAGAAGAATGACGAAAAACCAGCATCGATAATGTTCCTATTAAAACGACAAAAAGCTATACAATTTTTCTTCACAATCGCCAACGGTGCCCGCGCTCCATCGTGCACACTTTGAAAGGGGTGATCAGGTTTGTTGTGTCGCGCTGCTAACCTCGAGGATGTGTCTGATTCCCAACCACAGCAGCTGCATTCCGATGGTTGTGAAAAGCAAAGTCATTCTGCTTAGATACAGGATCACGTTAAGGAATTCGAGGCGGTCAAAATTAATCTCCAACGCGCCTCAGCACCATGTCGTGGTCTTTGCACGCAAGACGCCTCATTCACATTATTAGGTTTCGTTGTTCACTGGCGATTCCTTTAAAAATTATGATGGCTTCGCCTCCACAAAAGTGTCATTTGCATCGGACGTATCCGCGATCTGCGGACAGCGTTTTTGCCGGTGTGCCAAGCCCCGCGCACGAATACAAAAACGCATGCAGTATTGGCTTTCGCAAAATATCTAGAAAGCGCTCGCCTGAGAATACCGCCGCAGTTGTGTTTGTTTTCTTGTGTACTCGCTCAGTCATCACGTTGTTTAGTTTCACGTTTTCCTCGAAATAATTTCGGGGCATTATTTCACTACAAAAACAAGTTGAGGTTAATTGCAGAAACTTGTTATTGCTCTCAGATTGTGTCTTCATGCAGCATCGCAGCAACGGCGCTGTTACACTTTATAAGTACTAGTTTAGATAGCCAGCTCGTAAATTATTTTTCCTTGCATTTGATTTGCCCCTGAGCATCATCAACCTTTATGCGGACATGACGTGCCAGACAATTAATTGACTCATTGAGGCGAAGGACGTTTATTTATTACGTGGGCCACCTCACAGAGAGTGCCATCGAAACAGCTCATGACGCTCATTTCGACTTTCAGACGTTTGTTTTGCAAACGATTGCTAACATTGCTCCCACGAGAATTTAACATTACCGCTTGTGACCCGGTGGTTGATCTGACCAGCAGTTCATGCAAATCAGGATATACGGCCACATAATCCCAGACTAGTGTTGAGAAGAAATCTTTACATAATCCAAGTATAGTAAGATCTCAGCATTTCCGAAACCATTGTGTGTGGCGGTATTATTTTGTTTAATGTATTAAGTGATCCTTTATGATAGACAGATTCATCTAAAGTCTCCTGTAGCAGAAAGCGCAATTATGTCAAATCACCTAGATGATCTGCAAAAATAGACAGAACTTCTACGATAAGCCGCAATGTAGAATTGAAAACGTCCTGATTTCATTTGTAATTCTTCGGGACGCATGTTCTAACCGTGGAGTCCACGCCAAGTTGTAATGAAGTTAGAACCATTAGCGTAAGTTTTATTAGCACAGATGTCTTGGAATACGCGGTGAAAACAACGAATGTCTTGCTCTCGTGCATCGCCATTTTCACGGTGAATCTTCCGTTCGGACGGGAATTCGCCCATCATAAGGCATATTATCCAAACTTTCTACAACTTACTTAGCTTTCGCTAGTAGTGAAAACTTCCACCTTCTGCCTTGGGATATTTGCATCGCATCGCGATGCAAATATCCCAAGGCAGAAGATATTTGCATCGCATCGCATCACCACCGTATCACCACCATCGCATCACCACCGATGCGGATATTTGCATCGCATCGCATCACCACCGTATCGCGAAAGAGCGGATACGTGGCGGGCGCAGAAAACGCGCTTGCTCCGCGGCCGCTTGCTCCTGAGCAAGCGAGTCCTTGCCGTGACGTCACCTCGCCGCGACTGCCGCGCCGCCAGTGTTCGTTCTCGGGGCTAATAAGACATTGAACCGCTCCTGTGTGCTTGCTCAGGGCACAGACGGCTGCCACCTTCCCGGAAGAGGCTGCGCAATAAGTTACTTGCGCCTCTAAATTATGAACGCGCGAATGATTGCCGCGGTTACAGCGGCAGTATCCAACGAATCTACTTGCAACTCACATAACAGATTTTTCCCCATTTCTATTTATCGTCAAGTGCTTTATATTGCTTAGTCAAGATCTTGAACGATGAAAAATAGTTCTCAGATATCTACTTGCACTCTCTCGCCGAAAGCGACGTCGAAATAGGAGGGCAATATTAAAATAAAGCTAGGCCTATGCTATCGGGGACTCCTAGTTGTTGTCACGGTTTTCATTTCCCAATTTACACGGACATGTTGACCTTATTACACCTGACTGACTCACCTCGACTCATTCTTTGAATGGTAAACAAACCAATATATTCTAGTTGACAGCTTTTTTTTTCTGCTGGAAAACGAAGGCCGGACGTGACAGACTGGTTAGGAGCGGTAACTAGAATGTTGCAGAACGTGAAATCAAGCGTCCGTAAAAATTCTTCAAAATGGCATAGCATAAAATATCGCGCGTAGTTTTCTTCTCCGGCTTCTGCTACTTCCTAGTTCAAGATGTGATTGTGTCTTCGAAATGTGTTCATTCATTTCCTTTTCCGGAAGAGAATACTTTTAATAAAGGATATCGCGTTAGGGTCTCCCCTTTCCGTCTTTTTTTTTTCTAGAAAGATAAAGTCCTAGCTCAATAACGTCAGGCCACTAATTTCTTGGCAGTGAAAAACGCGATACTGCGTGAAAAAAGAAAACCAACCCTTGAACAAATGTTTGGGTCGCGCTTTGAGAGCATTGCAGTCGTCTTTAAAATGTCTGACATCGCCACCTCAATTCAACTATCGAAAAACGCTATGTATATAGGATATTTGGCAGTGGGATCAGAGTTCTTTTATCGTGTATTTGCGGAGACGTTTACTTCAACGCCGTGCGGCTCTTCGTGCGCTCGTTACTCCCGACATCAGCACAGGTTTGGCAGTATAACCGTTCATACGCGGAAGCAGCCACCGCGGTTAAAGTGTTGAAGGTCAGCCGCGTGAGTTGACAGCGCTACGTCAGCACACAAAAGGGCCGAAGGAACGAAACAACGCAAGCACACTCGTCGAGGCCTTGGCCGACGCTTTTAGGGCCGCGCTGCACATGCCGATCAGGCTGAGCGCGGCCAACTCGATAATGGGAAAAGCTCGTTTGGTGACCTCCCGGCGATGTTCAATGGAAACAAAAAGAAGATGCAGTCCAAAAGCTGTTGTCGCTGCATTGATTTGGGCGGCGCACCCCTTCGGCTTCTCCTGCGAGACACTCCCGACGCGCGCGTCCGCTGCCGCCACGCGAAAACAATGGCGCGCTCCACGTGGCAGCTCACAAGCCGCCGTGCCTCGGCCGCCGAGTCCAGGCACGTCCCTGTCAGCGCTTTCTCCATTTCAAGCAGCGGCCGCTCTCCCGCAGCCTCTCTTCACCGGCGGAACAGTAGCAGCAGTAATAAGGTAGACGGACTACCGCCGACGTGCGACCAATGCGCGATCTGCAGTGGCGGCCGCTTCGATGGGCGAGCAGCTTCCGAGCTACGCCCTCTTCTCTATCGCGAGCAATACGCAACACCCCCCCCCCCCCCCGCTCCATCCCCACCACCACCTCCTTTAGCGCTCTATACTCGGTCTAATGCAGCCGCGGCTCTTGGGCCTCGCAGTTGCGAGCCCAACCACCGTAAACCGCAGGCACTCTGAGCGCGTTGTCGGCCCCTGGGGTGGGCAGTATAGGGTTGGAGTTTTCTTCGAGATGAATTTCCACGCCGCGAAGCTCGAATGCGTCCCCTTTATCTGTCTCGTCACGCCGCGGCGCCACTGGAAATGCGGGCCCCGAGCACAGCGAAGACGGCGAAACCCTGCCGAGAACAAAATGCGAGGAATGAGATTGCGCTCGCTGTAGGTGAAAGTCGGCTCCTTGTCACCTCTAGTCCCCCCTTCCTTTCTGCGGCTCTCTTTGGTTCGGGCCACCTTTGTGTCGCGTTTCCATCGGCTTTCTCGCCGCCGTCCTGAAACGCCGTCTGGGCGATGCAGTCTCAGAGAAAACTCTGTGCTTTGTGAGTACGACGCACGATTCAATGTTCCTAGCCTGTGTGACTTCGCCCTCTGCTGTGCTCTTAAGACTTGAAAAGGATGCTAGCTTGTTTCTCTCTTTGCTTCAGCGTATTACTTCTTATTCTTCTGGCGCGTGTGTGTGCCAAGGACTAATGTAGTTCGGTTTCTGTGCTCTTTGATTACCAGCACTCGCATACACATAACGTTCTTACCGTAGAATTATTTGTTGATATCAGTATTTAAAGCGGCTGACGAATGACACACGGAACGTGGGAAATAAAAAAAAAAGCTTTATGCGTTCACCTCAAGCCATATAACCAAAACGAGCGTTGCAGCATCTTCTTCCCTTAAAATTGACCAGGAAGGGGGGGGGGGATAAGCTGTTGCCGCTCGAATAATTGCACCGGTTATACTCGTATTTTGGCTCTTGAACTTGGCTAAAGCGCTGTGTCCTTGTCTGTTTTCTTTCTACGTCCCTGTCTAGTCGCGCTTACTCACTCTTCATGGCTTTTGAACAGCAACTGTTTTACACGTAACTCATAATTTTTGCGCATAGATTGTGTAGAAAAGCAAATACGTTACAGCTTAATTTTCCTCTGACCAACGTCGCCGAAACACAAGAGGTAAAAAAAACATACACAGCAACAATACCGCAGTTCTTTGGTGTGTCTATTAATAAACAGTTCAATAAATATGAAAGTGTGCGTAATGCCGATTCAAGGCGGCAGCTTCAGTGGCGTATGCCTTGTCCAACTTCACGATGACGTTGATATGTGGCTGAGACCAACGTTTTGCAGTAATCTTGTTTAAACGATGAGAATCCATGCAGCTCAGCAGCCTTGGGTCGATGTAATGGGACTAGGATTTTTGTTACGTTGTTATGGTTTTGTTCTTATTAGCAAGGTCATTTCACTCGACGCGTCAGCGCTCTGGAACATCACACCCCAAATCATGTGAAAGCACTCAGCAGTTACGGATCTCGGTGTCATACTTACGCAAATCTTCGAAAGCATTTTTCTTCTGCGAAGGAAAGACAAGGTCACGCGAGCGGCTGCTTAGCATATTCAGCTTTCTACGCCAATGTGATTTACTCGCATGACGAGTCACTGAAGAACAAGTGTTTCGTAATTGCTGCCAGCAGTATTATCCTAGCGTGGGCTGGCGCCGATTAGCAGCACATGCTGAGACCTCGCGTCCTTGTATTGGTGTGAAGTTATTTTGAATCGTTAATCTGATTATTGGGGTCTCTTTACATAGTCTCCCTCTCCATATCACTGTCTCCGCACGACTAAAAAAAAAAGGCAAGCAATAAACAACCCAACTTTCATTAACGCTCAGTTATTTTCTCTCAATTTGCCTTTAAATATATAGCGAACCCTTCTTACCTGCTTGCTTGCTACCCGCAGGATGTTCGAATGCATAGCCTTATGAGAAGGTGGTTCGCATCAACTCGAAAGAGCTTACGCGGAGCATTTGCGCAATATACCGAGCGCAGATTGCGAAGAAAATAAAAAAGTACAAGTTGCGCTTGGCCCGACGTCACGATTTCTACCCCATGGGGCCCCCGTGTTGCTATTTTTCCATCTTTCACAATTACGAAAGTTTTAGCCGCAGGTGTTTGAGGTCCCTGGGAGAGTTTTATCTTACCTCAGCAGCCGCCATTTACCCTAAAGCAGGCTTATTTATTCACCCTGCTAGTTACCTGACAGCCCCAAATTCGCTGTTTTGTATCTGGCGTCGTGGACTCGCTCACTTGCCCTTTATCATTCCACATTATCCAGCACAAAATGAACACCGACGCGCCACACCGAGAATTTAAAGTTACAATTAGGAGGGAAAGAAACTGAGTGCGGAGGACGAGGTTAAATCTCCTCACGTTGCAGCATCTACGAACGAGACGCAGAAGAAATTGGGGACAAACTTTACAAACCAAGAAAACAAAATCTGCAGGATACGACTAGTTTCGTATTTTTAATCCGCCTCCTCCCTCCCCTCTCTCCCCTTTCTCAACCATCCTTGTTGTTCTTTTTTTTTTTCGGATATAGCGAAACGTCAACATCCAACATCGCGAAATCCATGCGAGTCCCTTCGCGTAGAACAGGCTTCGTGGAGTGCGAAGAAACACTTATTATAATTCCTGAGGGCTCTGATTGCCGGCACTTGTGTTTTCTCGCGAAGTCAATTTAGTAAGTGTGCAGGGTTGACCTATTTTTGTTATATGTAGGAGCAGTAAGCACAGTCGTTACAGCATTGTTTGGCTCGCACTGCGTGTATGACGCTGGCGTAGCAGGGCTTTCTATACACGGCGCAGTGCGCCGGAGGGCCGAAAGGATGGCGCCCCCGGGAGCGCGGCCGCTCGAGGCTGGGACACTGGAACCGTTTGTCACGGGGTCCTCGATGGTCCCGCCGAGGTCGTTTCGCGCCAGTCAACCTCTGGAACCACTCAGAGCGGAAAGTGTACGAGCGATAACCGAGAGAGCTGGGCTGCGGCGATGGCCGAGGCGGATCGTGCAATGCGGGAAGCCGACCGGTGAAGCTCTTCCTCCTGCTCTTCAGGGACGCGCATGCTGGAAGCCGGCCTTCCGTTACACGAATGACAAAGTGTGGGCGCATTCGCCTCCTTCGCGCTCCCTTCGTCCGTAAACCCTACTTTTCGAACGCGTTCGTGATTTCTTACATCGTCGCCGCCAAGTTCCCAGCAAGCAAGCGCTTCGTCTTTTAAACGGTTCGGGGAACGACGGCCATCAGTCTTTGTAAAATGGCCCAGCCGTTAAGTTTCAACCAAGTCTATAGGAGTCATTGCTCACCGCCGCCCGTAGAACTTTGTTTTTCCACTGTTCCATTAACGTTAGTGGTCAACGAACTTCAGTGCCTTCTAGCTATAACCAGATGTGTCAATACCGCTTGTATTAGGCGCACGTGCTAACAGAAAGTGTAGAAAACGGCTATGCGTTCTTTGGGGTGTTTCCAAACATTCATCAGCAAAATGTTTGCCAGTGAAATAAATCCGTTGCCAGCACACTATTCTAGTAATGTTCGATGATATTCTGTGACTCTCACTTGAGCATAGGAAAACTAATGAAACAAATATTATATTTGTATTCTTATTCCGGTCCGTGAAGCATAGCAGCTTCTCAGAGGAAACACGGAATAGAGACAGAGCCCCTCTTTTTTCCCCCTCCGCTTAAACAGTTATTTTATTTTCGCTTGTCTTTAGGTATATTCGCAATCCTCCTGACAAACTCTATATGCTATCAACAAGTGTTACCTTCGGTTGCCTTTCAAGAACCAGCGTTCTCTCAGCTGTAAGTTGTTCGGCATATTTTCGGCGAAAATGATTTCTTCCCTTTAAACTTGTACTGCAACGTCGGGAGCTATCGTTGCATCTCTTTGCAACACGTTCCACTCTACATGCATATCAATGAAAGGTGTGTGCTATAAGTCTAATTCATGAAAGGGAGTCAAAGTTTCGCGCCCTGCTCTCATCCAGTGCCAAAGAAGTGTTAACACAAACACGCGGCAAAAATGCGACAAGTGCAACGTTCAGATCGCTTATAAGCTAGTCGCGGAAACTTTGTCCAGTTATTTTTTATATATTTTATTGTGCATCCATCGGGCCTCCTTACGTAGATTATATAATAATAATAATAATAATAATAATAATATAATAATAATAATAATAATAATAATAATAATAATAATAATAATAATAATAATAATAATAATAAACACTTCGTTTGTTTCCACACGATACATTAGCTGTGTTATATACCGTGGCTACCTCGACTGGCTTCGACATTCCCTCATCTTTGCATCTCTCGGCAAAACTTGTGAGGACCCGAGAAGTTCGTTTTTCGAAATAATATTGGCCGTTTGGTTTCAACACGTTTCGTGCTCATGCTTTCAGTTCAACAGAGAAACGCCTATCTGGCACACCGACACAAAATTAGTATCGCTCGCATTATAACTATTCAGACCGCCTGCAAGAAACCAAACCTGCATAGTTAAACATGCTAAATAAACTATTGATGGAGTTCCTTTCCATCGCGTAACCGCCAGGTTCCTGTTCTGCACTGCTCATACATGCTTGGTCGAAAAACACTGAACGTCGGCATATCTCAAAAAGCTTCCGGGCTCGTCGAGCGCCTGAAGTGCCACGGCTTGGCCTCGTGCTCTCTTTCGTCAGGGCTCGCAGATAACGCCGGCCAGGGCTCCGCCTCTGAGTCGCCTCTGGTTCAAACAGGGCACTCACAAAGCGATCGTTGTGCTATTTGTACCCTTCCCGGAGGCTTTCTTTGACCTTTGAAATCGAACCGCTTTCGGACAAAAGCGTACACAAGGAGAGCTCGAAGCCTGCAGTGCCAGCGGCCTGTCAAGCGCAAGTCAAATTAATGGTGCCGCCGGGCAATACTCCACCGAAGTGAGCCAGCGAGGAGCGACTCAAAGAGGGCTTCTTTTGTTTTGCTGCCCATAACTTCCACCTAGACCGGGAATCGGTGGTTTTTTAACGGGGCACCTTTGTGTCCCCGTGATCGTGGAAAGTTTGCGAGGCTCTGGATTCTTCTGTAGGTATAACTTAGGCGCCTCGTGGCAGCCGCGCTTATGTTCTTTGTTGCTTGAGCACACGGAGACACATATGATGCGCAGTGGCTCAGCATTTAGGAGATAATGAAAAGTCCGTTTGTTTGTTTGTTTGTTTGTTTGTTTGTTTGTTTGTTTGTTTGTTTGTTTGTTTGTTTGTTTGTTTGTTTGTTTGTTTGTTTGTTTGTTTGTTTGTTTGTTTGTTTGTTTGTTGCAGCTGAGGTAAACTCAGCTGTAAGCAGTTTCAAGGCTATATCCCAGCTACATGGTGTAGATTATGGAGCCCCGAAATCCAGTGGGTCGTATTACACAGATCACGTATGACTAGGTGTTCCACCAATTATCGCTTTACCGATTACTTAAATCGCTTTCGATCATATTATATGGCATGCTACCACTGATGAAGAGTATGCGCTTTTATACTGTCAAGTTGATATGAAATGGGGGGGGGGGGGGGCAGCTGCCCCCCTAAGATTTCCGCCTGCCCCCTCCCCCTTTGCCCCCCGGCAGCGAATATATTCAAAGCACAGCGCGTAAGTTCCCAGCCTCCCTGCTCCCCTGATGGAACGCACTTTTCGTGGGTGCCTCCCCCCCCCCCCGGTAAATAAATACTGGCACCTCCCCTGGAAAGGGACGAGGCTAATGTCAAATGTACAATGCAGGGAGTACGCAAATCACAACATATACAGGTTAAGACGGAAAAGAGAAAGTCGGCCCAGATTACTTTGCGAGGATTTATATGGTCATTAGATAAAAGAATAAGCGCTTGTCCGTGTCAGCTCTCTTTTCGCGGCGCATTCCTGTTTATTCCCGCACTGTTGAAATTTCCTTTACGATGAACCACCAACTCGCCCAAACTCTCACGTGAGTCCCACTCACTCATGAAGGCCACCATGGCGGTGAGTCATCGATATCTTTGGGGGACATCTTTACTTTTTTCTAAGGGGCTGTTGGAAGAGATAAACAGAGGACAAATACGTTTTAACAACGTCACTGGCAAGTTAAGCTAATTAGGGCTGGCATAAAGCGTAAAAAGATGCGAAAAACTAACCTAATTTAACCACACACGCCAAGGTCGATGCTGTATTATGTATTATAACACCGTCAAAAACAAATAAATGATCGAACTTCACTGTTCGAATACCTAGTAAAGACATATCGACGCTTCTATTCCCTGCCAGAAGCTAGGCACCCCTAGTAGTAAAGCTTACATTCCAAGCGAACGTTTTCTGTATTCAGTTCCAAGTCACCAGCCAGTTAGATTTACATATTCTCCCGCACTCGTTTGCCTTTGTTAGGCGTCACGATGTTGTGAGCCCTTATCTGCAGTCAATATGTGTTTTGCATAGGAAGTACAAATGAGCGCCCGTGAATGCCCAACTCCTGTGTCGTCGGTGTATTTTCTTTCTGGTTGAGGAGTTCGCGAGTAGGATCACTGAAAGCCATATCGCAGTAACTCCTCCCTTGATCCCTCTCCATTACAAAGTCCCACTCGCACGCATGAGTGGTTTGCCCATGAGCATCATTACGAAGCATTACATATAGTGCTGATTTTCGCGCCGAACATATTAATGGCTAATATTGTCCCTTTCCTTAGCTTTAAGCGAGTGCACACTTTAGAGAAGAAAAAGAAAGATCGCAAGAGCTGTCTTCTTTTATTATTTTTTTTAGTTTTTATTCGATCCCCTTCGCAGAAAAAGCTTTGCACTCGATACACTCAAAGCTAGGAGGTGTTCCTGACATCACCCAGATGGCCTGCTTAGATTACAATGTAGGAACCGTTTGAGTGACGTTTATATACTATTAAAGTTCGAAGCCATAAAGCTGTGGCCTGCGGAAAAAAATCAAGTACGACAAAGGCTAGCACTATATAAATTAAATACTTTCCATCGGAACCGTTCACTCTCAAATGTCACGCTGCGCACTTCTGCGCCTCCTGCAAGGGTGATCATACTTCAAAACGCTAAAGAATGAAGACGCAGCCTGCGGCTATCAATCGATTTACTTATTGGCACTAAAATCAATTTTTCGGTGGCTCCCTAGAATTATTACCCTTTGAAAGAGAAGGATGGTGGGAGGGTCGTAGAAAGAGAGAGTGGGCGCTGTGTACTGCATTCCGAACTATGCGGAGCTCGTGGAAAAAGTTTCTGATATAAGCGCGTTTGTGGAACTCGCTTGCATACTTGAGAAAGAAGATATGAGGCACGCTTTAAAAAAAATAACAGCAAGATGTTGAGGCCTCTTCTTCCTGATCGAAACTCCCGCCAAGCTCTATGAGCCTGGAGCCGACCACATAAACGCCGCTTGTGTGCGGGAAGTTCCGACAATCATTCTCGCTGCGCAATAAAGGCTTGCGCAAGGCGCCTTTGTCTTGTCGGCGCGTGCCTTTAAGCGTGACGCTTTATTGCCCCGCGAAACAACCAGGGGTGGAAACAATAAGCTCGTGCGACCGAATGTTGCAGCAACAGCTGCCGGTGGGCCGTCTTGGCGACGGCGGAAGCAGTGACCGAGCCAGAGTATAGGCCGCCTATAGGGAAGAGAAAAAGCAAACAAACGGGAGGAAACATCGCCAGTTGTAAGCGCCTTGTTTTCTGGCACGTTATCCTCATGGCTGGTTCCTCTTTATGTGCTTCTTGTTCCTAGGCTAGAAGAAGTAATACAGAATTTTTTGGCTTATAGCTATTCCTGCCGTAAGGATTTCTTTTTCTTCGTTTGTAAATTGCGCTGTCGTTACGTAAATTAATATTGTGGCTTTTCATTTTTATTTTTCTTGTTATTGTTGTATCCGCACCAGTTTGTCTAAGGTTGAAACTCCGGTTTTCTATCCCACTTTTGGCACCCACCGGTTTTGAAGGCGTCACATGACCATCAGTTGAAAAAAAAATTGCACCACGGCGCAATAACGCTTTTTCACGCGACTGTCGAAACAACGTATTAATCTTAGTTTTTTTCTCGTATAACGCCGAATATTGCGCTGTTGAAATGCATTCACCGCGTTCGCTGCTGCGCATTCGGTTTGCTTTGCTCAACACCAACGCCTCTCCTGGAGCACTTGCGCTGCATTGCTTCCCAATACGCGGCGGGTTTCAGCTGCGTCGTGCTTCACATAGCATCCATGCCATTTCGATTCCTTCGGATGCCCTGCATGGAGCGTTTCTCGCTCGCGAAATCGACACCGCGCGCGCCGTACATGTATACATCTCTGCGCCACCACTGCTCGCGGTGCACGTATATGCGTCGATTCTATGCGATTCGATTGAAAGAGGCACGACGTGCTGCTTCGCCACGCCTGCCACTCGCCATCAATGTATGCCTCGAAGAAAGAAAAAACAGTTGAAGAGCAGCAGTAATGAAAAGCACTTGGTTCTTTAATAATAAAAAAAGAAAAAACGACGCACGTGGCTATTATGAGCAGTCTGGACCAAAGTTACGTATTTCATTACGTCCCATCCATAGGCCTAAATCGAGGGTAGCTTCGCTGTGGCGTGTCTTACATTGGATATGAAATCGTCGGTGTCGGAACGTGTCTGCCGGGCGACTTATAACGTGCTCGTTTTTGAGCACGGTGTTATCCTCGCTCGTATAAAAGTTGTCGCCGACGCGGAAACACGCGGCGGCTTTTGAAAACGTCGGTCAGCGTATACGTCGACGCGCAATTCACGTGCAGGTGGCGTCATGCGGGTTAGTCGGCGTTTACTGAACTCTTCTGAAAAACCTTCGTCTATCACACCATCTAAGCGAACCTGCCATCTTTTGCCTCCTTGGCTTCTTTTCTTATTTTTATGTAACTAGTCCGCTGCACGCGTAGCCGCTGCCTTGCGCAAGCCGCGCGCTAATGCCTGGGAACCTTCGAGTTTATGTTAGAATCTTCTTATAGGCTTGAGCGCGAAAACGAGAACAGCTGAGATTACTCTGGATCTAACGCGGCCGCCAGCGATAAGGCTCGAATGTTCGATGACGCATCTGTAAATGCCGACGGTATACCTTATCCATTTCGATCGTAACATGATTCCCATATCTGTCATGCGCTGCGCTTACATTGACACAGCTATAGAAGTACTACAAAGTAATCAAAGCAGATACCATGGTAAGTGCTAAGTCGATGTTGCCTAGGCATAATATCGTAGTGCACTCGCTCAAATTCCACGCCTGCAATTCGATTGGACGATTTACGAAACACGGATCTCGTACCTGAGCGAGGAGTGGGCAAGCCGACGACGAGGCCACGAAATCACATGTTGACTGCCGGCGACTAAGTGGATTCTAAAGGGCACCGCGCTTGGTTTCAATCTTTCGTGACTCAAGGGCTGGTACCACGTGTGCTGAATAATGATGACAACGGAGCTTCTGGCTCGGAAAGGGACGCGTACGACGATCTATTTATAGAGCAACCAGGAGATAGATTCATCGTGCGCGATGCTGCATCGACAAACTAACGACAATCGGCGAGATACAGAGGCTGTCGTTATCTGCTTCACATTCTTTATACATATATCACTGCCGATTGAATGGCATACAATATGGAAAATGTTAACTTCAACTGCTTGCGATCGAGAATAACTTTGGGCATATAGCTCTGTAGAATAATATTGTAGCGTCATTTCGGGTGCACAGATCAGTCGCAGTGCCTGTCTCTCCTGGCCCATCGGCAATTGCCACAATTTGTGCTCTAAACTCGCTAGAAAAGTTTAATCGGCAATTGCCACAATTTGTGCTCTAAACTCGCTAGAAAAGTTTAATGGCGAAGGCATGCGCGAATTCGAATCCCAAGCACCTGAAGTCGAGACCAGTGCTCCAGGACACCACTGCGTATCTCACGAGAGGAGAGAACCAATTCTTGCGTCATCTACTCTCCGTTACCTGCGCATTCCACGTGAGACCAGCGAAAAGTGTCTATCAATATACAGCTCCATTGGCTTTGAGTTCCTTTCTTGTATTTTTTCTTCTTTTTCTTCACATTACGTAAGCTGCTCCTGTTGCCAAGTGTTCTAAAAAATGGCCTCATCACGCCTTTTTAATGAGAAACGCTGCCTTTGCGCTCGTGTCACTGCTTCTTTCGTCCGCATCAAGTTGCCGAACTACGTTGGTAAGCATGTTTCCGCGACCGGAACAACGGCCGTACTGTGTTACCTTGTCGCGGAAGAAATGCGAGTACATGAGCTGCGTGAACGCGCGTTGAGTTTTGCTAACGCACATCCGCTAGTATGGTTCGCATGTTTACGCAGCCGACTTTAGCACAATGTTACTCCCAGCGCATCGCCTTACTTCCATGTAGCAGGGGCTTACGTGCGACGGATTGAATATCATACGCCTTATATTTTGTCAATTGTTGCATGCGGCCTATATATTGTACGGTTTACGTGGTCTCCAGTGTCAAGCAACTGTAATTTTACTAAAAACGCTAGTTATGTGCGTACAATCTGGTTGCGCTGGTTTTTGAGCATTAATGGACCCTATTTTTGTGACAAATTAGACCTTTAAACACGTAATTAACTGTCTTTGTACGGCGATTATAGGATGTCTTTTGATTAGAAGCTGAAAAGCAACCATCTTTGAAGACAGCTTTGAGTTTCCTGGAGCCTAACCATTTCGAGATATTCATCACTGGAACTTGTTCTCAGTCGACTCATTTTGCGTTAAGTGGCGTGAATCTTGACACAGCGCCAAGCCCCCGTTATGACGTGGATTACTGCAGGTTGCACACCGTTAACAGCTCAGCTCTCGGCGAAAATAAGCCACGACTGACTTTTTATCCCTTTTCACTCACACGCGCTGCAGCGTGGTTGTGTCTACTTGACGTGTTGAGATGTTATGCTCCTGTATGCGAAATTACAGACGAGTGAGTGTCGAATCTTATGACGGATATCTCGGAACAGAAGTGCTTCAGGATAATCAAAGTGAAGTTGTCTGCAAATGCGATCGTTGTAGAGTTTGACATATTAACCATAATCTAGCAGCACAATGTTTATCAAGTTGCTCTTTTTAATTGTACCTTTGTTTGCGCCATTTGTTTGCGAGAATTGTATCCGCCAAAGCGCATAAACCGGTAAACCGCTTGTGTCAGCAGATTTTCAGTGGTGTGCATCTCGTTTCCATCGACCTTTACCCTTAGTTAAAATCTGAAAACGCTGGATATACCTATACGAGCTTTCTTTAAGGGCAACTCGCTGGTTCTGCGTTCTATAGAACGCAGAACCATCGAGTTACCCATAACTATAGTAACCACTGCTTATGTTCGTGGCTCGTTGCGGTTGCTGTCCAACGAACATGTATTGTTTCACTTTCTTCTCTGTATTGTTATTTTTGTTATTCTTCAAGTTCACCGCGACAACGAAAGCTGTAGCAGCATACTTACGTTTCAGATATAGTAAAAACAGTACCCTCGCCGGCCGGCTTCTGTTTCAAATGCCATTCAGCATTTAAAAGCGCTGAATATTCCTGGCTCAGGTCGTCATGATGGCTTTCTTCTTCAGATATATATAATGATTAAATGTTGGCGTCTTTACATGGCTCGAGCTATTCCACATAAAATGCCAAATAATAAAGGCACATACATGAACAAAATTTCATGAAATTGCACGCAAACTTAAACTCGTATAAATCAAGCGGCCATTTATTTTATTTATTTTATTTTACCCTCAGGGTACACAGTACATTACAGAGGGGAGGGGCTATCATACATACATGAAACAGTCCAATAATAAGCAAAAATAATATTATAGAACATAACAAGGGCTACACAACATACCAGTAGTACATAACCTAATAAGCAACATAAGTACATTGATACACACAGTAAATGTAGAAGGCAACTCGCAGTAGTACAACAAAGAGGAAATTTCACAACGGCTTACTCTAGGTGATTAATAGTTAACAAGGCATTTTTAAAATGTTTGGGGTCCCAGACCCAGGAAGCTGGGTCCATTCTCTAGCAGTCTTGGGCAAAAATGACAATGCATGGGTGATTGACTCTTGGGCACCTGGACCTTCTGACGATGGTCAAGACGAGCCGATATGAAAGATGCGGCACGTATCAACAGTGAAAACAGATGCGGTTTATTATAATAAATCTTATGATAAAGACATAGGCGAGAATGTTTCCTGCGAACAGCAAGTAAAGGAAGTTGTAATGATGCTTTCTCTCGAGTTATAAGGAAAAGAATTAAGACCTGTCACATAACAACACAACAGCGAACACAAAGTCCAATCACACCGACATGAAAAAATATGTTCACACTACGGCACGCAAATACAAGAACATAATAGGAACCCCTCCCAATAATGTCAGGTCAAGCAATACATATAAAGTGCGCTTACACCAGGTAGCTTAAATATAATAAAATAAATTGCTTATAACTGTTAATAAGCTAACAAGTGTACTTACAAAAATTGGTTGACCTTTCGGTTACCTATTAGTCAAACACCAGTCACCCAAGTTACTGTGTCATTATAAATATATATATTAACCACGACATAGTCACTGTCAACAAAATATGTCATAGTATATTAACTATGACATAATTTATAATCGCAGTTATGTAGGTTTGACCTTTCAGTCACCCACCAGTCATCCCAGTCCGCAGACTGTCTGCAGACTTCCTGCAGGCATGCTGCATCATGCTGCTACTCAGCCTGCAGACCTTCTACAGAAAGAGTGTGCCGATTGCCTACTGGGAGGTTGACAGGGGCTGTCAGAAAGTCTGCCACTTGTTTTCACGTATTCCGCACCAGGGTGACTCATGATCTGTAATATTTCTGCGGAAAAGCTGCAGTTTTTCTGGGTGCACGCTAATGATACGCAAGTGGCGGGTACGCGATAGCGTTCAAATCATGAGCACTGTTTACAAGTGTTGTGACGAGTGAAAGCTTATCACAGTACAAAAATTAAAGCACCCACGTTGTCATATCGTATGCGATGGTTGTAACAAGAAAAGTGGTCATACTTCACAATGCAGAAGCAAAAGGTGAGCTTGATAGGTCGCAAGATTTTGATGGATATAGGGCAACTAGCTCTTCTATCGCGTGCAAGGTTATGCCCATTCCACTTTACAGAACATAATTTTCCTCGGCGCAATATCCCCGCCCACAGCACTTTGGCCACTGCCACTCACCATTCTGTGTGCCTTAAAAGTTTGCCTAGAAATCCTCAGACGTGCGGTAGAGCATAGCGCAGCGCTGACAAGCACGCTCGATTTTCCGTCACGACCTTTCCAGCATAATTTTGACCCCGTGGCACGCTTCGAAGACGCTTAAGGAGAGATCAAACAACTTCGAATGCTCAATATTAATGTGGAACCCTCCACTAAGGCCTCCTCATTAACCACACTGTCTCTATGTGGGGCCCGAAACCTTATGAGTGATTGCCTCCGCGTACACCATCACCGTGTCACCTGGTGCTTACGCTAATAAACCCCTTATATCACCATTCCCATCCTCATGTCCACCTTGCTTTCTTCTATGCCCTCAAGCTGAGTGGAAGATCATTGATATACTTTGGTGCAGTGTGTTCATTCTTGAGGCCGTCTTACTCTCAGTCTTTGAATAACGTATCCATCGCTTTGGAATGTGAGGCATCGCATCTCCATGATTACGGCTACATTTCATCATTCTGGTGATTGCGGCGGCAGAAAGAACGGCTAACACTCACTACAGTACGCATGGACGGCATGTGAAACACAACACTCGAGGCACTGGAGCGTCTTTGTCATCTGACCGGCCCCACTGAGGCATTCACCCGCAGTGACGCCGACTCGTCTGGACGATTTCCCAGAGAAACTGAGCTGCCACGCATTACTGATGACTTGTTTTGTTTACTTAATAGTTTCTTGGTGTAGAAACCATATTCTACGTCGGAGCAGTACGGCTGTTTCGTTTCAGGCCATCGACATACCTCGTGCACGCCTGTAATGGAGACCGGCATAGTGGAGACCTGCAAGGCCTGCACGTAGCCTTTACCTTTAACACCGATCCGTGGCTCGGCCGCTAGAAAGTAAGGGTGTTACACCTGGGCTAGTCTCTGTGACTGCCTGATTCCGTCAACCTTCAGCTCTTAGTGACGGTGCGACAACAAAGGCAGGCGTAGGAAAAAAAGAAACAAGTTCAAGAAAAGTCAACTCAACAAAACCAGTCCCAAAAATAAGTAGCGGAATACAAGCCAACAATTACTAATTTATTTAAAATTGGCGCTGACTGAGAATTTCTAGTCACCAAATATTTTGCCGGATTGAATTTTTTCTGCATGTGGGATCGTAATTCTATCTCTTTTCATTTTTATTTTTTCTAAATGAATGTAACAGTATGGTCATCGCCTTTCTTCTCTTCGTTCTGACCTCTCTGGTGATGCAAAACAGATCACGAAGCTCGTCGAAACCATATATCGTTAAAAAGAATAGCTAACGGTTACCGAAACGTTTGCGTTTTCGCATCTCTGCTCAGGCAGTCATTGCGCAACTCTGTGACGTGCAGACGAGGTTCCATTTTTCGTCAACGTGGGAGCATGAATTACGTGTATTTGACATGCGACAGGGAGAAAGAGAAAATTAGAAAAACATATAAGGATTGTAAAAAATTGCACAAGAAATGATGTCAAAAAAAAGGAAATGCTACTACGCCCCGTCGCACTTGCCCGTCCGTCAAATCTTCGCCTGCGAGCGCACTCACTTATGGAATGCAGATTCTGGTAAAGAAGCAGTGACTCCGCACGGTATTAACAGCTCTCGCTATTTCTTCCGAACAAAACCAAACCCTATTCCGGGTCGGATATCACCGCCACACACATACATTTTTTTAATCCAGAGCCCCCACCACTGTGGTGACTGTCGGTTATGAGCGATGTGAACTGTAATCGACCGATTTACATACTTCATGTAGACTCCTTAGTGCCACTTCCGTCTGCACTATAGCCCACCAATGAAGGCGCGAGCTCAACGCTCCGAGGCTGAGCTCCCGAGCCCATCTTTCTTCTTCTACCAGGCCACTCTCCCATTTCTCTACACTATATTGCTGTCATGTGCCGAATATTTAGAGTGCAGTCGGCGAGAATTGCTTCATTTTGCTTTCAATTCTTCGTTTGTGCTATTGGGGCAGAAGATCAACCAAGTGCTAGCATTATTAAAACATATATTCAGCGCATTTCGACACGCTGTGATGCCATGATTCCTGTGATATAGTGCTTAATATTACGGTCTAAAAAACATATGCTCAGCGAAAGTGTCAGATATTTATTATTATTTCGTTCGTATACGCTGTTTTTAATTACAAGTGTTTGCAATACCAATCTGACACGCCACATATTCCTTCTTTCGGTTAGTGTACAACGGACACAAATATGCAGCATGCACAGCGAAGTGCCTAAATTACATATGCAAAGCGTGCAACTGTCTCCGCGTTGGCTACAGCCTCTAGTGTTAGCCCATTTATTGCGCTTTAAAACGTTCGCGTGCGTTCAAAAATTACCACAAAATACTAAAGGTCTCGGGTAACGCGCTGTCGACATTTGTAGACTTGTAAGACGTATCTTCGTCCTATTGCTTAGTGTTCGGTTACTGTTACTTGATACCCGGTGAGTTAGTCATTTTATGCGTTATCACTTACCCGTAGAGAAGCCTTGCATGCGAAAGCTTGCGACTTTATTTATGGGCCCTCGAAAGTAATAGGGCTCGCTCCTTGAAATGTCCGTGAATATTCTAATCAGTTTTCTTTCATTTTTATTCTCTCGCGAGCACTTACAGACATCCAGCGCACAGCCAGTTTATTTCAGAGATTTTACTTCTTTAATCTCGCGCCTTCAGTCACTTTATTGCGCGCATAATCATGCGTCCACATGACGAACAAAGAGCCTAGCTGGCACTCCAACAGCGGGCGCAATTTGCCTGAATTGATCACCCTTCCCAGCGGCCGCCGCGCATAGCAGTGATCCTCTCGTTTTATAGCTAGGATAAACCTCGAAAGCGTGAAGATAGCTTGGCAAAGGACCGTTTAAGCACTCCGTTCGCGAGGGCGTCGCACCCGTCTGCTCTACGCCTGACGCAACCGCGTTCACGCCTCTTTTTTACCCATTTTATTAGCATCTTCCGGAGATTTAACTCCCATCTGTCGGAGAGTGTATAAATTTAAACTCTGTAGGAGATTGCTAAGGAATAACCAGAGCTTGTAAAAATATAGCGAGCCATAAGTAGCCGGCTGAGTAACGCGATTTTAGTTAAAGCACGTCCTTGTGGAACACCATTAAAGTTCTTTCGGGATTTTGCCAGAGCAGAAATGTGAAAGACAAAGCCTCCTTAGGACTATTCGCGTTGTTTTCGCTCTCTCAAAAATAAATATAAGATACTTGAAAATGATTTCATGTTTGCGCAGTGGAAGAAGGGATGTGCGCAGCAGCAACCAAACAGTTGACAAGCTAGACCAAAAGTAAGGTGAAGCTATACTACTCAGTGTTTTCTTTTCCTGCGCGTACCACCGAATATATATTCACTTACACGAAGCATATTCTCTTCTGTATATATGTCTGTCTGAAATTAGCCTTGGCATTGTCACTAAAACGATGCATGGCGTGGTGGTGTGATTGGGCGAACCGACTTATCAGCGGAAAAAGACAAATCGTAGAATTTGAGTAGGAGATGCCGCACAAGCACACAATACCCATTGCATTGAATACACACATACAGTGCATGACCTACGTCATTGAGGCAGTCAGTATTATTGTGCCACGCATACACAAGAACGCACACACACGCACACACACTAGTGATGCAGAACTATCGATGGTACTATCGATACTATCGATAGCTGAGTCACTATCGAACTATCGATGGTAAAAGATACTATCGATAGTGCTATCGATAGCAAGTACTATCTATAGTTTAAAATCAACAGCGCGAACTCATTGCAGAATAAATTTGGTTCCCCGCGCGCGTGGTACATAGTGGAGCCGGAGGAGCAGGCTGAAGGGCAAGAAAGTTGACATGCTTGCGTTCTTCACCAGAGTGCTTCGCTGACACATGGTCATGGAGTCAAACTATTAAGTTGTAGCGGAAAGGAAGCCGTTACACGGGGTGGAACAGCGTGGCTTCAGTTTTATATTGTATTTGATGACTGCAAAATAAAAAATTATCAAGAACTAAGTTTGTTAATTGGAAGATGTAACTGGTTGCTTTTAAATATTAATTTATTGATGGACATATGCCGCCATTTTCACTGCGTAAATAATTTCTCTCGATAAAAATTTCCTCATAAATTAAGCGATGCTGATAGTAGGTTACAGCAAATATTTTGGCAATTTGGCCAGCCAGCAACAGCATCGTTATTCGCACCACTATGGATAGTTTGTCACGTGGTTGTGACGGTGAAGAATGCTGCAGGAAGACTGGGAAAGACGAAGCTCTTTTTTTGGTCGAACTTGTGCCCAGAAAATCAAAACTGAGAATACAAGCGATACACGCTGCGCACTGATTGCGGCGAGAACAGTCGCCAGCCGTCGAGTAATCTGACAATCGGTGGAATGCTTCGTCTTTTATACATCAGTCATCAAACCTTCCAGTGTTATCGCTATTGCTCGCGTAAGCTCTCGAATAAACTTCAATATTCGCGTCCGGCGCGTAACCTTAAAATGTCAAACAATCGCCAAACTTCTCAAACATTGCGGCGCGCTCTGCGTCAAACGCAGCTAACAGTCTGTGGGTGAAACCAGATACATCAAAACAAAGCAATAAACACTCGTGGCAGTAATATCGCTACTAATATTACCAATGGTACTACCGATTCGACTATCGATAGTTCATCGATAGTAGTACTATCGATAGTTGTTTACACTATCGATAGTTTCAAAGAAACTATCGATACTATCGATAGTCAATTTACCGATAGTTCTGCATCAATAAGACACACACACACACAAACGCACGCACGCAAGCACACACACACACACACTTTAAAAGTCCAAATATTATTAAAAATACGCTTTATGGGCGACTGAGAAAAGGAATGGTAAAAACGCCCACATTCATGCCGAAACGCTTATTACTCTTGCTTTTCGCGACGTGAGCCTTCGCGTCCTTGCGCTTAGCATCTGGGAAAACCCAGCCATGTTACAGTGTTACAGCTATAGGCGCACGGATATTGATTGCGCTGAGATGCTTTCTCTGTCACCGCCGCGCCGTACTCACATCAAAGCCTGCTTGCCGCACGCGAGCCTACCGTTCCTGTCGTCATCGGTCGTTGGGCAGCGATGCCCCAGAGGAATTTATAGCGTTCAGAGCGCTTGCCTCCCACAACGTTGAGATGGCTTTAGGAAGATCAAAGAAGGACCGCCTCGCTATTTCTCGAGAGAGCGCCGCCGCGAGAGAACTGCGCGGCTATGCCTTCAAATCAGCGAATTTTTCGCGAAACTTTCATCTCTACTGCATCGCTCTCCGGCGTTGGCCCGCTCAGCCCGTGGTCGAGACTCACGCGAAGATGCGAAAGGGGAACAGAGCACGCTAAGTGGCGCGCGTGCCCAAAGGGAGAATATGGCGGTTGCGCCCGTGGCGTGCCCGCGCTTCTCGCACCCTTCCCATCCTGCGAGATCCTGCGCGTGTGGTCCGGCTGCCCCGGGTCTGCGCTAGACTCGGGCGCTTCCGTTTTCACTGTGGCCGTTGAGCCCCGTCTCGCGCGGGCTCGTTAAAACGCCTCTTGACGAAGCCTTTCATCTCTAGAACGCCGGCTTTCTGTCCGCCTCCTTTTCTCTTTTAACTATTTGCTTTAACGCGCGGGATGAGCGGAGTCGTTAAAGCTCTTTAACGAACGTTGCGTCGATGCCTGATAGCCCTAGTTGGGCAGTTCTTGTGCCTCTTCTTCCGCTCCATTTTGGTTCGCTGCGTTAATGCCGGCAAGCTTTAAACTCTAAGCCACGGTGCTTGCGAGCACGGTTGAACCTCCGGTTAGTGTAAATATCTTTTAAACACTTCCGTCGAGGGCACTCTTCGACGCCGGCTCTCGGTACTTTAGGGAATGGGGCATTCCTCCCTTTTGTATTTTGCTCTCGGGCGGCATTACATTCCCTGCGTAGCACGCGTTCAAAGCGCGGCTGACGCGGTATTTCCTGCGCTTGTGTTAAGTACTGGAACTGCTTACTTTACCGCTTGAGAGGTGACTTTGCCCTAAGCATAATGCGAACATGCTAACAAATTATGACATCGAGCCAATAAGAAAGCGTTGCAGCATAAAGCCAGCATTTGTGCACGTCGCGGCAGCCAGTGAACATTTGCTTTCTCACGCCAAATTATCATAAGTAACCTTCGTTTTTTATTTTTTTTTCTTTGAGGGGGGCGGGGGCCGGTTTGCCAGACGCTTAAGATGGAGCGTCGTCTGAAGAAATTCTTAGTCCAAACTTGACTAAGGCGTGAGTCATTCTGCATGTTCCATTTTTGCTTCCGTGCTTCCTCCATTTGACAGCTTCATGGTCGCAGAAATGGAACTGCTGCGTAAGTTCACGTCGCAATGGTGATAGGTCACTGGTGTGTTCGCGTTAACAGCTCGTTCATCGAACTCTAGAAAGCTGAGGAACCAAGCAAGATATCGGAGTGAAAAGTACAAATGTCTGAGAAGAAAGCGTGTAGATATTGGTCAACGTCGTGAAACTGCTTTAGTTGAAATAAAAAGACCACTAATTGTCACAAAAGACAAAGTACATTGCGCGCTAGACATCTCAGTTTCTTAATTTGCAACGACACTCGTCATAGGCACAGATAAGAGTACATTATATGAACAGAAGCTTGCATGAAGAAAAATTCGGCAGATCCCACGCCTTGTGGAAATCGGTTTCATGCGAAGCAGTCAGCGAGTAGTTCTATGCTGCATTTTTTGGCTTTGAGCCAAGCGTTACAAGGTAGAACGACGTGTTTTTGTAAGTGTAGTAGTTGTGCGCACGCCGTGGGCTTACCAGGCACGTCGACGACACTGGCGTTTAGAGGATAAATTATGGTCGGGCGTAATGTCAGCTCTCACGTTAGAGCACATACGTCAGTATTATCGAAACAAAGTGCACTTTGCGGTGCGATGATGCGAATATCACACGTAACTTTCGTTAGCGTATTCCTCCGTGGTCGAGCAACTCTTGAATATAGCTTGCTGAATCGTGTGAATGAAGTGTAATGTTTATTAGACTGCTATAAAAGGGGAGCCAATGCTGGAACCACAGACGTTAACCTTACATGACGCCTGTATTGTAGGAGTACGTATGTAGTGTTTATTGCTTTGTTATCAGATTAGGTAGCCAGCACTACAACCACAAGTGACGTTGCACCGACATTACGCCTGCATATAGTGTTTTTCCAAGGCAGTTTCTAGACCTGGCGTGGCTCTGTGGTAGAATTCCTGACTGCCACGCAGAGCGCTGGGGTTCGATTCCTGCTGGGATCCTAATTCTTATTCTTTGCATTCCTCGGGTCAACGCTGCCGGTGTCGGTTTTTCTTAGTGCTCTCGCATTTAAATTACCAATGTCTGTTCTCGCCGTTATTGGGTAGATATAAATTCCAATCACCCGTGGCGCATACCCATACACCGCGGCCCGTGGTTATAGTGAACTAGAGTATTGTAGTACACTATACGCGCAGTAAACGGTTATGTGCCACACGTGTCTGGAGGAAAGGGTTTGACGACGTACGCGACAAGATTTTCATGTTGTTCATGTCATGACCAGACAGTCATATTCGACAAACCCTCTTACCCTCCCACGCCACTTTTGGTCTACACCAAATTAAGGAGGCGATCATGAGAGAACCCAAACGTAGGTGCATAGATAGATAGATAGATAGATAGATAGATAGATAGATAGATAGATAGATAGATAGATAGATAGATAGATAGATAGATAGATAGATAGATAGATAGATAGATAGATAGATAGATAGATAGATAGATAGATAGATAGATAGAAAAGTTGAAAGTGCATTGGGTCGGCTAAGAAATGCTTCGCATTTAGAAGAGACGGCCAGGATGCATGCTAGACTGTAATAGGTGGAATAATGCGTGTCTGTAACAACATGCCAGGTGAATACTGATCGCCGCCCCGTTTCAGTGCGGATGCTCATAAAAGTAATCATCATTATCAATTAAAGTGAAGTAATTGTGAGATAAAGGGACATAAACTGTATGCTAAAACAATTTGCCTCCGGTGGGGACAGAACCATCCGCTCTTGCACTACTCATACGATGCTCTACAACTGAACTACGGCTGCAGACGTTCCCCGCCCACTTCTTGGGCCGCATACGCATGTATAAACCTGAGAGTGTTAGCCAGCGCGACTCGTAGATGTTAGATCGGTTACAACAGTAAGAGCTTTCAGTGCCCTCCAGTTCAACTCTGTGCCTCAAGATGTCGCCACCAAGATGTCGCCACCACACCTCTAATAACGAAATCCGGAAGGCGCGCTTCAGCGCTTACAGCTGAGACATGCTTTCTAAAGTTCTAAAGCTGTGCCTCGAAGAAGCCACAACCGTTTAAAACAAGTGAATTATCAAGTGGAACGGTTTCCGGCTCTATTAATTTATCTTCCCGCATGGTTGGCCGAGGTAAAGCCGCACAGAAATGCCAGTATAAGTAAAAGATAACGAAGAAGTATACTTGCCTCGTAACATGTGCGCTACGCTCGCGGTGATACTCCAGGGACTCGTAACGCGCATATTGAGCCGTTCCATAACGCGTACATCAGCTGCTTTGCATGCGCATTGTCCCAAGCACGTAGACGAAGAACTGGGCGAGACACCAGGCTGAACATCGGATTGATTCGTTCACGCCGCCCTTGCGTAAGCACCGGTGACAAAGCCAAGTGACGTGAACGGTCCAGTCCACCTGGTTGCGCAAAAAAAAAACAAAAAAAAAACAGCAGAAATAATTGTGGACATGGCACACGGGCTAAAGTGTAAAGAAATAACATGTTCAAGGAAAATGGAAAGTAGAAAAGAAATTGAGCGAGAAAGTAGGTTGTGTCCACGACGCAAGTACGACGTCCATTTTAGTTGTCTCCAAGTGCACCGCATACACGCCCAAACCTTCTCCCTTCCAAGTATCCGTTGTTGGAGTATGTGCTGCAAGAGGCCTATTGAGCACCACGCATCCATGTTCTGGAGCTATATAGCGCTCGTCGGCTCACAAGCTCTGCCGTGTCGCTGTGGAAAATATATGAAGAAATCATCACAGTTGATACATGAACACTGTGGCTTGTCGCACCCGGTAGGTGGGGATTGCGAAAGAAAGCCAACCAGGCGGCGTATGGCTACTATCTAAAGTAAAACAAATAACTTTAAGTTCTTTTTGAACAGTGTATTGTATCCATTCTATTATCTGGAAAGGAACCGTCGCACAAGCTTTTAGAGAACGTCGTCAAACAGCAGCAAGGCAAACCTGGAGACCCACGTGCTAACACGTTCTTAAGGACATAAGCCGGCGTGTTTGTCATTTCACTATAGTTACCCGCATGCTTAAATTTTATACGCAAGCATACGTAAAATGATTGAGTGCCTCTACTTTCATTTAAACGTTTCATGCGCATCTCTTGAAAGAAGAAAAAAAAACCTTCGACGACAGGCAAGGAGTGAGGAATATAGAGCGTTTGTATACATAAAGGATATTTCATTTCGCATAATCGGTCCATTTTATTAGCATTATCTCTTTCGATATAGGAACTTCCGACATACAAGCACTGATCTCTCTGTATCTATTAGTCGAATTTACATTTTCCAGTGACCCGTCTTGCTGACTAGATTATGGTGCACGAGCTGGTGAAACTCCATGTACTGAAATGGAGCCTCAACAGCTCGTGTATCAGCCTGCTCATCTGTCCAAGCTCTTTCGAACCTAGAGACAATTTTGCTGTGCTGCTTCAGTGATTATGCTGGTCTGAGTTTAGCAAAGACGCGTACTTCTGCAACCCATACGGGAACACTGCGCAGCGTGAATAGGGAAAGGAGGGCGGGAGGGGGGGGGGGGTAAATGTAGAAGACAGCGAAAAGGAGAAGCCACCTTCTTGAGGTGGCTACTCACACCACCGATCGCCAAGTCGAGGTGCCTCTCGCACTATCAGAAAAGCTGATGGGTGCCGGCAGCACTGTGAATCGAACCCTAGGGTTCGATTCACAGTGCTGCCGGCACCGTGAATGCGACGGGTACAGCTGTACCCGTCGCATCGAAGTGTTCAACCTTACCGCCGTAAAGGGTAGCAAGCCGTACCCACTGGGCCCACTTAACCTCTCTGCCTTTCTTTTTTCTTCTTTCCTTCTTTATGAGGAAAAAGCAGAAGTTGGCGCCTTTAGGTTACACCGGCTGATCCTTGGTGCATAGCAAAGAAAACCTTGCAATATTGGGCATGATCTGTGTCACAGATGAATGATAGAATACGATCAGTCAGTCAGTTTATGAACACAAAGTTCTGTACGTATGAGTTCTGTATGTGAGGACAGATAAACACGTACAAAGGTGCAGATGTAAACACGAATACTTTGAATCTGGCGATTACACAAAGAAGAGCACAGTTTTGTAGACAATTACACAGGACGTTAATACATGATTACGGACAGATAAACACGTAAACTCTTGACAACATAACAGTCATAAACTCGGATTCATTCAGTGACTTTAACGAGACACTAAAAGGTAATTTACAGCTCGTATCATATTTTGCAGGGCTCGTAGACAGCTCGTTTTTTTTTTTTTTTTCGTGACCTGCATACCTGAGATGGCATGAGAGCTAAGTTATACAGCTGGGCTAACTTTCCAGTTTTAATTAAGCGTTATAGTTTGGTCTCTTTCGTTCGCATTCGCAGATTAAAATAATTAGGCTTGGAGATTGCAACACCAGACAGGACTAGGGGGCATGAGATAGGCTCTTTTCTTCGTGCGACATGTTTCACCAAGAGTAACTGCACAATAAAAACTCCCAGAATAGCTCGCAGAAGCGAAGCGAAGCGCGGGATCTGATAGCGATGAAGAAAGAGAGAAAAATGGACTCCGTGTCTGCAGCTATTTGTTCCGCTCTTACCGAACGCCGACACGAGGATCCGTTGTCAGAACTGTATTACAACATCTTAGAAAAAGACGCTGTCAACACTAAAGCAGCCTTTTGCTCTTGCACCCGTTTGTTTAATGGAAACACACTTTAACGTTCAAGCATATTTCATGTTGTTCCTTTCGCAATAGACGTATGGCAACAAATCATGCCGCTTCCTTTTTTTGTTATTATTTTTCATTTTTCTTAAGCAACGTAGATGCATATTGCCGTGTGGATCTCAGTGTGAACAGGAAGACGTCATCGTGTCATCGCCGCCTTTCTCATCGGCGGCAAAGTTCCTCGAGGCCACCAGAAAGTTCTGCATCGCAGGTCTTTTCCTTCCAATCTCCCGCAATGTAGCTAAGGTCTCTGCAGCCGCAGACGTCAGGAAGCGTTTTGTCAGCGGCGCCTTCCGGTGCCCTTCCGTCTACCGAACGTTCCACCTCACCGTCTCCTCCCCACGCGGTCCGCACTCCTGATAGAGCTTCAAACTGAGCCGAATTCTTCCGGCAAATATGCGTTTCTCGCGAAACTGCTGGCGAAAAGTAGAGCATAAAATCGGGGCCGTCTACTGTAATACTAGGCTGATCGCCAGGCAGCCAAAAGAGAAGTTGCAGCGGCCATCTCCGATTGGCTGGAGCATCTTAGCCTATACACTATACACGCCGGTTGCGAGAATTTTTCGTCTTCTCTTCTTAGCTCAAGTAAAAAAAGAAAAATACTGGCCGCAGGCGTCGTCCGTCAGTGCCTTGTCAGTGGTCGATTTTGCGAGAGGCGCTGACGCGCTGCTCGAGAGAGCTGTCCCGACACCGGTATCTGGAAATTGCGTTGCGTGCCCTGCCAGCCACTGGCTTCCGTCGCCGTCCGTGAGCGGTCCTGCTGAGCTCAAGGCAAGATCACTGCGTTGCCAGTGGCGCATCGCGCTGCGACGCCTACCTAGCGGTGGCTCAATAAATTCCGCCTCGCGGGAAGTTCGCGCAGAAACGAAAAGAATAATGCATCGTCTTCGCATTTTTCATTCCGACTTCCAACACCTTTTTTTTCTTTACATTCTCTGGGAATTCTGCAGATATCTGAAAATCCCGCCTTCTTTATTTTTACTGTAGGGCCTCTTTTTTTTTTTTCGTGGCAGTGTGAAAAAGGTGTGGCATTTAGAATAATTTGGCTATGCGCGGAAGAGGCATTAAAAGTACTGGAAGAAACAAACAGTTCCAGAACTAAGATGATGATATAGCACTAAGACGTGTGATAACAATGAAGTTTCTCCTACTTTAGTTATTTAAGCTACCTTCTGCCAGGGACTTCGTAATGTCGTTGTTAACGAATTTTTAACGTTATCTGCACTTGATAAGCGCGTCGTTTCTCTGTCAATTGTAGCTTTTCAACTTATTATTTGTCAACCTGCTATTGCCAAGTGATCCTATTTTATGCGAACCTGAATCACCCTATAAGCTAACTAAATTTAGACGAATAATGAATATCTCCCTGCGAGCTCATCATGCATGCCTCAACGCAGAAACATCCTCAAATCAAATTAAGTACAGCTCGTAAAAGCTGACTACCTCAGCGTAAATTTCTTGACATGGTTGTTCTTGGGTACGGTCGAGAAGTAATTTCTTCAGCGTTGATAGCATTTCTTGCGCTGCTTTTCATAGCTTTTCATGCAATCTTTTTAAGCTGATTATGCCATCACTTGAAGGATTTGTTTTTCATTCCTAAGTATGCTATCTACAAATTGACAAATTACATCACCTTTTCTCTACAATTAAGCCAACACATGTTTTTTTTTCCTGAGAAACACTTTGGGGCAACAGGCCGATTTCACAAAGCTTCTATTTCGTAAGTGCGCTTTCCCTTTGATCAGCCGGTTTCGCCAATGATATGCCCCGCATCGCGATCGGCTGAAATGTTCTCTTGGGAAAATTTTTAGCGTAAGACGTATTTGTGAATACGGGCCTAGATCTGATAAATATGTTCATCGCTTGTTACATCGCACAGAGCATAGAACTATTATACATGCGAGATGCTGTCGCAATTCGAGCATTAGGCAAAGTCTCAATGTCGAAATGAAGAAAAAAGCATGAAGACAATGCTTCATAATGCCGACCGACTTTAACGGTGACTAATACATCACACCCAATTCCGTTGCCTCTAGGTAGTTCATTGCTGCAACCGCTTAAGGCATGTTAGCTTGGCGAATTGTTGCCTGAAAACTGCTTATGTGGCGCAAAGTTCAAAAGGAAGAAATCCTAATAAAGTTCGAACTCCTCGAAAACATCGTTAGCAACCATTCCGGAACCTTCAGAGAGCACCAGTCGCTATATCTGGGAATCATTGTTACTGCTTTGATCGAGACTCTAAGGCGCTAACCTCTCCGGCTTTCGTTACAGTGCGCACACGCTCTCTCGTCTCCGCTAGTTGTTACTTTGTCTCTCCATTTCAACGCTGACACAACCGTAAAGATCACGTGACAATATCAGCACACACAAGAAGAGACGCGTTTTCGTTTCCCTCTCTCAGCTTTGCTCATCTGCAGCGGCTCTGATCTTTTCATGCTATCGTTGCGGGTGTTTCAGCGTTGAAGTTGAGGGGACGCATAACAACATGGGCAGTCCGGCCTCGCCGGCCTGCTGCTCTCAGTGACATAACAGTCCGAGATGCTCTCACTCCACAAGCGAATTATGGGACATGTGGTCCTTCTCTGTGCATACGCAAATAGTTCCCCTCTATTATTGCGATAGCAGTTATATGGACACCCTCGACGTGCTTTACCGTCGCCGTCATTTTTCGTATAAAGTTCAAATTGATAACATCACCCCGCGCATCGTTTGTTCTACCCGCGAGTAGGCCATCTTCGTCACACGGATGACGCATGCGATAACATCACGCCGCGTGCGAGGCCTGCCGTCGATTGCTCCTCAAGCAGAAAGGAAACGCCCTGCCCGTCTTTCGTAAGGAGCATGAAGGGACCCAGGGGAGGTAGGTGGGCTGCGTCGCTCGAAGGGCGCGCGCTCTCACTCGACAGACATCAGGAGACGGCTCGTAAATTTGCTGTGCTCTCAACGCTTACTTCGCGTTTAGAGAACTGACAGTACGAAAACTGCTTCGGTCCCTGGAGAGGCCGTACTTCCTTAAACCTTCGTTTTGTTGAGTTACGCGAGCTCGGATTCAAAAGAGTTAGCTGCTAGCCCTACTTCGTATAACATTACAATTTGTTGCTATCGCATTTCTTGCTTCGCCCTTAAGCGAAACTGTTATTTTTTTCGTTGTCTTTTCTCTCCCCCTCTCTCATTCGCAGCTGACCGCCGTTCAGGTGTGAGCTGCTCACGACAGACAGTTACAGTACTGTCATCAGTATCTTTCCATTCGCAGCATTTGTATATATATTTCCCCAAATAAGCAACCACTTACTACTCATCTTGTTCGCCCGCGCTGAAGTTGACGTCGCATGCCAACGTTGTAGCTTGGTTGTGACTGTGGCTACCACGCCACAGTCATCCTGCATGGCGCACCAATGTGGTCCGCATTTCACGAACATATGAAGAGCAACGGCCTCCTGAACACCTATTGCTCGCGCACCAATGTCTTGTGCAATTGAAAATGACAGCGAACTGCCTTCTTAGTAAGCTGGTGATGGATCGGTGCTTTCACTTTTTAGGAGTGCCATGCAGCGAGCGCTTCGTTGTGCACTATATGTTGCCGAAGTTCCTTTCATTTGCGTTCGCTTCTATGCCTTTCAATTTATTTTATGCGGCCGCCGGCATTCTCAGATGGTGCTCTGTACTTGATGGCGAAGCGCACAACCCTTCTTGTTCGTATCGATCATGGTCACATGACGTCTTCACGAAGGAAGGCAGCCTAGTAAAATAAGTCGTTTTCCTACTGAAAGCAAACTTGGCCCTTACTGCGCGAGTTGTGGTAGTTGTAAAAAAAAATACTTTTTGCCCTGGTCACTGCATCGAGGCCTTCACACGATGGCGGGATAATATTTGCGCGAAAAGAATGAACTAATGTGTTGAAACTATTGGCGATGATTGTCAATGTAATCGAGTGACCGAAGGCATCGAGAATGCTATTCCCTTTATTCAGGGAATGAGGCACTTCAAGGCATTTGTTGCAATACGAATATTTAGGTAGCGTTTGCTGTTTCATTGGGTAATATCTAATGGAACAGGGTAGTTAACGATTACATCTGAAGCGGATATATACGTTGACAGTCACGTGGTCTCAATCATTCGTCGTGCACACGAGTCACGCAAGGTCGCGAGAGGGCATGCGGGAATCACCAACACCACCAGCCTCCGGCCACAAGCCACCGACCACGGCAACGGGCAGAAAAGCCAAAGTCTATTCGCTTTAACGCCTGCATAATAGTGCATCACTGAATTCACAGAAGAAGTAGCGCGAACGGACATCTATTCGGCCGGAAATGGTTCTTTTCCCTTCGCAGAACGACCCTTGGGTGAGCGTCTCCCCAGAGCGCTTATAAATCGCCAGTGGTCCCGAACGCTCTCAGGCTCTTTTGTCTGCATGGCGAAACGGATACGATCTGAGCGTTTATACGTTGTTCCATTCAACTTAAATATCAGCGAAACGTCGCTCTGTCTAGCAACGTGCAGCAACTGATGTTCGTACATGCGTTTGGATCAATAACGCTGCCGAGGGCACAGCCGTATTTGGTTTTAGCTATGCTATCCGTATACCGAATGAAGGGAAAATACCACGCAAGGCTCACTTTTGCGGTCTTGGAAAAGAGAACGTTTACTTCGAATGGATGTTTGTTGCATAGATAACGCTAAGTAATGTCGCATTGTGACATGCAGCACTCGAGATTGGTCCTTGCAAGTTGTACTTACTGCGAATATATTCAACTCACTCTGTTCTTTGCAGCGTCTGCGAACTTCCTTTTTCATTACTGAGTATGCGAAACACGACGCTCTCGAGCGGGTTGCGGAAGCAGAGTCAGTTGTTTGGTGTCGTTAGTCCTCATGGAGAAAACCATCTGCATCGGAATTTTGTTTCGAGAAATGATCAGGCTTTTCTGTCGCTTTGTTTGATTTTAATTCTGCACAATTTTGTAACATTCATACCTTGACGTCGATGTAAACATGTGAGCTAAACGCATTTTTGATAAAACGCGTCGTCTCACTTTTTCACTCTTATCTATAGTCGCGCTCAAATTGTCGAGAAGAAATAAAAGATCGGTGTTGCTTTTTGTGGCTCTTAGACCTCGTCTGCTTTACTACAGTCTCAAGAAAAAAGTGCGTGTCATTTTACTTTTCTATGTATCCATAAAAACATGTCTGTTGCATTAGTTCCGCGACAACTCTCTGCATTAATTCGTTGAATAAAAAACGATAGTTACTGAACCCTTGTACGCAGGAAGAATTTATAGCAGCTTTGAATAATAACACCCTGATCATGAGAATTGCATTTCTGTTTCTCGGCTTTAGTTACTATGCTGCCTTAGTAGCAGTAGAGTGCACTAGCAGTATTGACGTTCTTGCTTTATTAACTACGGTTTACAAGGGGTGCGCAGATTAGCACGATCTTGCGAAAGTTTTTCGTAGTTGGAGCGAAAGCAGAATAATATATATTCGAATGATGTTTCGCGGCAGTTTGCCAGTTTGGCTAATCTACATTTGCTCGAAGCTAATGGTTACTTGCTCTCTTTTTTTTTTTTCGGGGGGGGGGGGGGGGTACACAGAACTATTTTCACTAACCATTACGTGCACAACATCAAATATTAAGACAAATAATAAGACGACATAAGCTAAGATATGCCTCTTTAAAAAATGAGGAGTGCAGTTTTTGTTTGTGTCATTTCCACTGACCGCGTTTAATGACATCCTAAAAGCTGTGTTTTCCCTGGTGGCGGTCGCTTTTTATCTTTCGTGATATGATACCTTAACGCATGGTGTTTCATTTGCGATTTGGACGTTTCCATTCGATTTCATCCGGCGCATTATGCGGTGTGTTGTGCCCTCAGGGCTGTCTGGGGAGAAGCTTTTTTCATGTCTTATCAAAGCCGCACTTTCGTCGTGCGCCGTTGCCGCTTACATTACTTCTTGATTTTGAGCTTCAGCCGCACACGTTGGCTCTTTCCATCGTGCGAGTGGCAAGGCACAGAGCAGAGACCATGAACCGCGGCTGATTGCAGAGCCAGAGACCGCTCCTTTCGGCTAGATTCCGAATCGGCACACTATCTTCTCCGTGTCCCTCACGGCTCGCAGACGCTGTACGGATGAGCGTCCCGCGCAGTCATGTTCTCACACCCGAAAGCTGAAGCGTGTGAGTCTCGTTCGTCGGTGCATTCTTCGTGGTGCTCGTAGCACGGCCGGGACGAGACGGTCGGCGCGCCAACCACCGAGATGGAATTGTTCTTTCTCCTAGCGGCAGGAAACCCATTTTGGCCGGCAGCCATCGGCCCTCGCTGTCCGCATCTCCCTTGCGCGCGCGGTGGACGATGCGGGCGGCAGCCATACGCATCACGCCCGCGACTCGGAAGAAAGCGCGCCGCCCGAGGTGTGAGGCAAGCAAGAACTACTTGTATAGTTTCGCTCGGCTTGCGAGAACGGTGGCGTCGTCTTACCGCACGAAGTAACCATGCACATAGCCCCTGATTCGGGCCCAGACCAAAATGGGCGCCCATTCTCCACGCACGTCTTCTAGCGGAGCCCGTCGCTAGACAAAAAGAAACCTTACTCGTTACATATAAGCAGCGCCGAGTGAGAGGAGCGTCTGTTTTTGTTTTTTCTATCCTTCTCTCGCGTAACATTCTCATTCGGATCTCAGACCGGGCGCTTGTCGTATTTTCTTGTCTGCTTCCCCTCTCTTTCTTGCTGTCTGTCCGTTTGCTTCGCCTCCTACCTGCAATAAACTTCGTTCGCTGCGTGTAAGCCTGCATGCTTTAAGTAACGCGTAATTCAGCAACCATTCGGAAGCGCGACTGCCTCTGTCTCACTACTCTGCCACTGAAACTTTGCACGAGAGGCTTGCGCAAATACACGAAACAGGAGGCGGACGAACGTTCTCATTTCCCGGGTTCGTTCGTCGCGTTAGCGTTAATAAACAAGATTTTCTGTATAAATAGGCGCCATGGATCGCATTATGAGCTCATTCGTGAGCTTTCATTTTGCCGCTTTATAATAATTGTGTCTTGCTAGATGGTGCGATCTCTGTATCCATGTACGTCGATAGGTACACACAAAGGAAAAACGCAATAAACTAGGGGTGTGCGAATATTCGAGTTTCGAATTCGAATCGAATAGTTTCTAATCGAATAATTCGATTCGACTTTCGAATAGCTAGTATTCGAAGTTTCGAATAATTCGACACGACGAATATCTAAAACGCGACAAAGGCGAACGGTGCAACTTGGTTAGGGTGGGGTGGCTAAAATTAACGCCAACGTCGCCGTTCGTTAAACTTTCACCGACGCCGTGGCTCAAAAGCGAGCGCATGTTGATCTTAAAGTAGATTATGTCATTTCCGCACGTAGAAAAACACATGAGAAAACTGTCAAGTCCTTCACAATGTCGCTCTTGAAACGAAAGCACGGACTTCTTGCGTAGTCCGGTCGCATATGCCGCAAGCGCCGTAAAACGACTGGACTTTAGCCTGCGAAACCTTCGGTTATTGGCTTTGCATGTAAAAATTTGTTCACGCTGGGCAGTCGCCACTACCGCACCGCACCACTTGTTCAGAAACTCCCATTGTTCCGGCGCGCAGTTAAAACGCTGCTGTGAACGGGTGCCCGAAGACTTTTGGGCCCGGAGCACCCATGGCGATGAAGCACAAACCGTTGTCAGATGAGCCGTATTGCGCGACCATAGGGAAAGAAAACTAGCTAACATACTGGTCTCTGTTGTGAGGTTAGGTGTGGCGCTGCTAACTGGAATGGCGTCTCTTCTATCAACATGCTTGCGCGCCCATATAGCTGAAGCAAAAGCCACTCCCGAGCTGCGTAATGAAGCTGTCACCACACCGTAGCGTCCCTGATTTTTTCTTTGTCTTGCCATACCTGGCGGTACACATTTTGCGTAAATATACTATTCGATATTCGATTCGACATTCGATATTTTTAGCGACTATTCGGCACTATTCTATTCGAATTCGATTTGAGATGAAATTTCACTATTCGCACACCCCTACAATAAACCCGTTGCTTATTAGACTTCTAGTGTCCGTTCTCCATCGAGGGCTTGTGTAATTTTGTCGTAATAACTCTACGGGCGGTACCTGCTATATTCTTGCTTGGACCCGTTCATAAGTTTCCTGATATTGGTAGTGTAAGCGGCGTTTAATTTATGTTAGCACTATAGGATTTCAATATTCAGCTTAGATTTTGAATAAGTATGAATTAATAGGGATGGTACATCCATACATTCTGAGTGCTGAGCGCAGGGTGACACATATATATATATATATATATATATATATATATATATATATATATATATATATATATATATATATATATATATATATATATATATATATATATATATATATATATATATATATATATATATATGCCATGGAAAGTATAGGTAATGTTATTTGGACAAATTAGGATATAAATTCACATATATACCCCAGAAAAGTGGACAGGAGGATGACCGCCGCCGTAGCTCAATGGTAGAGCATCGGAACGCATTATTCGAAGGTCGCAGGTTCGGTCCCTGCCGGCGGAAAGTTCTCTTTTCGTGCACTGTACTCTCTTCACGTTTATATCCTAATTACTACAGATAACATCCCCTATACTTTCTGTGGCATTATTGTCTGTTAGTTCTTATTATTATTGTGTCTAACAAAGAAAACCTGTTCACTATTACACGAACACTTCCCGAACGATGATTGTGCAGGTCTTGTTCATTCTTAAAGCTTGGCTCGTTTAACAACTGCGTGCGCACTGTAGACGTAAAATGGGTGCAGGATGTCCCCTTGTTTTTAGCGAGAACGCCAAAGGTTGCGTTGGGTACTGAAAGCAAAAGCTGTAACGGGACAGACTGAGCAGGAATGTTCATAACAAAATAAATAGCCTGTAGTGTTTCATACTAATATCTTGTACCAAGATTTCCTTCATATTGAAGATATGAATACACGATTTATGTATGCTGTGTTGCCCGCTCGTTCCCGCTGGAACCTTAGCAATCTCTGTAGTGGGGAATTAAGTTTTTGTTCTCGAACCCCACCACCGTCGCTCTCTCAGGAAGCGGCGTAATTATGCTTGGTCTCTGTTCCTTTTCTTTCCGCAACCTTCGCGTGCTATAGCTTTCCCCGCGTGCGTCTTGTTCATTTCCATTTCTTTGGATACAGCTGCAAGAGCACGGGTGAATGCCTCTCCGAGATTAATATTGCCGACGAAGCAGCCTTGGCGACTTCTTCGTCGCTCGTCCCCGAATAATAAAGCAATTAAAAGAAGGGCGTAGCGACGAACGCGAAAGCGAAGAACCATAACAGCGTGTGTTAGACATCGGTGTGAGCAACAGGACCTCACTCAATGCTGTAGCCTGAAGGCACGGCCAATTTCAATTAGCTAACGAGTGGAACTATGAATACGTAGTTTAAAAACAGCAAAACAAGAGAATTCTCTTCCCAGGCGTAACCAAAGAACAGCCTGTTAAAGTAACTCTACAGAAAGAAGCGCGACGTTGCGTTTTAAAATTTTGCGCTGCGCCGGTAATTGGTACAAAATGCTTATATGCTTATTTTTTCCTTTGCGGCAGGCCTCGCCCGAGGCAGCATAGGCGAGAAATCGATTGGCGAACAGCGGTGCGCCAAGCAGAAGAGTTGGTGCTGTCTAGTCGTAGGCACAATGCCCCCCCCCCAATTCATTCTTTTTTTTTTAATTTTTCTTCACAATCCTCGGCGGCTCAGGCAAATTTCTTTTCGCTTCTATTAAACTCAAATAAAGATTACAGTACAGGCTTACCCTCAAGTGACCTCCGAGATGACGAACTTCGATCGATGTTATGCCAGTGTTAGGACCTACTTATCGATCGGATTAGTGAGCTTGGCAATTTTGGAAGGTTGGCTGTGTCCACGAACAAACACGTATACCTTGTCATCGGCGCGTTGAATGCTAAACAGATTTTTTTTCTGATGTTCTTCCAAAACCACGTTTTGTTAGCCATAAAATAGGCTTCTGCTTAGCACTGGAGAGAAACGAGTATTACACAATCTTGGACGTAGTAAATATAGAATGTCTCTGTAGCACACGGTGGCATATGATAATTCGCGTTCTCGCAAATGGGAGAATGGAATACTGTGTAGAAAGGATCAAATGAAGCTGGTTACTGAGCAAACACTGCCTAGATGAATTTAGTTCAAAATCCATCTTGTAGAGCTGATGGAGTTCGTCGTGAAAGCACGCCTATCACAACTAAGTTCCATTTTTTTTTTTTCTGTTTGAAGGAAATGAACATAGAGGACTGCGCAGCGACGCCATGTATAGTGCATAAAATGCATTTGGAGTGATCGCTCTTTTTTTCTTGTTCGCTTTTTTTTAGCTAGGACTCGTAAACAGAACTGCATCAGGAAAAAATAAGATGAGCGATGACTCACGGATAGCAACTGGGCTCGCTATCTTCACCGTCAAAAGAAGGAGAATAGGATGCGAGGTAGCGTTCAGGCATCACTTTCCTATGCGAGATCATTGTGAAAACGGGGTGAGAGCGATTTTTTTCAGTTCCCTCCATGGATACTCCTTATTCAAAAACCTTTTTTCCTCATCTTTCCGTTGTTAACGTACGCTTACTTTAAAGGGCGTTTGTTGATGTTTCCATGGCGCTGTTATCGCTGAACCGTTGCTTTATCGAGCACAAAGAGGGGGAAAAAAATCGGCGCTCTTCTCTTTTCAGATATTTCGCCCTTTCCTTCGAGGTGCGTTACGCTGCAACTGACGCCTCATACGGTAAGCAAATGATTTGTAAAAAAAAAAAAAAGCTACTATGAGACAGCAGAGCAGTAGAAAACGACACAAGTTTTTTTTTCTCCGTGTGCTCGATATCTTAAATTTAAAAAAAAATGTCTGCGAGAAGTGGATAAGGAATGTATTTACGTTTCTTCACAGTTAGTGCAGACTGCTCGGTATGTCTTCGAAGCCTACCAGTACAGCCTACCAGCGCGTTTTTCCTGAGAGCCTAATTTCGTTTGATGAAATGAAGATTCACACTCACCGCCATAAAATTGTGGAACGATTTACCCCTGACTGTCAAAACTTCATCTTTTCATGAATTCAAATATGCCATTAAACTTTTTTACTTGCAAATGTAAATTTAACCAATTCAGCATATCGCTACTTGTATAGCTTCTTCTTTTTGATCATCACAATGGTTCATTTGTATTATAATTACTTTTGTTAGTTCTTTTTCAGTTATTGTACTTTGCCACTGTGTTTCAATATATGTATTTTAACTTTTGGATATTATTTGTGTTTATTGCGTTTCCTTTTTTGTTGTTGGTGTTCACCTGCTCACTGTTTTTACTTCTTGTTAACTAATATTACCGAGGGTCCCGCTGCAGTCTTCGATTATGAGACCCTCGTCTGTATATTTTTCTCTATCCCCATTTTTATGTATAATAGAATAATAAATGACTTTGACTTTAACCTGGCAAAACGTTAGTTGAGTATGCAACCTGTGGCATTGGCTGAACACGTGATAGTTTACCCAGTATTCGATAAGAGCAAAAACCATGGAATAGGGAAAAAGGCAAGTTAACGAGAAGAAAAAGTTCTGCTTGTTGCCGTGCTGCAGCAGGGAAGGGAAATCAAAGATAAATGGAGGAAGAAAAGCGAGCAGGATAGTGAAAATTGGCAAAAACTAAAATCTGCCCACATGCCTTTTAGAACTATGGTCTGTGGTCTAATGGATGGTCTACGGTGTACGGGCAATCTAAAAGGAGGTGGTGTATTTCTTCGTCTACAAATCCACAATAAAATCCGGCAGTTTCAGTACGGCCAATTCTGTGTTAAAATTGTGTGTGTAGGCAGTGCCTAGCCTATCCGATGAATAAGGGTTTCCGTTCTTCTATCAAAAGATGGCCGAATTTTGAATTCAATAAGTGGATCGATATGCTATAAACCCGAGCCGCAAGTGCGCAGCTCTGTTAGCCCATATAATAAGAAACGACTATGACTTGGTAGACGCGGCACCCAAGCCGCAACCCGGTTCTACAGATTTTCATCAAACCTTGGTGGCGCACGTGACTGACAGATCTTCAAGGAACCGGTGTAACTCCATAAGGCCGATGTACAATATAACGTTATGAACACGCGATACAAAAAGTTATTTGTGAAAATTTGGGCTCGTCATGTTTGCTGGCGCAATCTCATAAAATGTTTAAAAATTCAAAATGAAGCGAAATTACGGTACATGTATGTAGAACAAGTAACAG
This sequence comes from Rhipicephalus sanguineus, assembly GCF_013339695.2. Classification (NCBI taxonomy): domain Eukaryota; kingdom Metazoa; phylum Arthropoda; class Arachnida; order Ixodida; family Ixodidae; genus Rhipicephalus; species Rhipicephalus sanguineus. The sequence goes on from NC_051176.1 coordinate 286,970,435, forward strand.
TTTCTCCGCAAGGGCGAAGCAATTAATGTGATATCAACAAATTGTAATGTTATACGAAGTCAGGCTAGCAGCTCACTCCTGTAGCATCCGACCCGGCTTAACTCTACAAAACGCTGCCGTAAGGAAAGACGGCCAAGGCAGCGAGTGAAACGTCCTTCGGGCTGTCTATCGCTTCGACGCAAAGAACACAGTTCGCACAAAGGTATGAGCCGTCTGCTAATCCCTGTCAAGATAGGGCACGCGCTACCGCACCCGTCCGATCAAAGTACACATTTGCTCTTTTGTTTGGGCCACTTGGTGGATTTGAGAAACATTAGCACGACAGCGCGAACAGACACGGACAAAGAATAGTAGTACACAATACGATACTACCTTCCTGTGTACTACATTTCTTTGCGCGTGTCTTTTCGAGCATTTACTGTCAGAGCGGCGCAGCTTACCCTCCGGGACTCTCTCTCTCTCCCATATCGAAAGATTGCCGGCGCGTTTCCTCTCCGCTTGAGCCGCGATCGTCGGCTGCTATCGCGCTCGTTCACTCGCACGTAGAACGTATGATGCACCTGGCGATACTATCGACTTGGACTGTATTTGGAAACTCACGGCGACGGCAATGGCGGAAGTGCGAACGTGCGTCGAAGGGATGTGTCTCCGCTAGCTACTCCCTGATTCCGTTTTCCAGAACTAAAATGATGCCCAACATGCCATGTGGAACCAAAACTCGTGAAACCGTGTGTACGCGCGCGCGCGCGCGCGCGCGTGTGTGTGTGTGTGGTGTGTGTGTGTGTGTGTGTGTGTGTGTGTGTGTGTGTGTGTGGTGTGTGTGTGTGTGTGTGTGAGAGAGAGAGGCGCACAAACGATGGCACTGCACAAAGAGGAAAACCACAACACGCGATGTCGGACTAACAAATATTTTTTACTTGAAGCACACAAAAATATCCCCGCCAACTGATGCAACACCAAGCATGCGTTTGTAGGAAGATATAGAAACAAACAAACCTATAATCAAGGAAATACACTATGACACCGCCGTAATAACATCATGTACTCAAATTTAAAAAATTCAAGTAAAAAATTCACAATCAAGCGTTGTTAATGGTATTTTTTGTATTTGTAAGCTGCGTCCATAAATTCTTTTCGTGGAACTCTTCTTGCTGCTATTGGATTGATGTCTGGCTAAATGTAAGGACGCAACCGCGATTGTCATCGCATTCGGCTTAACGGGAACATAATGAAGTAAGTAGGGGTAGTCTATGCTCTTTTCAGTGTAGCCCCGTGTTCTTGCGCAGCAGTTCTAAAGCCGCGCTTTCTTTCTTTCTTTCTTTCTTTCTTTCTTTCTTTCTTTCTTTCTTTCTTTCTTTCTTTCTTTCTTTCTTTCTTTCTTTCTTTCTTTCTTTCTTTCTTTCTTTCTTTCTATTTGCGAATCTGTGTAGGAGACTGCCTTTTTATACAAGCCCGCCCTTCTATTCAAATGAGTAACAAGACAAAGAGAGATGAAACCGCGCATTTATGCCCATCTGCAAACGTTTCGTGGATGAGCGAATGAGTCCCGTAGGATACGCTCGTATTTGTGCCGACAGAAATTTACAAGCTTTCTGCGGATATGAAATTGAGGCTTTAAATGTAAGACATGGGAATTTGGGTCTATATAGCTCTCGAGTATCTGCATACGCCCGAGTGCGAACATCTTTGGAGAACAGCAGGCATCGTAGAACAAATTTTTCTCGCTGTCGTCACGTTCATTATAAAAAAGGACAACCGCAGCATGTATTGCCGTGCGCCGAACTAAGCAGTGATGACCCAAGAGTCGCGGGTCTCAGACGTAACACTTATGTTATCCCATTATGCGATAAAGTGCGGTTGAAATAAATGCCGCACGTGCTTTCGCATTGGTACAACGAACTGCTGCAGTATAAAGCCTTCGCTTTGCAATTAGGGGACCGAACAGGATCTGCAAACAAAGACTACCTGATCGATTGATCAATCTAGCAATCATTCTCAAAGTAACGAAGCGCACACGTTTGACAAGACAAATGAATAGGCTGTAGGACACGGCGGTATTTCCGCGACTTTCGAGGACAAAAAATTGGCCGCGTATCTGCGTGCTTCGCTGCAAATGCCGTCTAAAGACGATAGAAGAGGCACTGCGTGAGATATGGACGCCATCTGGCAATACGTCGGAAAACATGAGTGCTGTGTTGCGGGGTGGTAGTCCCGGCGCAGCGGCAGGCGAAGACCGGCGGTGACCAACGCGACCGGTGGGGACGCCGGCCAGCCCGAACACGCTGTTTGGCGCGATGCGCCGAAGGAGAAGAACCGTCCGCACTCAACGAGTACTCTCCACAAACTCTCTTACTTACACGTCGCCTGAGTAAAACAGGAATGCCAGAGCGGCGCCCCCTGTCATTCGTACAATGCAATACTGAACCGAAACCGAAACACAACATGAGCTTGTGCAGAGGGCACGGAGGAAGACAAGTTTCAGCGCAGTCGCATTTTCAGCGCACCTTAAGAAACTAGGGTTGTAACATTGTAGGGCGAGTAGGGCCAGAAGGACCGTCACGTCGAAAACCTGCCTCTTCAGTCGTATTCGCCTGGAACGTTGGGGTGGCTTCGCGTTCCCTCCTCCCCTCCTGGCCTTTCAACAAAGCTACTGCCTAAGTACGAAGGCCCCTACCGCGTCCTACGTCAAGCATCCCCAGTTAACTTATGATTGAGCCCTGTTCAATCATCTACGAACCGCCGTCGCCGCTGGCGCGAGACTGTTCACGTCGATCGACTGAGCCCGCATTATGACCCACCACTGGTACCTGTTCCTTAGGTCGCCAGGATGGCTCCTTTTCCGCGGGGGCGTGATTTGTAACATGGAGGGCGCAGACAAGAACGCCTGCGAAAGAAGAAGACGAAGACGGTTGTTGTTGGCGCTCGCGCTTGCTCGGCTTGGACTGGCTGATCGCTTCAGCTGTGGCAATTCTTTTAATAAACGCGTTACTGTCTCAACGTTAAACGCATACCATCAAGGTCTTTAAAATCTATGTATTTTCTATTAAGGAAACACCACCTAATATTACCTAATGATGTTACGCCTCAGATATGCGTAATATTTACTTTTTGATCGACAACGTTCACAAGTATGAACAGCCGTACCAGTTCAAGATGGGTGGGCGGTAAGCAAGTGGTTCAACTTTGGCCGGTTGGCTGAATCGGGTGACGTGCCGACAAACAGAAAGACAGAAAGACAGACCAAAATTTCTGCGTTTAAGTTCCCCACGAAAGACTATCGTCTTTAAAAAAGGAGCGACTCCCCGTCGAACGGGCGCCATCAAGTAGCGCAAGCACAGAAGGTTCGTGTCGACCACGCGCGACTTTTGTAGCATCCAACGGGAAAGCGCGCGCCCCGGTGCGCGCACATAGGCGTTGGCCCCTGCGGAGAGTCACGGGGCTGACATCGCGGCAGCGAGCTCGGGCTGTTCGGGCCGCGTGATTGACGTCGGCGGCAACGCGCACGCGGCGCGCGACCGCAGCTGTCGGCAGCCGCTGTACTACAACTGCTCGGACCGCCCCCGGCGAGCCGCGTGCGCGCGCCCCTTCGCTCCGAAGACGGGCACGCGCACTGCTAGGTCGGCGCCGCAATTTCTCGAACGTTGCGTGCAACGTCTTCGTATGGTTTACTCCGCGGCCTTCGCACGCCTCCTTTCCCGACGGACTCCGTGGCTGCCATTCGTGTTGCCGAGTTGTCGGAAAGTGTATCTGTCGTGGACACGTTCCACTCGCCCGAAGGACCGGACTGCTTTCGCTGTGCGGCGGCCACGGTAAGTCAAGCGTCGTGGCGTGCGCCGAAACGTGCGGGAGATGTCGCTTCGCGTTCGTTGGCGAGCACTTCGCTTGTACGGCGAGCCGACCTTCGTCATCAGCGGCAACGTTCACTCAAAAAGATTGCGCAGGACGCGAATTGCCGCCACTTCACGAGTAAGAAAGATTGTGTAGAACCCACTGAGCATTTTAGCTCTTGAAGGCAGGTTTACAATCCAGCACCATACGAATGATTTGAGATCTTGTAGTTTTTTGTCGGTGTTGCGCACTAAACGCCCACGGAGATTCGTTTATCTCAGTCCGTGGCAGTGTGTTGATAGAAGGAATGTCCCGCACCAGCTAGAGCTCAGATGATAACTTGCTCTTTTCTTTTATTCCTTAACGCCAGCTTCTGATGCATACACAAAACTGCCATCGTGACTCTTGCGCTAAGACAAACGCATACGCAAATGATGAAATGTTGTAAAATGACCAGGAAAAAGCGTTTTGTGTGTGTGCGCGTGCTTGTTATCTGCGTCTTTTCTTTTTGTCACACGCTGATTCCCTACTACACACGATGTCATTGATGAAATTTGATGTCAAGTACGCTACATGTGTACTCAGCGCAGTTCGGAAACCAACATGGACCATTGTTGCACAGCGTGTATGCGTATTTTATTAGGCAGCAGGAACTAACCCAGGCAATGTCTGAGGATCACGTGATGAAAATATGTCTGTTATTTGCGGAGCAGAACCAAGTGAGAAAATTCGAACGTACGATATTTTGTCGCCCTCGTTAACAATGGTGCGTGTGGTGATTATGCTAAGAACTTCGTTAAGGTCAGCTGATGTTGCCAGATCGCTTCACTAACGAAAAAAAAAAGCACATGTTGAAGATTCTTTTACACATGTGTTTATGTATTAACGGAGGGAAATACGCCTTTGTAGTGTTATTGCTTCGCGGCGCCGCTGTCAGATGCAGTCGTGCAGCTGCTGCTAGAATCGAGTATTATTTGGCTGCCGCCCGACCACGGTCATTGTTCCAGTGTCGTTCCATCACGACAGCTGCCAGCACATAGCCAGTGCCGATGGCTAAGCTGAATCGTGCAGAAATACATAGTGCTACAATGCTTGCACACAACGCACGGTTATTTTCATTTCAATTTGCCAAAACATGTTCTCCCTCTCTCATAGCCGCAGCTCGAATCTCTAACAGGCATAATTATTTTAACGGCTTGAAAACAGCTGTGGTATATAGACTGGTAAACACTCCCTCCCATTGCTATACAATGTGTGTTGTTTTCATTCTCATGGTAACAAAAGGACGTTGCGCATAAAAACTGGTGTAAAACCTATCAGGCGTACTTAACGTCGCTATAGGTGAATGTGGCAGCCGGTATCACGCACTGGGAGTACTGCTGTACGATTAGTTAGTATTAAGTACGCTTATACTTTTTGGGATCTCACATCAGCTCGTTTTTTGCCCGTCTCTACTTCGACATGCCAGATAGCAACGGAGCAAGTGCGCAACATAGCGATCGGCGAGGTTACTTTTTTCGAAGCCCCACTCCGGCAATGAGGATTGTTAAAGGGTCAAAGGTTCCGCCTCATCCGGCACAAAATGGCTTCTATCTGTCGGCGACCACGAGAATCGCAATTTGCTGCATCCTTCGAAGAGATGCAGGAAATTTGTCACGCGACCGACTGTTCCACACACATCACTTGGTGCGAGCCACTTCGCCCCTTCCGACAGCGTGCGTTTCGCACGGAGGAACCGGGAAACGGAGAAAAGCCCATAACACTAGCACGATCCGCACTGACGTCGAGCTAGCACCAAATTTTATTGCTTCGAGTGTATTTAGCTGCGCGTGGACCCCAGCTAGCAGCTGTAGGAGCGGGTACACTTCGAAACTAAGCCATGGAGTAACCTTCCGTATAGGGAACCCATAGGAAATTGGCGTAGTGCGAAACTAACCTATGGCATATGAAAATCAATTATGAAATCACTACGTACTATTTTGTTACGTGTTTGACGATGCGCAAGAGGCCTCTCAAAAGTGCTTCATCTTAAAGGGGTCATGAAGCACCCCTTGGGCTTGTTGAAAAAACACATCCTGCGGAAAGCTGACACGGCTATGAACTGCTCAGCCAAATATTGCAATCGTGCGCGCCGCCTAAAGCCTACAAGCGGAACGCGAAGTTGCTGTTTTCTCAGGCGCCCTCTTTTCAAACAGAGGCCGATTCTCACTCTCGTCGGTGGGCGGGGCGTTTGCCGATTGACGTCGCGATCTGCATCGCCGCGTCGCAAAAGACATAGCATCCTCATTGGCCGATAGCCGACGTAAATCGCGAGCGGTGTTCGGATCAGATGCGCTTCTTGCCACGGGGTGCCGCCACTTGCCGGCGCCGCACTCCTCAGCACACGGTAGCCGCGCTCGCGCACGCGAATCACAGCGGGAGAGCGATCGCGTTTCATGACGCGCGCTGGCGTAACTTCTTTCCCCTGTGGCATCCCTCCCTATGTAGCTTCCAGTGGGCTCGTCGGCACGAGAAAAGAGAGAAAGCGCTGAGAGCGTGCGCCCAAACCCCGTAACACCGCTCATTCTTGACGGATTCGAGAAATTTTTGGGGCAATCAATTCGGGAGGCAGTAAACTGCGATAATGAGGTCATTAGACCATTACTTGGAAAAGTGGTTCATGGCCCCTTTAAAACAGCCGTTTGGTATACTATATACTTATCCGCGCGTTGAGTTCGGGCGTAACAATGAGAATAAATGTAGCAAAAAACCAGCTGCTATAAGCTTGTTTTTCCTAAATGCTAAATCCCGAGGCTGCAGGTGGGTATGCGGTATAACTGCGTAGGCAGCCTTCATTCAAAAGTTCAGAATAGGTACTATATATCTTAAGCGTCGACTGAAAGTTTGCAAAGGCTGCAAGGAATGACTGAACCCCAGTGAGGCATTCAGCAATGCATTTCGGATGTGTATTCTTTTGCCGTGCGGCAAACCCAATAACCGCGCAGCATAACATGGTCTAGTGTTAAGCATATTCAACAAATGCGGCGCGGTAGGAGTAATGGTGGCGGTGGTCGCTACATGCACTATTATCCCGAGCGTCAATTGCTTTTGTTAATCTACACAATCTTCGACGAGATACGGATGCGTAACAAAAGAAAACTTAGATATCTTTCTTCGAATTATACACAGTCCTTCTTAGAATAGGAACTGTTGCATACGCGCATGAAAATACCTACCCAAGTCTATAGAATTGGTATCAATAAAGTACCGTCAGTACCATATGTGCTCCGCGTCGTCCACTTGGCTGCAGCTGTGCAAAGAGGGATATAGCGAAACCTCTCTGAAAACCATGCACGGTGGAGTGAATCTGTTCCTCACCAAATTTTGCTCAAAACTGTGGCCTAATTGGGGTTGACGTATTTAATAAAGTGCGGCTAGCTCGGTGTAATGCAGAGAGAGCGGAAACAAGAGCGGGTCTCATTAGAGACCGGCTTCTTGATGACGCCTGAGCTGTAAACCTAAGATAATGAATCACCAACTAGCCCAATCGACCACCCTGCTCATTAGAGAGCTGGTCGCATGCGTGGGTACTCCGATTTTAGGAGCATTCGGCAGTGCTTTGGCCGCCACTGAATGTCTGCTCACCCTTGCTGAAAAACACACATGTTTTAAAGTACGCGCTGGAAACTGGTATTTTTCTCTGTAGTACCACAAGTAACTGCGACTGCCTATAATTAGGTGCATCGACAACAGAAAAATTGCTAATCAGCAGCCATTCCATTCCAGCCTATTCTAGCTGCCACTTATAAGATATATCGATGAAGTTGCGAGATTCGCGACCACCGCACCGTCATGCGCACTGCACAGGATATCGGGGATGTACCGCTCTGGGGAGGATAATATGGGCTGATGCCGCATTTTGTACACATGTTAACATCGAGGCTGTTCATGGTCGAGCCTTTCATGCCCGGGATCCGTGGTAATGCTTGTGGGCGTCATAAACGGTTATGCGCCGCAGACATTGGATAAATCCCACTACTCGACACTCGTCCACTAAAAATGAAGGTAACAGTTAGCCTAACAAACGGGCATGCGCAACAGAAACTCGTGCAGCCTATCAGAAAGCCATCGTCACCATAAACGCATATGTGCCACAGAAATTGGGCAAATCCCTCTACACACAACTTCCGCAAAAAAAAGGAAGAAGGCAACAGTTAGCCCAACAAATGGCCTGCACGTTACCATAGTCACACCACTCTCACGTGATACTTTGTGTTTATAAAAGGTGGCGGCTATACTACCACCTCAAACCTTAACAAAGAGTGTTTAATAATAAAGAGCAGCGATACAACCTATCTGAAAGGCTTGCAAAACATAGAAATGCGTTAGCCTGACGAAGGGAAGGCCACCAGCTTCGCTCTTTCATCGTGTCCGCGAAGCGCAGCTGGTTGAACTTTCACTGCGTTTCATATTGGAGCGCGCGTGCTAGATATGCAAGAATCTAGGACCTCCTGAGGGAACCGCACTCGCGAGGTCACCGATACCAGGACGTTATGGGAGAATTCCTGCTACGAGTTTGCGTACAATTTTAACGGCGCAGCTGTTTAAGCCGGCCGCAAAAACTTTGGTGTCCGCTGAAAACCACACGTGGGTATGCGCCACAGGAATTGGGCAAGCCCCACTACCGAGTACAGCAGGTGCGAGCGTTAAACGAAAACTCTGCTCGGTGAAGCGAAGCACGTGAAACACGTGAAAGAGAGAAAGAGAGAGAGCAAGAAAGATAAAATAGAGAGATAGAGAGAAAGAAAGAGAGATAAAAAACAATGATGACGTCACATGGTGACGACATCACGTGGTGATTTTTGCATCACTCGTGTGGACGCCGCCACCGACGGACGCCTACGAGGGACGCCGGTCAATTTTCGTGTTTCATGAAGCATATGAGGCTTTCGCTTTAATAAAGAGAAACAAGGAAAGCCGCCCAGCTCTGCTCTTCCTTCAGGCTTGGCACCACTATAGGGTGAAGCTGCCATCATTTTTCTTCTTCTTGTCGTGCGTCCCTTACGTAGTTACTGCCTCTGCAGTTTTGCCTTCAAGAAAACAAGTGAATATCGCAGATTGGGAAAGCCGAGAGCCTTCTGCCGTCCACAGGGCTGAAACCCAGCGGTGGCTTGCAGTGGCCCCCTTACAACTGCGTCGCCTGAACGGACACATGTTGATACTGTTCATCCCCACCGTAGATATTCCGCAGAGTGGGACATGAAAGGCGCAACGTTTACTTACTATAGGAAAACGGCAGCAGTGATTACAGTGCAAACGCCTGCAGGTATTATTCTTGCTGAGCGTAAGCGCGAAAAGTGGAGCTGCGTGGGTCACGTAATGCGCAGAATAGATAACACGTGGTAGCTTTTATAGCAACCGCGTGTTATCCGCACGGTATCCGTTTGTCGGAAAATACCGAGCACGGATTCCGTTACGGCTTTGTCAAAATGGTGTGAGCTTATAGAGTCTCTGGAGGAACGTAGACGTAGACATCGGCTAACTTTCTTTGAACGTCGTGAGTGGGCGAGCAAAAATAAACAAGGATTTATGTCCACAACCTCCAGGAGGAAGATGCGATCGTCGTACAAACAGTAGCAGAGCTACCTGACCTCACTTAACACGCATTCGTGCCTTTCGCTTCTCATTTTTTCCTGGCGCAATTGAAATGTGGAACAGTTTGCCTGACCCACTTGTAAGCAATGATAAATAATAGGTCTATCGATTTTAAAAAATACGTTAAATATCTTCAGTGTAATGCTGTATACTTAATTTTGGTACAAGCATTAATTTTTTATTGTATGATGACTCGTCTTTGTTCCTTGTATTTCTGTTGTTGGTTACTAATAGCGTACGTGAATTTGTATGTTGCGAATAATGTTATGTTTTAAGTGCGGAGCACTTTATGGGCCCGGCCTGTCGTATACTGTCCTTTGCTGTCATCGTATGCTGTCGTAGCTTGGCGTAACGGAGGCAAAACCACGAATAGCATAGCCACCTGCCGCATATTGAGCGCGCGCTCGCGCCAAGGAGAAGCCTTCTTCCTGTTGTCCTTCGAGCGCCCTGATGATGATAAGTGAGCGCGCGCTCGCGCCAAGGAGAAGTAGTGTCCCTCTTATTCTTCTAGCACCTTGATGATAAGTGCGGAGCACTTTGGGGGGCCGGGCCGCGTATGCCGTCGTCACTTGGCGTAACGCAGGCAGAACCACGTATAAAAATAGAAAAAAAAGGAGGAAGCAAGCGAGAAATAGAAAGAGAGAGAAACAAAGGGAAAAAAATAGGAAGGAAAATAGAAAGAGCAAGAAAGAGAAAGAAATAGATAACAGAGAGGAAGAAATAAATAGAAATAAAGAGAGAAGAAAAACGGAAAACAGCAAAAGAAGCAAAGAGAAGAGGAAAGAAAGTGAGAACCGAAGAGAAACAAAGACGGCTGCCCAAATCCGCACTTCCTTCAGGCTTGGCACCCCTAGTGCGACCCTGCCTGAATTTTTTATGTCTGTATGGTATCTACATTACCCTCCGTATGCTGATCCCATGAATGGGATTGACAGCATCAAATAAGTAAATTATTATTATTATTATTATTATTATTATTATTATTATTATTATTATTATTATTATTATTATTATTATTATTATTATTATTATTATTATTATTATTATTATTATTTAAACTGAGCAAATGAAAAATAATACACGTTAGTTTTGCCATCGAAAAAGCTACATCTATGTTTTACATCCTGTTCGCTTATCGCGGGTGGAGTCGGGAGAGCATCGTTGCTGTCAGCTCTCTTTGCGCGTATTTGAGTAGTTTCGGCACGTTTCGATTTCAGGCTGACAGGGATAAATGGTCGCTGCTCCCCACTTCGGAAGTATCGCCTTCTTAGAGAATGATCTGGGCGAGGAAGCGTCACCCACCTGTGTTTTTCTTTTTTTTTTCTTCTTCTTCTTTTTTCCCCCCGAAGCGCCGGTAATTGCGAAGTTGCAAAAGGATCAGCGACACGGTGCCTCCGAGTTAGTGTCGCTCTCAAAAGCGCTCCTTTTGAAAGGCGTGCGGCTGTTTTTGAGTCCGGATATACCGGAAGCAAAATGGGCTCCGTCGCTCAGCACGGAAAGCGCGGCTTGTTTTCGCCTCGTCGATCTCGAAACTCCGCCGCTCCCCGTGTCTGTATAGCCGCGCGCACAGCGGGGATGCTTTCGCACAACGAAAGCACTTCGTTTCTGAAGAACAAAACTGAAAAAAAAAATTAAGAAATTAAATTGTACACTGGGCTACTGAGAAAGTAGAGAACGAGAATTTCGGTGGCCCAGTTCGTGTATCGGCTGTTTCAAATGGGGCAAGGTCGGGACGTGTTTCTGGAGCGGCGTCTCTGGTTTGGCGCCTGGGTGTGCGCCCGTTAATGCGTCTGTATACTGTGTGCTTGTCTGTCTTCTCCACTCGAGGCCTCTGTGGACGCGCCATCCAGGCGTGCCAATGGCGGATGGGGAGACCCTTAAAAACGCGACAACCCTTTCTCCGGTAAAACACTACTGCTCACCGTCGTCTTGTTTTCTCCGTTTGTACAAACACGCGCGCACACACGCACATACGACACGTTTCTCGCGATAGGTGAGCCTGGCTCTGACGCTATACGTTCGAAACTTCTAACGCGGTTCTGTGAGAAAATAAAAACAAGCGTGTAAAGGGAAAACGAAATTGGAAGCAATGGCGTACGAGAGCGTGAAGAAACGGTCCGAAGAAGCTCTTATTTCTCTTCACGGCTCCTTTCCTCGCCAGTGAAAGCGCGTCGCCCGTGACGCGCCATTTCAGCTGAGTGTATAAAGATTGAGAAAACAGTCGGCGGATAAACAAGGCTCGACGCGACGACGCGCTTCACACGCTCTTTTTCACGTGGATTGATTTCGCCCGTTATTTACCGCTTTTTTTTTCTGTTTTCATAGCGCTGCTCTTTGCTGCGCTATCACCGAGCGCTCTCCTCTCCCCTTATATATGCTGCATTCACCCTTTCGGCCCGTTCTGCTGCTGGGACTCACCCGCGTGCGTTTCACGCTGCAGTTGCACTGTGGCCCATTTGCTCCCGCGCACATTTCATTTTCCGTTGTTTTTTTTTAATCTCTGCCTACCCGTGCTTCAACTTTCTCCTTGTTTCGCTTCGGCCGCATCGCGTGTGCGGCCCTTTTTGCAGCGCTCGCTATAGATAGGCCGCTCGCGCTCGCATTGAGGAACTCTTCCCCCCGGGGCAAGTAATAAATGGCCTCTTTTTTTAAAAAAAGAAAGGGGGGGGGGAAGCTGTATCGCTAATGGAATCGTTTGGCGCGTTTTTGGCCCGCTGCGCTCTTATCTAGCGGCAACCAGATAAGACAGCACGTCTTATCGCTTTGCCTGCCCGTGTTCTTGGACGTCCGCGGCGAGCACGCGGCCATAAAAATCGCTTGCGCGGCGGACAAGCACTAAACCACGACGCCTCCTTCGCCCTCCCTCCTCGGTGACTCCCTTTTCATACTTGGAATGTGCTCCCTTTGCTGCGAATTCGCTTTACGCTTACTGGGTCCCATCTTACGCGCAGAAACGCCAAGTACAGAGTAAAACAAGAGCGTGGCAAACGCTGCGGGCGCCGTGGGCACGGCCATTGCCGTATATGCACGCAGTCTCACCTAAGGGCGCCACGAACCATTAACTCCATTCTACGAAAGCAGCGCGCTCGCGATGCGCCACGCCGACGCACCAGCGTGGCACTGATGGTTTCTCGCTGCGGTGGTGCAAGATGGCGCAGTAGGAACAAGAGAAAGTGTCATAGTGGTCGGATAAGCGAGCCAGCACCCATGGCTCGCTTCTAGTTAGGCGTCGCTTTTCGGAGCCCGTTTCTTTAGTACCGCGGTCATCTCTCAAGGTTCCCTCCTTGTCGCTCGTATGACGATTTTTTGTCCGCTCGACTATTCGTTTTAGTAAACCTTGGTTGGTCGGCTCCCGTATTCGAGATGGTAAGCGCGGTGCGTTTCACGCTTAGCGAGGAGGAATGCGCCATTTATTTCCGTTTGCACCTCTTTGGTTTTGCTGCTTTATGTTTTGGCGTTATCACGTACCTTTAAAACGGACACTTTGTCCGCGACATCTAACACGTAAACCAACGCGCCTTTAAATTTTCCATACTGTTCGTGAACACCGGCCAACAACACCGGGTGCTATATTGCAACGTCTGCGAGGGCTTATCGACAAACACTGCGTTAAAGCCCTTCAAGGTAGTCCAGCGGATATGACGTTGCGTTTCTGAGTTCGCGGGGTCGATACCAGCCGCATTTTGATGGGGCGAAATACGAAGTTGCTCGTGCGCTTAGATTTACGCGCACGTAAACGAACACCAAATGAGAGGGAGAGAGATAGGATGCAAGGAAGGGCTGGCAGGTTAACCAGACACACGTTCGGTGTGCTACCCTGCGCTGGGGGAGAGGGATAAAGGGACAAAAAGAGAGGGACGCGCAGAATCACGCGCACACTTGAGGGAGCGCACCAAGTCTGCAGGCGCAGATCTGTTGACATTAGGTATTTCAGTAGCGCTTTCTTTGCCTTCTGTGCCTTCGAGGCATATGCCCATCGCCCTAGAATTTTGATTACAAATTCTTAGCAGCGCAACAGCCAAGAGGGGACAGAAGAGAGGACACAGAGCGCTAACCTTCAACTGTTTATTTCTTTTAAAACGCTTGACCTCGAAGCATAAATCATCGAAGCAGAAAAAATGTTTTCCTTGAAAGATGGATGTGTTAGCACGCCTTCTGTGGCTGTCCCCGAAAAAGAGAAGATATACCTAGGGTTATTCACGTGTTGAACGGGCGATTGCTGTGTGTGGCGCATGGCTGTTGTGTGAGTGTGCAAACGTGTAGAATATGAAGCGTTTTGAAAGAAATTAACAGTCGGTAGTTAGCACTCTGTCCCTTCTCCTCTGCCCCCTCTTCGTTGTTGCGCTGCTAAGAATTTGTAATCACGACGTACCAACACGCCAATCCACTATCTATCTATGTTAGTCTGTGTGTGTGTTTCTATGTGTGCGTGTCGTACGCGTGTGTGTGTGTGTATGTGTGCGTGTATACACACGAAAAATTGAAAAATATGGGGAAGGGGTTTGAAACCCCCCCACTGGCTACGCTAGTGCGCAAATCCTACGCACTTTTAGAATCTTGGCTGCAGAAATTGGTCTTGAGTCTAGTTGGTTCAGAAACATCCGGAGCGGGCGTCGCTGGGTGCTAGCAGAAATAGTCCTGAGTCGTCTACTATACGGCGTTCATCGTAATCAGACCGTCGTTTTGGCAAGCGAAACCTCTGAATTTAGTTACAAAAACGTCATTGTGTTAAAAGAACAACACCGCAGCAGCCGTAACATCCGCGATTCCCCGATTTTAGGAGCTTTTTTGTGTCTACAGTTTCGCGAGAGTGTCGCTATTAACACGAGTTCTCTAAAACTGACTTGGGGGTGCGAGAACCTGGAAAAAAAACGACGGATTTTTTTCCTAAAGTGACGGCCTTGCTTACAACTGAGGCTCGCATGCGGTTGTTTACCTCATACTGCGGATCTAGAGCTGTGAAAGGAACTAAATATCACGTTCATAACGCTAACAAAAATGAACTGGATTACATGTCATAGCACCATTAAATATGATCAGCTTTTGAAAGCTACTGCGAATGTTTGTTCTCAGTCAGTGAGCTAGGTCTTTCTCGAGCACAGTGCCTAAAGCTAGTAATTACTTAGTGATGTGATTTTGACAAATAAACATCACCTATACAACTTCTCATTCGGTTAGTTGCTCGCTAAAGTCATTTTAATTCGATCAAAGTAATTCGAGATTTTTGATTTTTTGGTCACCGTAGTTCACTCATTTATGTAAATGTTTGTGCTAAAATTACTTTCGATATAGAAAATAATCTATTAGATGTATGTTGATAAAACAAAAGCGTAGTGAAAAGTTATTTAATAATTTAACTACATTGTTGACATCCCAGAAGGCAAAAGTCCGAAACTAACGTCTTCTCATGGCTTAGAACGCGGGTATCACAGATGCTCCGACGTAGCTGTGGAGCAAGGTCGGTTTACTGAAATTGTGTTTATATTTATTCACTCGAAACTTTTGATAATTCAGTGGCCTCCAAGTGCAACAAATGTTTCGCATCAATCGTAGTATGCGATACATCACCTAAGATAATTTCTTCGAGATTTTTTTTTCTGCTGCCTCGTAAAAATGAATTCGAACGCTCGCACTTGCCGTTTACGTACAACTGTCTTAGTTATTCAGCCATTTATCCTTCATTTGAGATGTCTTCTTTGACCAATGCAATCATTATTGAGGACACTCTGCAGGTGTTTCTCTAGCTGAACGTACGCCTAGGTTAAACTTAGTCTGCAGGCACCTATTAAGAAATGGCCGAGGAGTACTGAGACAACGCCAAGTATAGCTCTAGACGTGCTGGAACTGAACGTTAATGACTATGCTAAAGAGAGCAGAAGCGCAGTATGTATACTACCAAAATATATTGTTTTATTACGAGGCCATGTTACCCTCCGGCCATGCACGCACTTCCAGCAGTGTTCCAGTGCCTGCAACCGAGAACACAAGACTGTAATCTGCACTATACGCACAGTCTGAGCTATTCTCGGGTTATGTGACAGCGCTCATTTTTAAAGACAGGCCTAAGTTCCTTCGGAGAGAAGTTACGCCTTCTTAGAAATAATTGCATGTGTGGTTATGGCACTGCCTGTTGTACAGGAGCTGGCAAGTTTCTTGAGTGATGATTTACCCCGAGTGCGCAACACTCAGGTGGTGTCATTTTCCGGCAGTTTTTCCGAAGCTAGACGCCCAGCTTTAGAGGAAGAACATACACAAATGAGCACGTAGCGAAGTCTACAGGTGAGCGTTGTCTGGCTGCTGTATCACGCCGTAAACTGCGTGCATAAA
Organism: Rhipicephalus sanguineus; assembly: GCF_013339695.2. Classification (NCBI taxonomy): domain Eukaryota; kingdom Metazoa; phylum Arthropoda; class Arachnida; order Ixodida; family Ixodidae; genus Rhipicephalus; species Rhipicephalus sanguineus. The sequence continues at coordinate 286,986,224 of NC_051176.1, forward strand.
TTGTAGGTATATCCGGACGTTGTTTGTTAATGGGTCACTGTTTAGGTTTTGTCCAGCAAAATTGAATAACCTGTTATCCGTTTGCGCTTGCTCCCCGCTGTTTGCGCATGGCAAAAACAGGTTACCCGCGAACACGGTCGCTCACGTGGCCAACCCCCGTTGTTGCCGGTAGGCAATTCGAGGGAACCGAATGGGCACACGTGTGTCCCTGCCACCGCTTTGCTCTTACCCGACTAAGAAGGTATTGATTTTCGCTTTGGGCCGTTGCTTTTCCGGCGTCGTCCTTGTGCTTGCGGATGCAAATAGCCTCGAGGCTCGCCAAACCTCCAACGTGGTTGGAGTCGTAGGCTGGAATGCCTTGCGAAGAAGCACGCTACTCGACGGCAGCCTCTTCCTGCGGCGAAGAGCGCTGAACATAACGCAGAAATGCCGGGCCGTGCAGCACCTGCGTATGTTGATGTGGTGGGCCTGAGTACGCTGACGTGCGGCTTAATCGCTGTGCAGCAGGTTCGATTGCCTGCGTAAGAAGGCGTTGCAATGAGACAGAAAGCAAGGAACAACGGTGTGTTGGTAGCTTGATGAGGACGTCAGCGAGCTGCAGCCGCCGATGTGCTTACATACGAAACCACTTGGTGAATTGCAGCATTCTCTGCTACAAAATAACTTACTTTCGTTCCGAAATAGCGCGTTATTTATTCAGAGGGCAAAGTAAAATGAGCGAGATTGCTTGCAACCATCTCACCTTACTTAACGAACAGGCTGAAAGCATGTGCGGGGTGTTCTTACAGATTTTGATATGTACTTGCTGCCGCTGTGGCACTAACTTGACGGACCTGTCAGACGTAACAAAATCGAGAGGTTTCCCGAACCACCACGGCGTACGAGTGTCAGTTATCAGTTGTATAACATCGCGGGAATTTTCTACTATTTTCGCTTATAACAATAATAATTAATAATCGTTGGTATTTGGCGTCCCAAAACCGCGATATGATTATGAGAGACGCCGTAGTGGAGGGCTCCGGAAATTTCGACCACCTGAGGTTCTACTATTTCGCTAATTTTGGATCAAGAGTCTCCATAGAGTGTCCGCCTGTCAAGAGTCTCCGCCTGTCAGGATGTGCTGCGCATCGTTAAATAAAAAAAAAAAACAATGGGGTTCTTGCCTGTCCTAACCAGGATATTAGTCATCATGAGGAAGGCCGTAGTGGGACTCCGGATTAATTCAGAATTCGATGAATGCGCAGTGTTGTACCGGCATAGAAATGAAGAAATGCGCCTGATGATTGATGCATGGCATATCGAGAATAATGGTAGCGCATGCGTCCGCCAACCGTCGATTAACTTGCATAAAGATGAAATCAAATGCCTTAACAATTACCTCCCACGTAGACCTCCACGCGTGCCGGATTTATAGGTTCGCCTATTGCATGGGCATGCGCAGATAAGTTTTCGTGCCTTCTTTCTTTTCCGCCGTTGTGCGTCTATTCAGTTGTTAGTCGGCGTTTGTGGTGTTCCGACTTCTTTCTTGTGTCCGTGTTTCCACGCCCTGTCTTTTTAGAATGAATACTTACCAATTAGCTCAGCTCTCTGTTTTTATAATTCTGACTACCTGAAGTTCTTTCACGTGCCTCTAAAACTAAGTACGTGGATTTCTTTTTTTTTGCGTTTTGCGTTTTGCTTTGATCGAAATTCCGTATCTGTGGATGGGAATCGAACACGATCAGGTTTCGGGTTGGTTGAAAAAAAGAAGTTTTACACACACACACACACACACACGCGCACACACACACACACACACACACACACACACACACACACACACACACACACACACACACACACACACACACACATACACACACACACACGCGCGCGCGCGCGCTCGCGCACACACACGCACGCACACAGCGCAATATTTTATTTTAAAAATCAGTTTGGTATATTCATGTAAAAAGTAGGGCAGTATACAGCACATTGGATACCGTCGTAAGCGCACCGGTTGAAGTATGCAGGTGTTTACAGCTGTTTCTACCACAACAGTGGCACAACACAGGTTACATCGTCTGTAGTTCGGTACCGCATGTACGCATCACTTTTAGCATAATATTCTGCGGGTTGCAAGTCCACAAGGTCCTTGCTGTCATGCCGAAGAATATATTAAGACACAGACTAAGCATTCGTGGTTGAGGTTGAGGCAAATATATATATATATATATATATATATATATATATATATATATATATATATATATATATATATATATATGTGTGTGTGTGTGTGTGTGTGTGTGTGTGTGTGTGTGTGTGTGTGTGTGTGTGTGTGTGTGTGTGTGTGTGTGTGTGTGTGTGTTATTAATGTCATGCTAATTTTTACACGACATGCGAGTCACGCCTATGTGTTACTAATGTGTTTTGTATAGTCGGATACAACTTGACAAGGCAGGAGAAGCCCCGTCCAGATAACCGAAGTGTGGATGCCGATTGCCTCTGCGTCTAAATAGTCCCGCTCATGTACAGGGTGGACCACGACTAAGGTGGACACCTCATTAGTATCCTAGCCGGTAAAACTAGAACGTTTAACCAATGCGAACCAAAGGCAATTTGAGCGTTTCTATCTATCTATCTATCTATCTATCTATCTATCTATCTATCTATCTATCTATCTATCTATCTATCTATCTATCTATCTATCTATCTATCTATCTATCTATCTATCTATCTATCTATCTATCTATCTATCTATCTATCTATCTATCTATCTATCTGCTACGTCTGGGGGTTCTCGGGGTAGCCTCTTTAACTTGGTATATACCAAAATTGGAATAAGAGTATATGAGGGTATGAACAACAGGACTGTCTGGTCATGACATAACGTGAATATCATGTCGTATACGTTAAGAAACCCTCTTAGCCAATTACGTGTGGCACAACATACCCGTATACCACGGCCCGCAGTATGCGGGTATGCGCCACAGGTGATTCATAATTTCTTTCTACCCAGGAACGGCGAGAACAGATATTGGTAATTTAAACGCGAGGGCGTTAAGAAAGCATCGGCAGCGTTGACTCGACGAATCCAAAGAATCGGGATCTCATCAGGAATCGAACCCAAGCATTCTGCGTGGCAGTCAAGTTTTGTATCACAGAGCCAGGCCAAGCATTGAGATTGCTTTGGAAAAAGACCCTATGCAGGCGTCACGTCGGTGTAACGTCAATTGTGGTCGCACTGCTGGCTTTCTAGTTTTATAAGAAGGTGATAAACATTATACGCATATGTAATGCTATGGTACAGGCGTCGCGTCGGGTTAACGTCAACTGTAGTTTCAGTGTTGGCTCCGCTTTTATAACAGTCTAATAAACATTATATATTGTCACGCGGTCGTAACGTTGACGAAGGCAGCAGTCGGCGTGTCCAAGACGCAACTTTTTATTTGGCCGAACGTGTGCCCAGTAAACGAGAAGTCAAACTACAAGCGATACACGCTGTACACTGATAGCGGCGAACAGAGCGTCGGCAGTCGATAATCTGATCCGTTGTTTCGGCACGTCGCCATTTATACATGCGGTATCGAACGTTCGAGTCTTTTCGCTTGTGGTCGCGCTAGTTTCAGAATAAACTCAACTGTTCGCGTTTACGCGCTCAAGCCTATCAGAAGATTCTAAAATAATCTGGAAGGTTCCCACGCATTCGTGCGCGATTCGCGAAAGGCAGGGGTTGTACTACATGTAACAAACCGATTACATAGAAATACAAAAAGGATCGCGTGGCAATATGTACTCCACCGACTCAGCAAGCTATATTACAGCGTTGCCGGACGCCGGAGGAATACGCTAACGAATGCTACGTATGATATTCACATAATCGCACCGTAGTGTGCACTTTTGTTACGATAAAACTAACGTCTGTGCTCTAACGTGAGTGCTTACGTCGTCACACCATAAGTTACGCTTTAAACACCAGTGTAGTCGACGTGCCTGGTAAGCCCACGATGTGCACCAACTACTCCATTTACCAGAACATGTCAATCCACCTCGTAACACTTGGCTCAATGCTAAAAAAAAGAAGAATGGTGCATACAGAGCTACCCGCTGACTGCTTCGCATGAAACCTATTCCCGCAATGTGTACGATCTGCCGAATTTTTCTACTTCACAAGGAAAATGTTCGTTATATGAAGTGTAATCATGGTGTCGATAAACACATTATGTTTTCCCAATTATGAACAAACGTCAGCTTCTGTGAGGTCTTGCAGACTAATGAGGTGTCCACCCTAGATGGGGACGACCCTGTACTAGATGGGACGACCCTGTCACGGACGGCGGGGCCACCGATCGTCCGGCATACGATGCCAATGCAGGGTGCGCGCTCATTGGTGCAGGCTTGTGTGCATCCGCCTTTGAGGTGCAAATGTCGCTGATCTTCCCAAGTTGTACCCGACTATAGATATTTGCGGAACTCGTATGTTGGTTTCCTGACTCTTGTGTGAACATTAACGTGTTTAGGGCTTAGTGCCTTTATTTAACCGTATGCTAAACTTGGAAAATGTTTTTATATTTGACTGTCTCCTGTGGTCTTCTATATTTTCAACCTTCTTTTAGTTCGTGCTTTTGGTTTCCTCTTTCGCGAAAAGCAGTAGCCGGTGCCAACCTCGCCTATAAACAACATCGATAAAAAAGAAAACGTGTAACTATCTTATTTCCTCTTCCACAAGCTTGTTATGCTGAGCGCGCGTTCCATTTCTGTGTATCTTTGCAGTCTGGCCTGCCAATTGCCCGTTGTGCCCGCCTTCCTGCCTTCTATCCTTTCTCGGCCCCTGGAAGGACACCGCGTCTACCCAGGAACTCCCGCTGTACGTTGTAAACCCCCTGGTTAACCCTAAGCTCCCGGCCGACGTGACCCGAGACAGGCGCCTCCAAGATGGCAGCGTTCGTAGCAAAGCAGATGATGGGCAGCAAGCTCAATGCCGTCAAAGGTCAGTGCCTCTCTTTCATTTACTTTTGTTTTGCACCCCGAGGTCCGAGCACTGGTTCCAGCGATGCTCTGCGCTCATTGTCACTAGGATCACACGCCACGAAGAAGGAAACAAAACAAAGAGACAGGGGGATGAGAAGGAGAGAACGTGGAGACTTCAACAAATAAAAAAGTGTATCAGCTTGGCTACCCTATGCTGGGAGAAAATGAAAGAGAAATAAAAGGTAGAGAGAGAAAAAAAACGGTAAACAGATAGTGCGTGCGTGGCACCATGCATAACAAAGGCGCTCGCACGAGCCAGTGGTTTTCGATCAGCGCAAAAAGTTCATTCTGAGCCGATTGTCGGTGGGGACGGCGTGCCAGTAGTACATGTGCGCTCCCTGAAGGGTCATCTAGTGATGGAACCAGATCCACCGAAAAGATCTGTTACCTAGCGTCGGCTGAACACTCACCCACTCGCTCTCCGTAATAAGTGGCCAAACACTTGTTTGTTCTGGCAATTTCATGTCTGCAAATAGCAGACCCACCAAGCGTTCACTTTCATGAGCATTAAAAAAGTACATTGCTTCTATAACATACAATTTTCGGACAAACGTTTCTCTAAATAATAACAATATACTTTAACACTTATATCTTAATCTATTATGTTGTCACTTTACGTCATGCAGAGTTCACGTTGCTTTTGTTTTTTGATAAAAAAAGCTGAATTTGTTTTTTCTTTCCGGTTCATACTTCAAATAAACGCTGCAGTCAAGTCTTTTCTTCTTTTTTTTTTTTTCATGCAGTTATGAGTAATGTTGAAGTAACTTATGCAAGGCCTTTTTTAACGTGGTTATCTGAATACAGTGTGAACTACCGCTGTTGGTAAATAAATAAGGGAGGTCAGCGCGGCGATCTTCTTACCGATATCACCTCCTCAGAGCTTGTATGTGTAACAGTCGGGATAAACCAAACAATTGAGTAAACCATACAGAAACAGCACACCAGCAAATTCGGTGGCTTTAACAAACATACAAACAAAGAAGGTAGGTTAAAACACATTGACACGCGGTTCACATGAAATTCAAACTAAGTTATTGAATGTGACAACGCACAACAGCTCATTTGGGCCGCAAGGCAAAATCCTTGCAGCACCGGTGCGGGCACTTTCTCTTTAAAGTAAACAGTATTTCTTCTGCGGGTCACTTACTTCATCTCGTTTGTGTAACAAAAAACAACTGCAATTTGGAGGTGGGGACAGTCTGGGGGAATTATAGTCTCTCTAATGGGCCAGTCAAATGTCTACTTTGTTTTTCTCCTCTTGTGTCCGTTATTCTATCCCATTTTTGGCGCAGGAGGGTAGCAAACCACACGTTTCCCTTCTGGATAACCTATCTGCCTCTCCCCACTGGGTTCTCTCTCTCTCTTCCAACTTCATATTGAACAACGCGCTTCGCATCTTTTTACAGAGCACCGCCACTTATACGGCAACTAGGGCTTCGAGATAGGAGTGTGTGTGTGTCTTAACGACTGATAATTTTCCAGCTCATCCTTTCAAAAGTTAGCTCACGCACTCTCTTGTATGACTTCAATTCAGCAGTATGCAGTGGTCACTATGTGTTTGCTGAGGTCAAAATATAGAGGGGCTCACAATGGTATGGACACAATAAGATTGGTGGAAGTTGTGGCCGACGTGGAGGCTTAAAGGAGTACTGACATGAATTTAAAAACTTTTCGGGTAGTTGCTCTAAATGAAAGCACGGGTGTCGAGAACCCTAAAAAGAGTGTCGTGGTGCCTGGGGATGCATTGGATATATTTTTAATACCGCTTCTTTCAACCAGCAGTTTCGGTTTCGGTTTCGAGAGGGCGGCTTCATAGTGACGTTCCAGTCTGCCCGTGACGTCACGGGCAGACTGCAACCCACGAAATATGCACCTGTTGTCCTTTGCTGTCAGTCGAACGTGGTTCATGATGAGTGAACTGTCGTCCAGTGCCTCCGACAGCGATTTCTGTGATTTAGGCTGCATGCAGGACCCAGACTTCGCAAACCAAGTGAGCTGACTTGAAACGTCATAGGGCTCTCCATGCGGTGAAGCTGCCTTGCAGATGCTGGGAGGAGGAGGAGGAGGAATAAACTTTTATTGAGACCAGCAATTTGTTTGATGAAAACTTTAATATCAAACTTAAATATTTATACGTGTTTCCCGGATGCGGTGTGGGGAGAGCGTTAACACTACATGCCAAGGAAACCAAAAACGTCCGTTTTGCTGCACTTCAAAATCGTGTCAGTACTCCTTTAATGCTTCTCTATATGACAGAGAAAGCCAGTTTGTAGACGTATTCTTGTGCACATGCACGTACAATTGCGAGCAATATGAGAGGGAACGCCGCATTCGCGTTTAATCAACAAATACTCGTAATGTACCAAAATGAATGTGACGTACTCAATTGCAAGAGATACTTTTCCGCTTGAGCACTCAGTGTTAGGAACACTTTTGCGCTTGCGAACTTCGCTTAGCCGGTATGACCTGTGAAAAGTAATTTCAGTGTTCGCTATCATATTGCTCACGACTGTACAATATGGTTTTAGTGAAGTGAAATTTTAAGCATGAAATGCTTTTTAAGCACGAAATTCGGCGACATTCAAGTGACCTTGAGCCAAAATCCAGTGCCGTTATCCGGGCACTCCAACGAGAACATCCGGGCAACCAGTCAAAAGATTTAA